>NC_049206.1:7987165-8337165 GCF_013347855.1 Anguilla anguilla | reverse complement strand
CTTTTCAGCAGGAAATGAAAGAAATTACCGTATTACTCCAAATGAATGCCCCCGCGCGTTTTTACCCCACTCGTGTGGCGTTGGGTAGCCGAGGCGCTCGCAGCGAGGGTTGTGTTAATGTCTGGGGCAGGTGGTTGTGGCACCGCTTAAATTACATAGCCGAAAAACGCCACCCTTCATCCCCGCCGCTGAGACCCAGCACCACCCTCGAGTGTTTCCGAAGGCGTTCCTCGCGGAAGGGGGAGGAGGAGGACCAGGAGTCGGCCATGCTTCCTAAATCCAGGCCTGTTATTATGTACACGCAGCCAATTTGCTCAAATTACATGTAATGGTTTCACTTTCCCTTCTGTGGCGATTGTGAGTGTGTAATATATGCAGTGGGCGAGCGGGCCAAACAGGAGGCAGGAAAACGAGCTGGGATATCGACCTCAGAGAGGTGCTCGATGTTGACGTTAGCGAAGCCTGCAGTTTGTTTTAACTTGTATACGAACGCGCGATTATGTAAGCGTACAGTTCAGACGCGACTTCGTTACGAAACTGAGGAAAACTGTCCTGGTTTGAGACATTTGTGCGGAAGTGTCTTCACTCCTGAACTCCTGAGTTACCCCCAGCTGGTTGGTAACATGCATCCAACACCCTTAAAAGCTCTGGCTGTTGTTTGAGGTAATACGGTAAAGGAACGAAAAATAAAGATGCTAAATGCTAAACTCCGTTCTCAGGGAATCACTTAAAGAAACGAAACAAAAAAAAAATGGTAGCAAAAGCATTTATGATATTGTAAATATGAAAGTGTCAATTCAAAAAATTGTAAAGTTATAATTATTTATGATAATTGTATGTCTTTTTTTTTTCGGATACTTGAATTTGTTGTGGGCTGGGAATGTGATTAAGACATTAAGAGGAAAGACTTCAAGACATTTCTCAGGTGCTCCTGTGTTTTTCTCATTTATTTTGTATCTTTATTTTGTTTTTATTTTTGCAATATGTTGTGCAAGAGGAAACATGTAATATAGAGATTTAAAAAGGTGAAAAAAATAAATAAAACACACAAACGGAAAGCACCAGACTATGCAGAACCACTTAGTCATTTTCCCCTCCCCCCATGCCCACTTCTGATAGGGGGGATCTGCTGGGGTCAAGGTTCATGGGGGCGTGACCCAACACCCCTGCACCGAGCTGAGAACATGGCAGCACGCCTGTGTGTTCACAGTTTGCCCATAAGGCCAGTCGGGTTGGACTTTACCTCAGAAGGAGAGGTACATTCTGTTCATTTTGGACTTTAGCCGTAGTGTCTTCTAATTATCTAACAGTACGGCTAGCAGTTGATTTTTCAAGAGAAACAGGGTTTCTTTCTGTCTTTCACCACCCATTGCACTCTTTCAGCCCCCCCCCCCCCCATTGTAACAGTTTTGTGGGGTGCAACCTGGGCATTGACTGCTTACAGCTCCCTCAGCTTTTCAATAACCCCCCCCCCCACCCCACCCCGAGTGAAACCTTTGTCCTGATATTGCTAAATTCACAGGAGACGTGCAAGTTGAAAACGTCAGGGTGGCATTTTTCAAGTGGCCATCGTTTTCTGTCCCCCCCTAAGATTTCGTTTTTTTAAATTGATTAAATATCCCAGTTTCCTACGCCTTCCCAGCATTCCTCCGTAGGTTCAGTGCTGTTGGCCTCTCTTCTCTCCTCGACCTCTGGAGTTTGAGGACTTGGCCCCGGACGAGTCTGTTATCAGCCGTGTGCAAACACAATTAGGACAGCTGCCATCGGAGCGGGACACCCGTTAGCCGAGCAGGAGGAGAAATAAAGGCCCGTCTTTTTCTTTTGAGGAAAAAAAAACGTGCTTTTTTTTTTTCCAAACTGTGCTGCAGTACATTTTAGAACTGCCTGTTACATACACATCGAACTGAGCAATGTTTCCTCTCTGCTTCCTGTTCTATAGTTAAACTAGCTGGTCCAATAGCATCGCAAAAAAAAAAAAAAGGAAACCATTTTATTTTTTTCCTTCTGGTTTTGATTTTTTTTTTCTCTCCCACACCCTAAGTGTCTATATGTGTACCAGTGTTTTGACCTGTCCCTAGAATTTAGAAGGAAAAAATAAGCGCTGGTAGAGGTTGTTCACTAGTTTATCTACTGTTTTAGACTTTAATTTAAGAGAAAGTGTTTGTCGCCTCTTTGTGCTACTGAATAAAAAAAAGGAAGGTATCCAGTATTTGTTGCCACAGAAGTATCGTCCATCAACACTTTTTGTTTGTGCAACCTCTTGAGCTAATGTCTATGAAACAAAAAGTTTATTACTATTTATGTAATGCTACTACCATTTTATATGATTTGTGTTGGAATCTCAGTGCTTTTCTATGAATAAAGTGTGAAACACACGCCGTGCGTCGCCTTCCTTTTGTGAGGCCGCGCCCTCCGTGTCTGGTGCGGTCTCCCTCGTGCGGTCTCCCTGCGTTCCCCACCGCAGAAACACCGGTGCAGTCCCGCGTGAGGCGAGCGCCCTGACGTCATTGGCTGAAGCGCGGCGTATAAATAGCGGGTTTTAGGGCCGCACCGAGGCGCGCGGCTCAGTGTTTGCCTTTTTGCTCCGCTTGTCTGGCTGTGTAAATAGCAGGGGGCCCCCGTCCGTCCCTGACCACACGGCCCCGGACGCCGGACGGGGGGAGAGGGGCCCTAGCAGCCCATCAGCATGGAGAGCCACACGCCCTCCCTCTCTCTCTCTCTCTCCTTCTCTCTCCCTCCCTCCCTCCCTCTCTCTCGGAGCAGCCAGATTGATCGCTCCTCTAAATGAGCCTATTAATTATCCGAGCAGCAGCAGGCGGCTCCTAGCTGATTCCTCTCCTCTATCCACCCCCCCCTCCCCTCGACCCCCCCCCCCCCCCCCCCAGTACAATCTGGTAATGTGCTCGCGTATCATTGGAACCTGTCCGTTCGGTCTGTCTGCTTAGTGGGGTGAGAGCTGCGGTGCATTGTGGGAAGGGATTGGGGGTAGAGGGTGGGGGGGGACCTGGGTTAGACTACAGGCAGGTGGGGGAGCACGAGACGCGATAACGCCGGAGGGAAGGCCCATCCGAGCCCCGCCGCCGCGAGATCCCGCCCATGACGACCAACTCTTAGAGCCCGCCAGCTGACCGGCGGGGCCTGCTTTTGGCCGGTGGAGCGGGCCGGGCGCTGCCCCTCCTCCCCATTAGACAGTCCTTCACGGACGGCCGGGCCGGGCCTAGGAGCAGAGAGGCGGGGAGCGGGCGAGACGGCGGTCCACCGTCAGCCGCGCCGGTGAGCACGGGGCGGGACTTCAGGGGAGCGGTTTGGCTGCAGCGTCGCGTGGAGGTGGGGGAGACGGGCCCGTAATTGGCCGCCCCACCTGGCTCCTCTGTTCCCCGCACCGTGGGGGAGGGGGACCGAATACCCCCGCCGCCCCAAAGCCAGCCCCTCCCCGGCCCGCGCCGTCTTTGCAAACGACTCGTTTCTCCCCCCCCCCCTCTTTTCGACGCCGGTGAAATCTCAGAGCCTCCGTTAAGCGACTGAGGTGTTGGCACTCCTCGCGGGTTGCCATAGCGATAATCGGCTCCCCGATGGCCGGCCGTCCGTCTCTGTCAGAGCTTGACGGGGGGCTTTGTGAGGCTCGGCGTGGGGGGTGGGGACGGGGGGGGGGCTTCTCCGGGTGACAGGTAGCGCTCCCCCTTGCTATCGGCACCTGGAACGGACGGTCCTGCTGTCACCACGATCAGACATCCCGCTCTTCTGGGACCTGATTTGGGGAGCTTTCTTCTGGCGGCCTGATTCTTTTTTTTTTTTTTTTTTTCTTCTCCCCTCATTTTTTCCCAGCATCCTCGAGTAATTGGGGTGTCTGGTGCCGAGCGAGGAGGAGGGGGGCGGAGCTGGCGGAGGTTCCCATCATTCCCGGCGCCTCCTTGCTGCTCAGACCGGGCTCTGTAATTGACCCAGCGAATGACTGCCGCGTGTGGCGGTGAGGATGAGGAAGGCCGCCGACGCAAACGAAGACGTGGCCCAGGCTATCGACGTCTCCAGCGCGTGCTGGAAAAAGCTCTCAAGCTATAAAACCTTTCAATTCAAATTTAGGAATGACCCAGACTTGATGTATTCCACTTGGCTCGAGTCACTCTGGACGTAATGCAGAATATGGGTCCGTTTCAGTTTGCTACATCCCAGATACTGCCTTCGAATTCACCACTAAAGGGGACTTGCTGCTGATTACAGTGTACATATTTAGGCCCGACCAGCACGGCCGTAGGAGCTGGATAACAAACGGTTGGTTGGTTCGCTCGTTAGCCGGGAGTGAGAATGTTAACGGGCCGCTCCTGTGGAAAACTTGGGCCGGATCGGCGCTACGGGCCGGGACTGTGCCTCAGCCGCTGCCACAGTTAATATCTAAAATCAATCAGAGCCCGAGCCCTCCCATCTGATAAAGAGCAGATAGCACCAGGCCCTGACAAATGATGTACAGTCGACTGTCTCCAGGAGCAGATTGGATTTTCAGGCTTGCTGATTCGCTGAATGATTGTGCCTGACCCCTCCCCCTCCCCCCCCCCCCTCCCCCCCTGCTTCTGTCCCCCCTTCCCCCTCCCCCCTCCCCCTCCCCCTGGCCATGTTTTCCCCCCTTTTTAAGGAGGCCTTGGGGACTTTGGCTTTTTAAAGTGTAGATTCATTTTTTGCAATTAAAAATAATGCCCACTCCCCCCTTGAGGAGCTCCTCACAAGCCTGACAGGGAGAGGAGGAGGAGGAGGAGGAGGAGGGAGGGGAGGAGCGAGCGCTTGGCGCAAACACAAAAAAAACAAAACCAAAAAAAAAAACAAAAAGAAACGTATAGAAACCCCCCGCGCTTTGTTCCGAGCCAACACACACGCCCGACCGGGGGCTTAAAAAAAAATCCCCCGGCCCTAATCAGCAAATTGATTCGAGCTTGTTTTTCTCCCCGAAGGCTCACGGCACCTCGCGCTTCAATCAGGGCCCGCTTGATCCCGCGCCGTGACGACCGCGCGCCGTCCGCCGCCAAATGGCGGGAGGCGGCAGCTGCTCGCGGTCCAGACAAAAAAGCAGCCGAGCGCCTCCATTGTGCTCCGGCCCGCGCCTTTGATTGGATATTCAGACGGAAGCCGCGGCTTCCCCCAGGTTTCGCCGAGCGGCGGCCCGCGGTGGGTCTGGCTAATCCCGAAACGGCGCTCCCTCTCCCTCTCTCTCCCTCCACTTAAACAATTCAACCCAAAGAAAAAAAAAAACTGATTCAGTATTCGCTATTTACAGAAATTAACGGGGGCGAAAAAATGAATTGGCTCCGAGATGCCTGACTCGCCTGAATCAGTCATTTATGAGGAGCACAACAACGCGGGATCTGAATGCGGTGTGATTGTAATGAACGTGCGCAATGCAAGCCGTTTGTGTTCCGCGAGCTCGGGAGGTGGAGAGTAATAATTGCGCGCGTGTACACAAAGGCGTTTCTGGACGATCCGAGGGAAGCGTGCGGGCCTCACACGGCGTTGGGTGTTTTTGTGCACTGGGGGTCCCAGCATTTCAACAACAAAAACAACAACAGCGGCTGGATTTGCATCACGCGTGCACCTACTTAGCTCCAGTGCCCGCAAAAAACAAGCCCACTTGGGATTAAGTTGTTTTGATTGGGGAAGGAGATGGCGGTAATGATAAATAATCACGTCGGCGGTTTTTGCATTAAGCCGAAGGAAAAACAGCCTCTTCCGCGTCGTCTAAATTGTTTTGCCCGAGCGTTTCCATCAGACCAAAAAAGAAAAAAACAAGTAGAAACAAAAAATGAATATGGGTCAAAAAGAATAACATGTTATGTCTATTAACTGTGCCCTTTTTGTAATGGTTCATGCAGGATGGGTCCATCTCCTTTAAACTCCCCAATTTGCCGTTGTCTGGAGTAGAACACTCAGCCCGAGTCCAAAATAATATTTTTTTATTTGTCTGAATTTTCATGAAGTACACTCTTGTACTTCTTCCTCTTCACGATAGCTATGCTAAAATGTAACAAATTAACATGACTCTTCAACTCGGTACACTCAAACCACCATCCAGAGACCTTCTCTTAAAACATTTCTTCTGCTGGCACAAACATAATAAACGAAATGACTATATCATGGGGGAAAAAAATAAAATAAAAGGTCAAAGTAGAGGCCCTACTTCCTCCGCAGAGGAACTGACACAGAAAAGAAACGGCAGTTGGAAAAGTTGTTTCCAGCTACCCACAGGCGACCTCAGAGAGGATGGGCGGGCCAGCGTTGTGCCTGCACTGAAATAACATAAATGGCGCCTTCACGCCTAGCATTAGCCTGGCTAATAACACAGCGATCAGCTGTCCAGAGTGAACAGTGCAGTCAGCGCCTCGGCCCAGCCCCTCCTCGTGAGACCCGGTGGGTCCCCCGCCTCCGGTGGATGGGATGGGAGGGGGAGGGGGGGGAGGGTCTGTTATTTTAGAAGCTGTCGGGAGTGGGTGTGGACCGCCTCCACGAAGGCCCCCACGTGCTCCGGGTCCATGTCCGGGTACAGCCCGTGCCCCAGATTGGCGATGTACCCCCTGGGGCCGAAGCCGTCCAGCATCTTCTTAACGATCTCCGCTATCCGCTCCTGCAACATTGCACAAAATCAACTCTTTGTTACACAGTAAAAATAATCTAATTTTTTTTTTTTTTTAATTATACAGTAAAAAACAAATAATCTGTCTGGAAGAATGAACTCTTCTGAACAATAACCACACGGAAAGGGCTCTAACGGCACTGTAAAAGTAAGCAAGTTCCCGCTCTCTCTGTTTCACATTATTTAACCAAACCCAGGCAGCCCTGCCCTTAGATGTACTCTAACCACAGAAGTTGCGAAGGCTGGGTGGTTTATCTTTCTTATCGATATACCGTTATGAATTCACACAACGGTATGCAGTTCTGCAACATCGTCAACGGTATTTCATTGTTTTCATTGCAACAGTATGCTAAATAGGTTGCAATGTAAACTTAAACTGAATTGCCCGTGACATGACCTTGGACACGACATATTTTTCTACAGTTGCAGTATACTTCTCATGCAATTTTTATTGGAAAACCAAATACCGTCATACTGTAAATAAAACAAAGCACATCATATTTATATAATGTGATATTTTGGCCACACAAGCTGCTGTAGTTTATATGGAGGGAAACCAGCAGCAGGCTGTAGTTTCCCTTAATAACTCCACTTAAACTCTCCCCTCGTACACACCCTGTGTAAATCCTACTGACGGGGGAGGGAGGATTCACAAACCCCATAATTGGTGGACCTACAATGAGCTGTCATTAAGTGACTTGTTTGAACAAATCAAAAGGATTTACTCTCCACTTCAAAGCACAATTTTCCTACTACTTGCTCATTTAGAAACTGTTAAATCCATTTGGACTATTCTTCCTGGGTCCACCATATGCAGACAAAACACAAACTGAGGTCAAAGCTGTGCATTACCCATAGCACATTATGAAATGGTTGGACAATGGCTAGTGTAGTCATAGCATGTGGTAGCTCTGCCCATTTTTGGCTTCCTGAAGCCAGCGGTGCGATACGGGGGTGGGGTCCTGGAGAGGGGCGGGGTCTCACCTTGGGGGCGTAGAGAGCGCAGGGGTCCATGTTTCCCTGCAGGGCCACCTTCCCTCCCGTTCTCTCCCTGGAAGCAGAGCGGTGTCACACGGCAGGTCAACACGCAGCTCGAACGCATGCTTTCTACAGCTCGCTCAGACACGCGGCTCGAACGCACGCTTTCTACAGCTCGCTCAGACACACGCCAGGTCAACACATGGCTAAAACATACGTGTGCATTTTCTACAGCCTGTTCAGACACACAGAATCGGCACATCCCACCCCCCGTTAGTCCGGGTCTCCACATTTTTTCCGAGGTGCACATGTGCTCCTATGTTAAAAAATTCAGGAGCACACTAATGCATCCCAATTAGTCGATGTGCTCCTAAATTATTTTTTCCAGTCAGCGCACATCAATATTCAGGAGCAAGTGCCTGTAAAACGGGAGCACTGTAGAGCCCTGCGGTCGACACTTTCCCTGGTTAAACCGCGATTCCCGGTAAAGCGGAGCGGGGATAAGCTTCTGAATTTAGGAACGTGTTCATGATCTCAGCTTTTCTGGGTAATGCGGGGCAGGGTGGGGCGGGGCAGGGGCGGTGCTCACCGTGCGGACCGCGGGTCGATGGTCCAATCCAAGCCAACGACTTCATAGTGCGACTGAGCGAGGTCCTCCAGGGCATAGTGGCCGTCCTTCGCAAACACAATCTGGGACAGGCAAGGAGACGAGGCACGTTTACTACTTACAGCACATGTAGGTTTATAGGTTTACGCACTGACTAATACACTGATGACGTACCATCACCCGCACTCCGAGCTTTAGCATTAATGTAAACACAAGTCTCTGGATAGGAGCCTAAATGTAATAGAAGGATAACTGAGGGGGGGATTAATCTCCTGTTTATTTGAGGGGTAGGTAACCCTGGTCCTGCAGTGCCAGAGAAGTTCTTGGGTTTTGCTTCATCTGATCCTCTGACTACATAATCAGCTTAATTATTCGGCTTAAAGGCAGGTGAACATGTGCTGGAGGTTCCAGGTATTTCACCAACCGGGCTCTCAATAATCCATCAAGCTCTTGCGATCAAATTCAGGAGGAGCATAAACTAGAAACATTACGGGCACTCTGGGACCAGGGCTGCCTACCCCTGGTTTAGCCTGCTCTTCTCTGTGCAGCCTCTAGGGAAATCCTGTTTGCAGCCACTAGAGGGCGATCGTCCCTCTAGGAAAGTAATACTTCTCAGGTCCTCCCTCACTGTGGTCATTAAAGATCCCACAGCAATTATCGCTAACTTTTAGGGGTTGCTCCCTGGAGTCTTCTGAGCACCAGCCAAATTCCCAATCTGACTCCCATCTGGTCATCTAATCATACTTCTGTTTAATTGGCCAAATAAATCCTTGCTGCTTCGCTAAGATGTATGTGTAGGGAGTATCATGGAGCAAAATGGCTGCCAGGCATCAACCAATAAAAACACAGGTTATAAAACATTGGTCACCCCTGCTTTCTCCACAATAAAGTATTTGAGATACTTCAAAAGCACTGTATAGACAAAATTAAATTACATTTTGTAATATTTTTATTAATGAATTAATTCATTAATTCATGGGCACCCTCTGCTAAAACATACCCCTGGTAACAAGTGAAACTGAGTTTCCACTTAAACTCCTGTTGTAAACTATCTCTGGCCATCTAGTGGCGAAAAGCCAAATTGCAATATCTTGCAACATACAACAATAAGTGACAACTACAATCTAATATGTTTTTCCTAAATCTCATTTCATTTCTTTATTTAGGTGTTTGAGAAGACACCCTAAACACCATTTACAAGACAAACTTCTTAATGAGGTACTCCCACCATGAACAGAGAGGGGGAAACAAAAATTACAAGAACTTGTAGCACCCATCTTTACACGGTCAGAATCTGCATAATGTTTGTGGGAGCTGAATACTGCTGACATTGCAGGTTATCGAATGTTTGCTATGTCATGAACATAACTGCTATAGTGCAGGACTGCAGGTTTGGGGTGGGACTGAGCTACTCTGGGCAGGAGTGCAGGTTTGAGGTAGGACTGAGCTACTCTGGGCAGGAGTGCAGGTTTGGGGTGGGACAGAGGGACTCTGGGGAGGAGTGCAGGTTTGGGGTGGGACAGAGGGACTCTGGGGAGGAGTGCAGGTTTGGGGTGGGACTGAGGGACTCTGGGCAGGAGTGCAGGTTTGGGGTGGGACTGAGGGACTCTGGAGAGGAGTGCAGGTTTGGGATGGGACTGAGGGACTCTGGGGAGGAGTGCAGGTTTGGGGTGGGACTGAGGGACTCTGGGCAGGAGTGCAGGTTTGGGGTGGGACTGAGGTACTCTGGGCAGGAGTGCAGGTTTGAGGTAGGACTGAGGGACTCTGGGGAGGAGTGCAGGTTTGGGGTGGGACTGAGGGACTCTGGGCAGGAGTGCAGGTTTGAGGTGGGACTGAGGGACTCTGGGGAGGAGTGCAGGTTTGGGGTGGGACTGAGGGACTCTGGGCAGGAGTGCAGGTTTGAGGTAGGACTGAGGGACTCTGGGGAGGAGTGCAGGTTTGGGGTGGGACTGAGGGACTCTGGGCAGGAGTGCAGGTTTGGTTTGGGGTGGGACTGAGGGACTCTGGGCAGGAGTGCAGGTTTGGGGTGGGACTGAGGGACTCTGGGGAGGAGTGCAGGTTTGGGGTGGGACAGAGGGACTCTGGGGAGGAGTGCAGGTTTGAGGTAGGACTGAGGGACTCTGGGCAGGAGTGCAGGTTTGGGGTGGGACAGAGGGACTCTGGGCAGGAGTGAAGGTTTGGAATGGGACTGAGGGACTCTGGGGAGGAGTGCAGGTTTGAGGTGGGACTGAGGGACTCTGGGCAGGAGTGCAGGTTTGGGATGGGACTGAGGGACTCTGGGGAGGAGTACAGGTTTGAGGTAGGACTGAGGGACTCTGGGGAGGAGTGCAGGTTTGGGATGGGACTGAGGGACTCTGGGCAGGAGTGCAGGTTTGGGGTAGGACTGAGGGACTCTGGGCAGGAGTGCAGGTTTGGGGTGGGACAGAGGGACTCTGGGCAGGAGTGCAGGTTTGGAATGGGACTGAGGGACTCTGGGGAGGAGTGCAGGTTTGAGGTGGGACTGAGGGACTCTGGGCAGGAGTGCAGGTTTGGGATGGGACTGAGGGACTCTGGGGAGGAGTACAGGTTTGAGGTAGGACTGAGGGACTCTGGGGAGGAGTGCAGGTTTGAGGTAGGACTGAGGGACTCTGGAGAGGAGTGCAGGTTTGGGATGGGACTGAGGGACTCTGGGCAGGAGTGCAGGTTTGGGGTGGGACTGAGGGACTCTGGAGATGAGTGCAGGTTTGGGATGGGACTGAGGGACTCTGGGCAGGAGTGCAGGTTTGGGGTGGGACTGAGGGACTCTGGGGAGGAGTGCAGGTTTGGGGTGGGACAGAGGGACTCTGGGGAGGAGTGCAGGTTTGAGGTAGGACTGAGGGACTCTGGGCAGGAGTGCAGGTTTGGGGTGGGACAGAGGGACTCTGGGCAGGAGTGCAGGTTTGGAATGGGACTGAGGGACTCTGGGGAGGAGTGCAGGTTTGAGGTGGGACTGAGGGACTCTGGGCAGGAGTGCAGGTTTGGGATGGGACTGAGGGACTCTGGGGAGGAGTACAGGTTTGAGGTAGGACTGAGGGACTCTGGGGAGGAGTGCAGGTTTGAGGTAGGACTGAGGGACTCTGGAGAGGAGTGCAGGTTTGGGATGGGACTGAGGGACTCTGGGCAGGAGTGCAGGTTTGGGGTGGGACTGAGGGACTCTGGAGAGGAGTGCAGGTTTGGGATGGGACTGAGGGACTCTGGGCAGGAGTGCAGGTTTGGGGTGGGACTGAGGAACTCTGGGCAGGAGTGCAGGTTTGGGGTGGGACTGAGGGACTCTGGGCAGGAGTGCAGGTTTGGGGTGGGACTGAGGGACTCTGGGCAGGAGTGCAGGTTTGGGGTGGGGCTGAGGGGCTCACCATGGGCACACTCTCCTGGCCTGACTTCTTCAGCTGGTCTTTGACCCGGCGGGCGATGTCCCGCAGGTACGGCAGGCAGAACTCCTTAAACTGCACGGGCCCCAGGATCCCCGCGTGGGACTCAAACACCTGCAGGGCCTGCACAGCCAGGAGAGCAAATTCCACTGTCACAAACAAGACTAGAGAGCATAATCCATTTTGTCACAATCAGAGTAGAGAGCACATTTTACTCTGATACACTTATAGAGAACATATTCCAAAGAGCACATTCCTTTTTGTCACAGTCATGCAGAGCACATCACTTTCTCAGTCAGAGTAGACAGCACATTCCCTCTTTGTAACAGTTAGAGAAGACAGAAGTAATAGTTGCTCAGCCTATAAGAACTACATGGCCTGCTGTAAAGTTTGCCCTGAGAACCATTCTGTTATGAAACCAATCACAGGGACAGAGCCCCAGGTCAAACACGAGTGATCGCTCAGGGAAAACCTCATTATTTCCAGGTAATCTAAAATAAGCCCATTTTACTTTACTGCCTCCAAACCCACCAAAAACAAATGGTTCAATGTAGAGAACGGTACACACACTACTGATGCTCCCAAAACAAACTTTACCTTGTGACAAGGTTCAAAGTGGACCTCCCAAAACACTCACAATATTGTGCAACTGCTGTCATATCTTACTTGTTTCTGTCCGTTGCCTAAGAGTGATGTGTGTATGTTCAACCAAGTTAAAACAAGTCAGTGTTGCAACTGCCCCCCCCCTGAAACTCATTCACCTGAGCCCCCGCTGCCACCTGGCCCAGCAGGTACTCCACGATGACGGAGGTGAGCTGGCGCAGCAGCTGGTGGCTGGCCTCCGGGTGGCTGTAGAGCCAGCGCTTGGCTTTGGAGTAGGTAGTGGAGCCGCCCCCCTCAATCATGTAAGCCATCAGAGTCCACTGCGGAAAGAAACGGGCAGAACCAACACAGACCTCAGACAACATCTTAACCACCTGCATGGCTAAAACAACAAAAAAAATACATCTTTAAGAGCCTACAATGGTGGTTCCCAACCCTGGTTCCTGGAGACCTACTGTCCTGTAGGGTTTCACTCCAACACTAACAAAGCACACCTCATTTAACAGCCAAAAATCTCTTTGAGCTGCTAATTAGTAGAATGATGTGCGTTAAATTAGGTTTGAAAAGAAAACCTACAGGACGGTAGATCTCCAGGAACAGGATTGGGAATCACTGGCCTAGAATGTAAAATCCTGTGTTTGTGATAAATATGCAGTAGGGTGAGGGGTTTTCTTAACAGGCAATCAGTGGTGTGTTATTTCCTTAGCACTCGATGCTAACACAGTAAAACAGCTGTCGGACCCCTGCCCCTTCAAACACAGCTCCTCGGGCACAACCACGCAGTGCGGTCGCGGTGCGGTCAGACCCTTCTCACCGGGGCCCCGGTGAAGCCGATGAGCGGGACCTTGCCCTCCAGCTTGTGGCGGGTGAGGGTGATGGCGCGGAAGACGTAGCCCAGCTCCGCCGGCACGTCCACCTTGGGCCGCAGCCGCTGGAGGTCGTCCGGCCCTTTCAGGGGCTCCGGGAAGGTGGGGCCTTTCCCTGGGACCATCTGCACGTCCATGCCCAGGGCCTGGAGACACAAACGCGCGTGCGCACACACGCATACATACATACATACACGCGCAGGCACACACACGCATATACATTTACACATACATACAAACGCATACACACACACACAAAGAAAGACAGACACACACAAAATTTTAATTTGACCATATTACAGCCTTTGTCTTCTTTGTAGGCCCTGAGCCAAATCCCCTACACAAGGCATCGCTCTCCAGAGTGCTGACATCACAGCCTGTATGAAGAGGGAAACGTCTCAGGGACCAACCACTAGAGGGGTGAAAGGGGGGGGGGGCTCAAGCGGTGCCTTGGACTCTGACTCTCACCTGCGGAACCACCAGGATGTCTGAGAAGATGATCGCCGCATCGAAGGGGAAACGCCTCAAAGGCTGAAACAAAGACAAAAACAGACACCGGCGTAAAAAACGTGCTCTCCTTTTATTACCCTCTGAGGAAATCTACTGCACCGAGACACAAAATGGTGGTCTGCCTGGCAGCATGGGGCTAACCTGCAGGGTGAGCTCACAGCAGGCCTCTGGAGACCGGCACGTGTCGAAGAAATCCTTCCCCGCCCTGAACTCACGGAACTCTGCGAATGTGACACTCTTCAAGTCAAAGACCGTCACACACACTGTGGGTCACAGCTGAAGCCAACTCCAGTACAGCACCCGCTTAAGATGAATGCCTTTCAGCGAAGACTTGGACACATCAGTTCCTGCCTATTCAAATGGATATGCTTGCAATTCCAGTTTTGAAGTCCATGGTGACCTTCAAATGCAATGGCAACTATAATCGCATTATAATGTGCTATAAAAAAACGGAATGTTTACACAACTTTCCCAATTTATTTATGGTCCACTATACAATATTTAAAAAAATTATGATATTACTTAACTAACTGTTGGAACAACTAAGAGCACTACGTATTTAATAAGCAAGTTACAGAATTTCGGGGAAATAAACCGTCAAATAAACAACACTAGCTACTACAGATCTTTCCCAGGTTGCAATCATATTTACAAGTACTGCGGAAGCTTACTGTAGTTGGTGTAAATGCCAGTTAACCAAATAAGAGGTGTACTGCGCGGTTGATATAAGGGGGCTCACCTGGCAGGTAGCGGCCGGCCTGTCTCATACACCATACCGGTACTTGCTCCGTTTCCTCGCCACGGGCTGCTCGCAGGAAAAGGTCATTTTTCAGTTCTGGGAAATCCTTTGGACTGAAAACCATAATGTACGAACGCAGTCAGGTCAGACGAATTAGAAAACGGATAAGAAAACAGTGCGGGTGGCCAGCTTGATACAGACAGCTATCGGTCGCCTGGTCGTCTGAATTGTGCTCGCAGCATGCACTAATTATTAATGACAAATAACTTTGTTACCCGTTCTACGTGAACTATCAGAAGAATCCATGCCATTCTGTTATCAAACTGCCCATCCCTTCCATGTTGTTATCTCTAAATACAAACCCAGCGAATACATAGAAAGAAGAAGGCGTTCACAAAAGATAAGCGTTTTCTCAACCGGCAGAATAACCGCTCATTCATTCAAACTGTACTGCTCGCTAATGTCTACATACAACACATACGCTAACGACAGCCAGCCAGAAAGCTACATTCAAACAACATGTGTTACCCGACTACCTAGCCAGCTAGTAAAGGTTCCGTTTCATAACATCTGAACTTGCAGTTGTTTCCTCATATGTAACGTTTGATGGCTGGCCAGGGAGACACAACTGGTTATTGGTCCTACGAAAAATAGCTTAGCAGTATAGCATAGCCTGCTAACTTACTAGACAACGTAGTTACTTCAAATGTTGAATACATGCTTACCAAATGATGTTATCCATGATGGCAAAGAGCCAGTGGTGTCTGCAATGTAACTTGTTCACATGGACTACCAAGATCAGACTTCTGCTAGCCAGCCATGGACCGTAGCAGCGAACTTGACTGTGTTCATTCCTCTGTCACGCCCACATCCACCAGAGCGCTGACATTTTTTTTCCTGAAACTGAAGGACAACCCAGGTAAAACCACGTGGGTATAGAACAGGGCGTGGTTTATTTTCTGTGACGTAATTTAAAGCCACACGTATCTCCAGCCTTGTTCCAAATCACTCACTCTTGCAGTTTTTCGCTATTCTAAGAGACCCCCAACCTCAATAAAACAACTAACTTCTAACAACTATATGCAACAACCATAATAGGCTGAAGCATAATTTAAGCTGCATAGGAAAATGATTCCAAGCAAACTTTGTTGGAATGTGCTGTTTGTTACCAGCAACATATAAATAGGTTGTACTTTTTGAAATAAAACAAGTACAGAAGCACAACCTGGATCCTTTCATGATACCCGTAATCCAAATAACTCAAGCACTGCATATCTATATTTAAGCGACACCAATAAATAAAACAGCAGGTTTATGTCACCTTTCATTTAACACCTTCTGTTCTGATATACAGGTTCACCACGTGGAGAAAGTGGATTTCACGTGCTGTATCAAATCCATAGTACAAACTGGGCAAATTAATAATCTTATCTAAAATCATATAATAGTGAGCAGGATGACTACTATTATTTTTAACACTGTGGAATGTCTTGGTTATATATCGCAGTTTCTTCTACTCCTCTTCATTCAAGAATTTCACGAGCTGTTTCTGCTGATTGCTCACGTGGTTTCATCTGTTGTGTCCTTCACACTAACCAATTTTGTAATGTCACATGACTGCCAATGGACCCTCCAAGATGTCTTTTAGCGGTCACTAAAATACGTGGTTTACAAATATGATCTACCTAAGGATGGATTGTCAACATCCATCTGAATATAGCCTATCTGAATATAGAATACAATTGTGTTGCGGGAACGTCACAAATCCGCAATTTATATGGCAACCGGAACTTCTCAGCCGAACCAGGAAGAAGAGAAGAGTCCGTGGTCACGTGTGGAAGGTTTCCTTGTCTAGCACGTCACAATATACCGTAAATATTGAAGTGAGATCACCACAGTATAATGGCAATAATATATAACCATTACACAGGAAAATACATATACGAATGCGATTCACAATTACTCATAAAAAAGAATAATACTAGCTTACCATATCCATGTAAAAAACATTTTCGGGCTGCAAAGTACTGAATTAACTTCAAATAGGAACTTGGGCTATAAAGGTATAGCTTGGAAAATGTGCATTTGAGAGTGTGAATTCGTGGAAAGATTACTGTAACTACGGCAATCATCTTGAGAAGTGCAGTACATTAGCTCGGAGCAGTTAGCTAGCTTACTAGCTAGCTACCTTTGCTCAGTGGGGCGGAAGCTCAACCAGCCGTTGAGTGTAGCAATGCCAAGCAACACGGTCGGAAACCTAAAAAGGGAAACACATCAGCCGAAGGTACACAGAGGCGGATCAACTATACGTAGTGAAACTGTGTGGTAACTAGCTGCCAAACACAGGAGAATGTTCTAGCTGAAAACCTTTCGCTAGCTATCGATAGCTATTTTGTCTTGTTTGTTAAATAGTGCTTACTGGCAAGGAAAAACAAAAGGGAAACAAAGCCCAAAGTCTAATGTCAGGTGACGGCGGCTCGGCTCTGATCACACATTGCTAAACTAGTCACTTTGAGAGATGTCAGCAGGCGACAATCCTCACGTTCTACTGGGGAGGATTCGATTTCTGAACGAGTGCATTGAGAGCTTCAGGAACAGCGAACCCCTCCCAGAGTCGCTTTGCTTCGTTCCTAGGGAAGTATGCTATAAAATCTGCAAAGACTCGTCGTCCAACTCGAATGTCTCATCTTCGTCATCTGGTAACTCATCAGTTGGGAAGACTCTGATTTCGGTTTGGGAGAGCCCCTCTCAAGCCCTACAGAGTAAGAAACTATGCAAATTTAACATCGAGCCAAAGAAGGGAACGTGTATCCGGACTACAGGCGAAGAATATTGCAACAGTTATGGCCTTTGGGTCAAAATAAATAAGGTAAGTTCCAAGTGGTATCGTATATGAATCGATCGAAAAGACTTTACTTCCTGGTAGGTGACGTCATGTTACTTGATTTATAGAATCGCATCAGACATCGCTTTCTTCTCTCAGGAATTACAAAATAATTCAATTTTATATCATGCTTATAGGTAATATGATACGTATTTTAGTCGGTCGTACGCAAACAATACCATAATCTTGTCAGATTAAAGTTTTCTGCAGACAATTCCAGAAACATAGGGCCTTATTCACAAAACTTTCCTTCAATTATTCTTACTTTTGTTCTTAAAAATGTTCCTACGAAAAACCAACATTGGATTCATGACACATGTGCAGACCTCTGTGTACATATCCCAGGTGTATGAGATGATGAATGCTGACTGTTTGTAAAATTGTAAATGGGTGCAACCCTGTTCATGTGATTAGCATAAGGAAACAGCCATGAGCAAATACAGATAACAAAAAAATTATGAATGCCGAAATGATCTTGAAAACATTCTTACATGCAGTTTACGATCAAACATGATCGTACACGTTTCGTGAATGAGGCCCATTGTGTGGAACAATTCTTTGAAAGCACTTAACGTTGTTACACATACCAGTGCACAGTTTTTCTGTAAGGAGTTCCACATGGGTTGACCAAGTTCAGAAACTTAAGAGACATGTTACATTGCAAAGAAAGACCTCCCTCTTCCTTTGTAATCTCCTACATTTGGGTAAATGACACACGTTTGACCATAATTGAAATGAGAATTTTACTTGCAATTAGACATTTTTTTCCTTCTTTTGTTATCAATTTGTTTGCCTAGTTGATGTCGTTATTCAGGGATGCTTCTCCCCAATGAGTCATAGGCAGCGATTGCAGCCAGTTATATAAACTGAAAGCTGGTTTTGAGGTTTCATCTTAAAATAAACCAGAAACTGGGCACGCTGTTTGAGGTAATTGTGCTTGTCATAATATCGGCTAGTCTCCTTTTCAGTGGGGCGCTCTCACCCAGCAGCTTGTACTGCGAAGTAAATTTGTATAATTTGCTTTTGATTTGCATTGCTTGTCTGTCAGACTGTCTTCTATTCACACATCAGAGCATGCTCATCGCGTTTAGCTGTGGCTAACCCTGTTTCACACGTCATAGACCTAGATGCCTCAGGACAGGTCAAAGGTCGTTCACCTTATCTGCGTACTGGACATTACGGCTTCACTTGTCGATGGTAACAGAATTAACGCGTTGAACCAGTACCGGGGCAGTTGGGTAGTGGTAATAAGGACCTTGCGCTGCAGTAGGTCTTGTGATGGATGTAACAGTGTTTGTTTCCCTGTGGTTGTACGGCATGCGGAGAACCCTCCAGCAGTGTCGGGGGTAAAATGGCCGATCAGTGTTGAGTCTGTGTCGCGCAGGAGCAACTGGAGGAACACCGCAGCGGGCTGGACGTGGAGGAGGGCTGGATCCTGGTGTGCAAGCACACGGAGGGGGGCGACCGGCTGGTGCCCGTCGAGTCCCCGGAGACCATCAGCAGGCAGCAGCAGCTCTTCGGCTACGACCACAAGCCCTGCACCAGGTGCGTCCGTCCGCACGGCCGTCCCCCCGAGCTCCCGCCCGCTGCTTCCCTGCCCTGACCGAAGGCCGAACCGCGCAAGCGAATGCTAACCTGATTCCAGCTCCGCAGTGGAGAGCAGCATTAGCAGGCCTTGTAGACGCCCATGTATACCAGGCCTTCTTTGGGTCTTCTAGATGGGCCTTCCATTATCAAACCTCTCACAAGGTTTGATAATGGAAAGGCCCTGTATGACCTGCATGTTGATGGTAGTGCGGCGTTTTTAAAAACACCTTGTGATTAGGGTAGTGTTCTGATGTGACGTGGTAGGTAAGCTGTCTCTGTGCATTGCATCCCTGCTCTGTAAGTGTGGGAACCCCAGGGCATTTGGGTGTGAGAACATCACGCTTGTGCTGATTGGCCCCTCAGGTGGGAGCAGGTGGTGGACGCGGTGTACTCCCTGCAGCTGGGCTCCAAGCCCAAGATCGCCGAGCGGGACGAGGCCGCCGTCCAGAAACTCAGGTGAGCTGGGCGGGGTGGAGTCAGCAACGAGGGGGCGTGGCTAAGGCAGTCAGCTGACCATCGGATTGTGCTTCTGCTTCTCAAGTTCAAAATGGCCGCTTTACCGCCGAAACACCTCACTTTAAGCAACTCCGGTAAAAGTCTAACTGTCTAATTGGTCTTAAAGTGTACAAGAGGTACAATTTTGAGCTTTTGAAGCTGTAAGTACATGATGGATTCTACGATGGAGTTTTCACAGCAGTAATTTAGCCTTCTCAGCCGTAGATAATGGACTGTGTAAATCGCTAATGGTTGTTTTTAGATATGTGCCCCCGACCTGGACGTTTGAGTGCGACGAGGACCTGGTCCACTACTTCTACGACCACATCGGGAAGGAGGACGAGAACCTGGGCAGCGTCAAGCAGTGCGTGATGAGCATCGACGTCTCGTCCTGCTCGGTGAGCGAGCGCGGTCGCGCCTTTCCCTCCTTTTTTTTTTTAATATATATGTTTTTGGGCTTTTCATCTTTATTGGACAGAACAGTGTAGAGCGACGGGAAGAACAGGGGAAGAGAGAGGGCGTCGCGGCTCGTAACGAGCACGTGGACAGTGCTCTACAGGCTACGCCACAAGACGCCCCGCCTGCGTTTCCCTCCTGACTCGTTCGCTCTGGCACCGCGTTCTAAAATGGCGGCCGTGTCCTTCAGTGCTCTCGAAGAGGCCGCGTTATGGGCGCGCTGGGCTTCTGAAGGAATGAATCAGCATTGTGCTGCAGAGTCTGTAGGCTGTTATTTTTTCCATGGCGTGTGTCATAAGCTTTGGTTCAAAGAGAGATGCTGCTCTGCGAATGGGAGTGACAAGTGGGTGTGCGCACCGTTTGTGGTCAGTCTGGTCTTCCTGTGTGTGTGTGTGTGTGTGCGCGTGTGTGTGTTTACAAGGGTGTGCTTATGCATTATGCATGTGTGATCTTTCATATATATTTATTATGTCCTGTCTGTACATCATGTCCGTGTGCTTGTGTGTATGTATGCAAATGTGTGTGCATAAACACTTTTGTTCACAAGTGTGTGTGTGTGGGGGTGTTTGTATGTTGTGGTGTGTGTTTGTGTGCACACACATGTTAAATGTATGTTGTGGTGTGTGTTTGTGTGCACACACATGTTAAATGTATGTTGTGGTGTATGTTTGTGCACACACCTGTACACCTGCACATGTAAAATGTTGTGTTGTGTGTGGGTGCAGGAGGACCCCAGCGGCGGTGCCAGCTGCCTGACGGACGGGGACACGGACACTTACTGGGAGAGCGACGGCATGCAGGGGCAGCACTGGATCCGGCTGCACATGAAGAAGGGCACCGTGGTCAAGTAAGCTCCGCCCTTCAGCCCTTCAGCCCTTTACACAGCGCTGTGCGGGCCAACCGCACGCTTTCCCTGGGAAAGAGGGAAACCAGGGTCACGTTGGGCTCGTTCCAGTCACTCAATTTATCTGTGCTGGTCTCCTCGGCCCTTGACTGACCTGGAAATCGATCAGCTTTAAGGACATTCCAACTCGATAAATGTTCCTTGGAGGAGCTAGGCGGCTCCTGAAGGATTCTTGAGCGTGGAAACACGAGTGCATCCTTTGCGGAAGTATTTTTTCTGGAACTCGTGACGCTTCAAAGATCGACTGATGAATCCATCTCTCCCCATCTGCCATGTCTGTAATTGATGTGGCTTCAAACTGACGCTTTACTGAAAGAGGACGTTCCATTTGCCGAATGCACGTTTGGTCGATTCCTCCGTCCTCGTATCTTTTCCTTGCTTCCTTTCCTTGTGTCCTCCATTGGGTAGAGCTAAGGAAGTGAGGAAAGGACGAAAGAAAGGATTCAAGGTGGTAAATTAAGATCCCTTTGTAAGGACAGTCTTTCAGGCCTTACACTGCGCTGTGCGGGCCAACAGCATGCTTCCACAGGGAATGAGTCTAAAAAGAGGGAAACATGGGTAACTTTTTTAGAATGCATGCACAGTAAAATATCTAGTGTTAATTCAACTTGATAGGGACCACATGTACTCTGTAAGAGTTAAATTCACACTGAAAACTTTGCTGTGTGGATGTGGATTTGAGCTGCCGATTTGTGCTCTTTATGAACCCCTCCAGGAAGCTGATTTTGTCGGTGGATTCGACGGACGATAACTACATGCCCAAAAGGGTGACGGTGTTCGGGGGGGAAGGCGACAACCTGAAGAAGCTCAGTGACGTCACCATCGATGAGTATGTTCTTCCTCATGTTGTCTGTTCACACGAGCGAGCAACAGGTTTAGTGCACGGCCAGCAACACATGAAGACCAGACCAGACCAGACCAGAGCTACTCATTGCTAGTTTTCCCAGTGCATCCTGTAACCACGCAATTCACGGGCCTCAAATGTTTATTTGGTATTTTTATTTAGTACTGTTTGACCTGAAGCAGAAGGGTCAGTTTAGAAACAGTTATGTCAATGGCTTTAATGATTTTCAGTGATTTAATGTATGCACCTTCTGTTGAAAGCTCTGTTTTCAGATTGGCGTGCTTGTGCGATTAAATGGCACAAAGCACAATTTGCATATCGTCCCGAGCAACGTCCCTCGCGCTCCTAACGCACGACAAATTTCGTGTAAACACCTTCCGTAGGCATGGAAACATGTTATGCAAGATATACTTTTATTGATTCCGACGGTCCGTTATGAGTGCAGTTTGAAGTGTGCTGATGGGTTGGAGTGTGCTCTCTGGTGATTACCAAGCAGCACTCGTGGAAAACAGTTTATCTGCTTTAATGAACGCTGGCCTAATTCTGAAGGCGATTGGTTATGCTCTGCTCATTCTCAAGTACGAGAATGCTGATAAAACATGCTTGATACCTGGCCTTTGAATTTGAATATTTTGACCACAAAAAAAATGCAGCAACAGTTTTCTGCCTTTAACAGAGAGAGTTTGAAATGCTGTACTGGCCTACCAGAACTTTTCCTTGTTGTGTGATGTCATTTTTTTTGTAATACTCAAGGAATCTGATTGGGGAGATATGCGTGCTGGAGGACATGACATCACACCTACCGGTCATCGAGATCCGGATAGAGGAGTGCAGAGGTAAGAGCGCAATCACCGATATCAGGTGACTCATTTTAACAGGAAATATGATTGGACAGGACCTGAGCTGAATGTACCATTAGAGTAAAGGTGGTAATTAGAGTGGATTATTTGCTAAGTGCTCGTAGTGATTAGTTGTCTGTGAAGGGCAGTGTATTACAGTGGTTAAGGGACTAGCCGTGTAGCTCAGGGGCTTCAGGCTTAAATCAGCGCTGTACTGCTATATCAAGGTACTTAACCTGAATTATCCAGCTGTATAAATCAGGGGTGTCAAGCTCCAGTCCTGGAGGGCTGTGGCATCTGCAGGCATTTGTGGTTTCCTTCTGGCCAATCAAGGCCTTGAGAACACGGCGTGTGGACTCTTCGGCCAATCAGATCAGTGACTAAAATGAATGTCCGGCGCTGGGACACACTGGAAACCAGCAGACGCGGTGGCCCTCCACCTCTGGTGTAAACGGAGGGCGTGTTAAAATGCGATGCTCCCGCTGGGGGCTCCTGCTAACCGCCCCTTGCGTCCCGTTACCCCCCCCACAGACGAGGGGATCGACGTGCGGATCCGCGGGCTGAAGATCAAGTCGTCCTGCGAGCGGGACCTGGGCCTGAACGCCGACATGTTCCAGTCGCCCAACCTGGTGCGCTACCCCCGCCTGGAGGGCACCCAGCCCGAAGTGCTGTACCGCCGGGCGCTCGTCATCCAGAGGTGCGGAACGCCGTCCCGTTCAGCCTGCCCCCCCCCCCCAGGGGGGTACCTACACACCACTGTACCCCCGACAGAGCCGACCCTGTTCAGGATGGCATCCCTCCTGTGTGATAGCAACAAACCCGTTAGAAAAGTACTTAACCTGGGCTGCTTCAGAAAACAAACAAACTCTGTTTTTTTTAAATTTATTTCACCTTTACTTCACCAGGCAAGTCATTAAGAACAATGACGGCCTGGCAAATTTTGTACGTCGCTTTGGATAAAAGCGTCTGCCAAATTAATGTAATGTAATGTAATGCAAATAATGGCTAGGCTAACACCGCTAGGCTAACCCCCGCTTCGTCCGCAGGTTCATCTCTCTGTTGGACGGTCTGCTGCCTCACCTGGTGCCGGCGTGGGACTTCAGCCTGGGCACCTTCAGCCAGATCAAAGTAAGTCTGCGGTGGGGATGCTGGCCGCCTGGGGTCACGGGTCCAACGCTGGGTCCTCTGGGTCAACTAAACGAACGTTGCTTTGCCGTCAACTATGCATTGCTAACAGTACAGCTGATTCTATCACTTATTACACTGTTGTTGGCTCTGAGTGTTTATTATCTTTTTCCATTGTCCTCGCTAAGTGGTTTGCTGTTCTTAGTTAATACGTTAGTCTTTTTCTATACACAACTGTTCTTATTAACTGTTCTTATCAACCGAATGCATGTATATTCTTTTTGTTCCACGGTAGACCTGGATCTAGTAATTGTTACACTGTTTCACTAGCTTAGCAACAGTTGCTTGCTGTTCTTAGCTAATAAGTTAGTCCATTGTTGGACTTAGTCAATAAGTTGGTCCTTTTCTATATACTCCAGCTCTTATTAACCTACTGCATGCATGTATATGCTTTGCTTTTGCAAGTCACTGTGGTTACGAGCCTGTGCCGGTTGGGTGTGATGTAATGAAATGTTCAAACTGCTCGTCCCTGTCCTCCGCTGCCCCCTCCAGCACGTGAAGCAGTTCCTGCTGCTGTCCAAGCGCCGCTCCGCCCTCATCACCCAGTGCCTGAAGGACTCGGAGACCAGCAAACCCAACCTCATGCCCCGCCTCTACATCAACCGCCGCCTGGCCATGGAGCACCGCGACAATCCCTCGCTGGACCCCACCTGCAAGAGCGCCGTCTTCTCGCAGGTGCGCCGAGCCGAGCCGAGCCCTGAGCCGAGCCGAGCCGGGCCGAGCCGAGCCGAGCCGAGCCGTTGGCGCCAGCCCCTGGGGCGGCAGTGTGGTGCGGCGGTTAGGGAGCTGGGCTTGTGACCGAAAGGTTGTAGGTTCAAATCCCCTGGTGGGACATTGCCATTGTACCCTTGAGCTAGACGCTTAACCTAAATTGATTCAGTAAAATATCCAGCTGTATAAATGCTGAAAATGAGTTGTGTAAGTTGCTCTGGATAAGAGCGTCTGCTAAATGCCTGTTACATAATGTAATGTACCTGGCTGCACCAGGCTTGCTGAGCTCCTCTTATCACAGTTGAGCATTTTTATGTGTTTTTATCTGACAGGGTAGCCCGTGTAACAGGAAAGTGTACCCAGAGCTCTGTATTAAAGGGCTTTGGAACAATAGGACTTCACAAAAAAAATGGCAGACATCATTACCTTATGGCTAATACAGAAATTCATGGTTTTGGAAAATTGTATCAAATGTGATAAATGTACTTATTTTTGGATATTACGTACTGTATTACATACTACAGTACTTCTGTATTTTGTATGGACCTGAAAGTTTGGTGTTAAGAGTTAAGTTCCAAAGCTTAGTTGTGGCTGGCATCAACAGATACAGTGGTGAACCTGTAGCTAGTAGGAATTATGTAATGTTTTTATGTTGCTGAAAAGCAGCTTTCTTCGTGTCATACCCAGAAATTAAAACCTAACAGAAGTACTCGCTTAGCAGGCTAGGATAAATATTATATGCTCAGAAAGCCATGTCCGTCGATAGCCCATTTCCCGATGTTAGCGTCACATTCTAATATGTTCTGTCCTGATTGTTTCCCAGGTGTATGAAGGTCTAAAGCCATCGGATAAGTTTGAGAAAACACTGGACTACAGGTAAGGCCTCTCAATGCCACAGTAGTCCCAAGCACCCCTCAGAGTTGGGGAATTTGTCATGCTAACCGTGGTTTGTTTGTCCAACAGATGGCCGGCCAGATATGACCAGTGGTGGGAGTGTAAATTCATTGCAGAAGGAATCATTGATCAAGGTAACTCCAAAATAAATAAAAAAGGCTGGAATGCCCCAGTCCACCCCCACCCCCCCCGACACCCCCTTGGTATTTTTGTGTTATTGGGTGGCAGCGTAGCATAGAGAGCTGTTAGTGAGCTGGTCTTGCAACTCCAAAGTTGTAGGGGCAAGGTATTTTACCTGAATATCTTTTATTAAATATCCAGTGGTATAAATTAATTACAGTGTACGAAGAATGTAAGCTGGGTAAGTTGCTAGGCATAAAAGGGTCTGCTATATGTATGAAATTAAAATGTAAATAAAAAATGTATATTTAATAGTATTGTTGTTACTAAAGATTGAGTGACACCTCTAATTGGTTCATCATCCTATGCCTTATGCTCATTGGTTAATATCCTGTGTGACCCTATTCGGGGTTCCCTGTTATAAGCCACTCCCTCTGCCACTCTACAGGGGGCGGGTTTCGGGACAGCCTCGCCGACATGTCCGAGGAGCTGTGCCCCAGCTCGGCCGAGTGCCCAGTGCCTTTACCATTCTTCACCCGAACCTCCAACCAGGTGAGGGTCCCGCGCGGTCGTCTCCGGGCCGGTAGTCCCGCACACGCGCGCGTGTGTGAGGTGTGTTAAACCATCGTGCTCCGCTGTGTGTTGCCTCTCGCAGGGTACAGGCGAGGCCCGGGATTGCTACGTGCCTAACCCCTCCTGCAGGGAGTTCCACAAGTTCGAGTGGATCGGCCAGCTCATGGGCGCCGCGCTCCGCGGGAAGGACTTCCTGGTGCGTGACATCACTTCCCTTCTGGTATACTTGATTGATCGGTGTCAGGCGGGAGGTCATTTTCGGCTGGAAATGTGTAACTTTGAACTCTTCTCATGTGATGTTGAGTCAAAAGCCCGAATGAAGGAATAGGCTCCCGCTGGTGTGTGGTCTGAGTCTGGGGTTCTCCTGGCAGGTGCTGGCTCTCCCCGGGATCGTATGGAAACAGCTCACAGGAGAGGCCGTCAGCTGGAGCAAGGACTTCCCGGCCGTGGACTCTGTGCTGGTGAGCTTCCCTTCCCTTCCCTCCCAGAGCGGCAGAGCTCAGCCTGAAACGTGACGAGTCAGCACGCAGGGCTCCCACCTCCATTATGCTTCCATATTGACAGGCTATCCGCTGTTCAGAGTGTTTGGCTGTCCAGCCTCTTTGTGGGGTCTGCTTCCTGTTATGTGATACAGAGCTCCTGAAAGATAGAGCTCTGGGTTGTGGTGCCTAGAATATGACGGTGTAAGGGTTATCCCTGTTGAAAATGGGTTCAAAAAAGAACGAACATTACAGGTTCTCAGTGGGAAAGTACAGGCATACAGTATCTAGAGCTGTCAGAATTCAACAATTAATTTTCTTCACCCACTCCGCTTTTAAGGTGGAAATGATTTACCGTTGTGTTGACTTGGATTGTTCAGATGCGGCTGTTATTCCAATTTACTCCTGCCTAAGATTGCTGCGCTTTGCCTTTGAACTAAGCTTTTAAAGCTCCAAGCCTCCGCCCGAAGTGCAAATGTGTTTGGCATGATTGAAAAACATTTTCGCATTTTTACTGTGAATCGCTGTTATCACTTCACCTTTCGTCCCTGCTAGGGTAGAGCTCTCTGCGTGTCAGATCATTGTTAAAGTAAAGGAGTTCAGACGGACCACCAACATCACTTCCAAAACAAAGCTGGTCTTTGAAAATTCATTTATGTTTGGCAGAAGTGGTGGAATTGCCTGAAAACGAATTTGATACTCAAGTATCTGACTTTCTGTTTGTGCTGTGTGAGACTCCAGTGTAAAGTATATCTGTTTGGTCTGTGTGAGACTCCAGTGTTAATTATATCTGCTTGGGCTGTGTGAGTCCCCAGTGTAAAGTATGTCTGTTTGGGCTGTGTGTGACTCCAGTGTAAATATACATTACACTGTTTGTGCTGATGGGAGCGTCGGTCTCTCCTCCTCAGGTGAAGCTGCTGGAGGCCATGGAGAGCATGGACGAGGAGACGTTTGAGTTCAAGTTTGGCCAGGAGCTGACCTACACCACGCTGCTGAGCGACGGTCAGCTGGCGGAGCTGGTCCCGGGCGGGAACAGCGCCGTGGTCAAGTACGAGGACCGCAAGGAGTTCATCCGGCTGGTGCAGAAGGCCAGGCTGGAGGAGAGCCAGGAACAGGTGTGTGTGCGTGTGTGTATGTGCGTGTGTGTGCGTGTGTGTGTGTGTGTGTGCACGTGCATGTGTGCATGTGTCTGAGACTACTGTGTTTGTGTTATGTCCTATGTCAGGGCATGCCTTATGTATTGATTGTGCCATCCAGCTTCCATTTTCTTGTGTGTGAAAGTGGCTTTTGTTCATGTTCCAGATTGCGGCCATGCAGGCCGGTCTGGTGAAGGTGGTACCCCAGGCTGTCCTGGATCTCCTGACCTGGCAGGAGCTGGAGAAGAAAGTGTGCGGTGACCCAGAGATCACTGTAGAAGCCCTTAAACGACTCAGTGAGTCCTACACCTACCTCAATCACAAACCCCAACACTGCCTACAACTCCCAGGCTGCTTTAACACTAACACTGCCTACAACTCCCAGAATTCTCCAACTCTGCCTACAATTCCAAGACTGCTCAAGTACTACCTTGGCCTAAAAGTCCCACACTGCTCTAACACTAAAAACACTGCCCTCATCACTCATAAGAATCTTAAGCACAAAGCTTTGGCAGACAGCAAGGAGCAGGTCATGGAATCGTATTAGAGTTCATTTTTTAAAATAAAATGTCAGAGCAGTATATTGCCTTGAACATATTTGGGTATACCAAAAAATTTCAATGACATTTCTGTTCCCATTCCTTTAATTCCCCCCCCCCCCCCCCCCCCCTTTCTTTCCTTGTCAGCGCGGTATGAGGACTTGGAGCAGACCGACACTCGAGTGCAGTACTTGTGGGAAGCTCTGACCAACTTCACTAACGGTCAGTGAACGTTTCCATTGCACAGGAATACTGGTCCATACACGCAGCGTCCATCCTCAGCATTTACGACTGCAGTGTGACCGTTATTTCTTTTCTTCCACCAGAGGACCGCAGCAGATTCCTGAGATTTGTGACTGGGAGAAGCCGTCTCCCCGCACCCATATACATCTTTCCAGATAAACAAGGGTAAGGACCTCTCCACCTGATGCCGGAACCCTGTGAAAAGTGTTTGTCCATTTTCCGTGGTATTAGACTGCACTGTAACCTGATGGGGCTCATCTACTGCAGTGTATCTTTGCAGTGTGTGAAACTTTGCTTTTGCTTTGCAGATCTGAAACCACAGATGCACTTCCACAATCGTCCACCTGCTCGAGCACCCTCTATCTACCAAACTATCCCAGGTGAGTGGAGTATCCCAGCATGCATTTCTCTTTATCATCATCTGCTTTTTCAGGTGTTTTTCAGTAGGTTTTCATGCATTCACTAGACTTCCGAACAGCGAAAAAAATCCTGATCTGAAAGCTACACAGAAAATCTTATAAGTGTTAAATCGACTTTAAAAGATTATAAAAGTCGACGCTGGTTGACAAAGGTAAAATTCACTTTGTCAGAGTTGCTTTTACACTAAGTATATGATTAACAAAGCATATGTTTACTGTGTACTGAAAATACAGGCAGTCTCATAGTTAAATGTGTGTTAATTATGTGGATAGATGACTGTAGATTTAAATTCACATTGAGTTTCTGAATAGATAAAACACAATGTGTGCCACCCTGACTCATCCACTGCGTGTCTGTGTGTATGTGTGTCTCTCTTTGCCCTGCAGTGCGAAGGTATGTGAGGAGAAGCTGCGGTATGCTGCGTATAACTGCGTGGCGATCGACACAGACATGAGTCCCTGGGAAGAGTGACACGGCACATACCAACAGTCCTGCTCACTTTGATTTTATACACACTAGCTGTTGCTAACACTGTTCATATCACCGTATCTACCCAAATGCCGTTCACCACTGTACATAATAAACAAAAAATTGTGAAAAAAGATTGTTGGTCGTCTTTGTCTTTTTCTCTCAGCTCAGTGAGGTAAATCATTCCTTCAAATCCTGTGAATACAGATTCATGACTGGTTCCAACAAATGTTAATTTGAATTTCCAATTGATAATGATCTTATTTACCCCATTCTTTGTCAGTATTTCTAAGATCACCCAACATCTGATTATGATGGCTCGTAGTAAATGTGGTTCTGGAATTGATGTCTGCAAGCTGTTGTCAGATTGCAGTCCGTCAGTGAATTTACTGAACTTGAGCTAAGATGTATAATCTTAATATATAGAAATGTACATGAATATTCAAGCAGCATGCTGGCATTAAACAGAAACGACTTGGGAGCTTTGTGCAGGTAAATTTAAGTTAGTTAAACTAGTAAGGTAACTCGTCTAAAACACCATGTATATGTGTTGTGCATGCATGAAAAGCACCATACATAATAGTGCTACTGTGGCAAGAAGCCATTTGAAGGTTTGGTCTCAGTGGACGGAATGACAGAAAAGGGTTTAAATTTGGAGTGATTCAAGACATTTTGCACCTGTAAATTATATCGTTTTTTATATTGTGCTACAGTAAAGAGACCTTAATGAAATACTACAGCTAAACAGTCCATAATCAATTTGTATCAATTTACTCGGTTTGAAAATGAAAATAAAACGCAAGATCCATTTCGATAAATGAGGTTCTAAACGTCAAATTAACTTGGAAACAACTTTTAAACGACACATTTCATTTCCGCCACGCATTACCACTCATTTCCGTACCATTTTTGCCACGCAAGGACTTCACGTTTTTGCTCGCGATGTACGGCTGCTTGAAACCTGTCCGTGAGCCTTTGCGCTTCCTCTTTCTAGCCAGCGCCTGAGAATGGGTACGTTCTTTTTGGAGGCGCCGGTGTGACAATCTGTGCTCATCTTCAGCTTAACAGAGGGAATATGGTATTTAAAATGGGACAAACATTAAATAGAAATTTCCTGAACGTGTTTCTTTCGATATTGCACGGTTTTCATTGTTATTTCTTATTTTGTTGGGATGTTCTAAAATCTTTGTGGGCTGCTTACGTCTCAAGATGGCCGCTCGCTCGCATGAGTTTTCGGTTTAGAGAAGGATTTCTTGTGCTGTATATTATTTGGATATGGTTACCTCTTGGTGCACATATGAATTGATAGTCAGCTTGCAGTTTTTCGTGTAAATTGTGCAACAAGTTGTGTCGTCTGTGTTTTTGCAACTGTACCCCGAGCTGTTTGTCAGACTTGGTCTGGTTAGGGCCGCAGGTTTGCCATGCTTGAATTAAATGCGAGATCACAAGCTCGTAGCTATGATTTGAATATATGGCTAGATATTTACAGGTGAGGTAGGATGTAGCGTGCTAATGTGTTTGTATGGGGAGCAGAAATGTTTACGTACTAATGGGTGAAATTTGGCACGACGAGAAGCCAGAGAAACCGTAATGACCGGGTGAGCTAGCCTGCTGGAAATATAGCACGTAAAGTTCACTAACCTGTCCCGTATTTAGCAACCACTGATAGTGTGCTAGATAAGGGTGTAAGGGGTGAATGTTTATGTAAGGGTGAACTGAGTGTAAATGATGAATCTCTTTTTGAATCCGATGTAAACATGCGGATAATCACCTTGGAGAACTGAACACTCTACCGTATACGTTCTGCGTATTTGAACGAGGTGTTGTGCGGTTGTTTGACGGTCCATCTGCTCTGGTTCACAATCCACCAGGTATCTCCAGGGACAACTGGCACAAACGCCGCAAGACCGGTGGGAAAAGGAAGCCCTACCATAAGAAGAGAAAGTATGAACTGGGTCGCCCTCCCGCGAACACCAAGGTAAAGTGGGGGGAACACCACGTGTTCTACACGTTACAGATAGCACCAGCATTTGAATCGGTTAAGTCACGGGCAGTGTGGATGATGAAAACCGTACCTTAGGTAGGTTTTGTTTTGGCCGTTTTGGTCAATGCTTTGGGCCTACCAATGCTAGGACTTGTCATAGTTACACTGACACATTGCCGTGATGCACTGAAGCTCAAATATATGAAAGTTAATTGTTTTTCTATGTGTAAAAATTCTATGCTGAAGGATGCCAATAAAATCGTTTTGTAGTTAGCTATAACAGCAGCTCTGCCGTATGTAATTTTTAGGGGACTGAGCTTTCCTTGTATGTCTCTAATGTGCTGTTTATCTGGCATGTTCTGGTTAAGAGCTTCTGCTAAATCATTTAAAGTAGGGCTGCCTGTTCCTGGAGATCTACAGTCCTGTAGATTTTCATTTAAACCCTAAATTGACTCGCCTAATTAGAAGAAAGAGATTGTTAGGGTTGGAGTGAAAACCAACAGGAAAGTAGCTCTCTGGCAACGGTGTTGGGCAGCAGCCCTGTTTTGATGTAGATGGTAAAGCTTAAATATGATTTTAGTGGCTGTATTTCCAGAACACATCTTCGCCATGTGCCTTCTAACGCCGTGTGCTTTCCCCTCCTAGATCGGACCTCGCCGTATCCACACCGTGAGAGTCCGCGGTGGGAACAAGAAGTACCGTGCTCTGAGGCTCGACGTCGGAAACTTCTCCTGGGGTTCAGAATGTGAGTCTCAGAATCAGTGGGCTAGCGAGCTTGTATTTTAGTTGGTGACTGGTGGCCGTCCGTTTGGCTACTGGTGCTAAAACAAGCCTGGTAATTGTGCATGTGCCACAGGGCTACTTGCTTTGAGGAAATCTGAATGGCTGGTCTTTCAGTGATGATAACTTTGTCCAGTTCTGCTACTGAATTTAAGCGATGATATTTAAGACTCTGAGGAAGACTGGCAGATTTCTTAATGGCAACATGTAGAACAAAAGAGCAGCTTGTGGCCTTCTGTTGTGTAAATATAGTTTGTATGTTGAGTGCAAGTTCCCAGAGACCTGTAAATGTTTTGCTTAGGGTGATTTTATAGCAGGTTTCTGTGTAGTTAACAGGATGTGTTACTGAAGTGTGAGTGTTTGTTTGCAGGCTGCACTCGTAAGACCAGGGTCATTGATGTGGTGTACAATGCCTCCAACAATGAGCTGGTGCGAACGAAGACGCTGGTGAAGAACTGCATCGTCCTGGTGGACAGCACCCCGTACAGGCAGTGGTACGAGGCCCACTACGCAACTCCTCTCGGCCGCAAGAAGGGAGCCAAGCTGGTACGTCCAGAGGCTTTCGTCTTAAAATTTTATTTAAAAAAAAAAAAAAATTAAAATTATCTTGAGTCTTTCTGTGACGATAACTTTGTCCAGTTCTGCTACTGAATCTAAGCGATGAGATTTAAGACTCTGAGAAAGACTGAAGGTTTCATAACTCAGTGTTAAAGATGGGTGGGAAGTGTGTGTACATAAAATGGCTTGCATTTTTAAAAATCTGGGATGAAAATATACATTTAAGAAAAGGTTTTATTGTCCCGAAGCAATTCTGTTGGCTAGCGAGTTTGCACACGTCCATTGCGTCCAGGCCTAACTGCATATGTGGCTCATTTCAGACTCCTGAAGAGGAGGAGGTCCTGAATAAGAAAAGGTCGAAGAAGATCCAGAAGAAATTCGACGAACGCAAGAAGACCTGCAAGATCAGCACTCTTCTGGAAGAACAGTTCCAACAAGGAAAGCTGCTTGGTGAGTGCCTGCATCTCCTGAGAGATCCATCCAGTTCTCTGGCCTTAAATACTGAAATGTTTGTCCGGAATATTAATAGAAAGTACTTTAATGTTCGGGCTGGATAACTTAATCGAACCATTTAAACTGAAACTTACAATAAGCAAACTCTGTTTTGTGCCAAATTTGACTTGACCTCCCTATCAAGTCTTTCAGTCCAAGTGTGCTGGTATTGCTAATTCTCTGTACCTACTCAATGTTTTGTACATAAATTTTACTTAAAGAAAAAGCCCAGGTCACCCAGGAGTAATGTCAATCTCCTTTATACATTGTTTAGAAACTAATCTTCAAAATGTAGGCCATTTCATAAATGGCTTTGTTGACAAACATAAATCTGTAACTCTGCCATTCCACCTTAACACTTCAAGTCGTGGAAAATCAGAGGCTTATTTGATTGGGAACCCTGTCTTCAAGTGATGAAATCTTATCCAGTTCTGCTACTGAATCCTCTGCGATGAGCCTTTTGTGTTTCTGATGAAGACTGAGTGTTGCTCTAGTTTAGTCTTAAAGGGGGAAAGCATTAGGGACTGTCCCCCACTATCCGGTAACTCAGGAGCACTGGAGGCCACTATTGGCTACTAACTGAAGAGTAAAGGCTGTGATTAGTTTGTTTTAACACCGGTGCCCCCCCCCCCCCCCCCAGCCTGCATCGCCTCCAGGCCCGGGCAGTGTGGCCGAGCCGACGGGTACATCCTGGAAGGCAAGGAGCTGGAATTCTACCTGAGGAAGATCAAGGCCAAGAAAGGCAAATAAATGTATAGAGAAGTTTGATACAACGCCAATAAAAGCTGCAAAAATGCCCCCATTCCGTGCGTCCTGTCTCTTTATTATTATTATTATTATTATTATTATTTATGGGTGGGTTTTGGTGGAACCCGGAGCTGTGGTGAACAGCTCCGCACTGCTAAGTGACAGGTTGGCCCTTCCATTGGCCCTCCAGTCTCATTCCGGTGCTAGATCAACCTCAGTTTGCAGAAGGGCTGCGCTAGACTACTGGCTCCTCCCTTTCGAAGGCTGAGAACACACTGCGCAGAGTCGCTCATTAGCACATGCTAATGTTAGCGGTGAAGGTGATTGAAGAAGTGTTTTGGTTAAGGTGCGTATTTGATCAATAAAGTTTTTTAAAAATCTCTGTTGTGTTTAGTGTGTTCTTCAGTTGGGTGGTGGAAATCAGTAATTGAATGCTTGAAGTTCAGGGACGAGGGCTGTCGAGGAAGTAACTGGTATAATGGAATGGCTGTTTAATTTCCCAAAAAAATACAGAAAATTGAGCTTTATTTACTTTGTTCAGTTTTAAAATCACACTTACATTGAATGTGGAGGACTGAGAAGGTTGGGCAGCTGTATACCAGTGCTACCTCAACTGGTTATTGCCTCCAAGATCATATCTCAGGTACAGTAGCTCAGCCTGAAAGCCTTTGGAGGTAGGCTGTGTGCTGTATGTGTGTACATGTCATCTTCCACACATTGACACTCATTGTCACTAAGCTTGAGGCATTACACTTGTACTTAGGTTACAGGTTTATTTTATTTTTTTAGTATGCCACACTGCTGGTGTACAGTTGTAATGGCAGTTTCAACCTGTAGCATCAGCCGTTAAACTGATCGTAATGATTTAGAGATATTCTGAGGGGAAATGGTACCTTTTTCTCAGTGAAAGTAGTTTTTTGGCTGTTTTAGTGGTAGGTTCCATTGTAGGAGTCAATGGTGGTATCTGAAGCCTTTGCAGACATTGTATATTTATGCTTGATACATAAGTGATAGTAAATATTTATGGTCTAGATGAATGCATTCGTTTGCAGTACAGCTAGGCCTCTGGAAGTTGCTCCTCATGTTTCTGTTACAATCAAAGGTTATGGAACCAACCATTTCACCTAAACCTGTTTAGCTGACCCCAATGTTACATTAAACATAATTTACCCCAATAAGTGTCCAGTTCTGGCTATGTGCTTTGCTTTGTTCCAGCAGAATGAGAGTACACCGAGGCCTGTCGTTCTCTGGGTTTCTTTGGTTGTCGTTCACATCTTCCTCACTTCCTGGTCAGGAGTGATGCTGTCTCCACGGAGACGCAGGAGCTGTAGCCCCTGGCTTTCCAGGCCGTTGTTCTGGTGACCGGGTGCTGGGGAGCCGGGGACGGGGAAGTAGAGTTCCGTTTGGTCCTTTGGTGTTGGGGTCACGGGTGTCTCGACGGGCCGCAGGTGCAAGGAATCCTCGCTCCCCCTGTTTTGAGTGTAGCGCGGTATGTTAGCCCTGAGCCTCAAATACCAGCTTTTTCCCCCAAGTTCAGTGCCTTTGTATCTTTACATTCTGGAAAGCAGTAAATTAATCTTTCATGTTCTGTCACCACTCTGACCTCTGAGCTGTGACCTGAGTGGTTGGTGAGAGATCAGTGTTGCGTCCACATCTCATTCCATGGAGCAGATGGTTGGATTATTTATTGGAACTTGTGTACACAAGAAATGAATGACAGCTGAAGTCCTAATCGACTGCAGCACTGGAATGTCACTGTTGTGGGGATTTTAGATTCCCCCCCTTAATTATGCCTGCATGCTGTGCTCCTGAAGGGGATAAATGCCACTCCATGACTCTTTCCAAAGTAATTATATGCTCCAGTGAACAAATTACTGCTTTAATGAACAAATATAAACACCCCTCCCCAATTATGAATTGATAGGTATTTAAAATGCTGGTCTGGATTTCACCCATGACTGAGATTGAGTTTGCTAATGAGTCAATCATCGAAAAGCTCTTTAAGAAACGATCCTTATCCACGCATCCATTAGCGTTCGTTTATGCAGCTTCAGACTGTACGTTCTCCATTTTGTGTGGCTTTCCAGAATAGAAACAAGCATTGTGTTCATAAAAAACAATTTTACGTTATAAGACATGTTTTTACCAAGTGAACAAAATAACTGGACTGAGTGCAGTAAGGCTAGTGTAAATATTTAGTAGTTCGTAAATAACCTGCACCTTGACTGTATTTGTTGGTCCCGTGGCCTTGCTCAATTTCAAAGGGTTAAAGTCGATGTGGAGTTTACTCAAATCAAATTTTCCAACCCAATGTTATTTCAAAAGTATTCATGTTTTGCACGCAAGTAAAAGCAATCCTTCCGTGGTGAATTCACTGTGACGTCTCATTGGAGACATCGCTGTCCCAACTAAAGAATGCGTGATTTGCATTCACAAGCATCTTGTCAGTGCTGTGAGTAAAGCAGTAAGGGGTAAAAGGCGCTGGCTCTACCTCATGTCGTAGGTGGAGCCCATAAAAGGCTTTAGGGTCTCTGCGGCAGTGGCCAGGCTGTAGGGGATGGTGAAGCCTTCCTCCGTCCAGTACTTGTCCTTCTCGCTGGGGGGTAAATTCTGGTACATGTCGTCAACCGCCAACATGGACACCTGCCCCACCCCAAACAAGCACAACTTTCACATACAGTCTGACCGTTGAATGTACAAACATTGTACTGTAATGAAGCAGAACTCGTATGAAAATGGAATACACTGAAGATATATTGAGATAGAATATGTCAAGGTATTACAACGCCTGTAAAAAAATGTTTTGTAAAAATTTATCACCACTTACCTGGAAGTTTCGGTCAATCAGCTGGTTTGTTTCAAAATCGTCGTCATCCTCTCCAAAAGGATTAATGATCAGCTCTCCTACCTGTTGAAAAAATTAGACAATGCGCACCCCTTTTAAATAATAAAAACACAAACCAGGCTTTATTGCTGAGAATTAGGCGGGTGATGTAATGCACATCCTACCTTGAGCCAGCCGAAATAGAAGAAGAACTGCAGCAGGGTGAAGACAGGAACGTACATATCCAAATTGTGACCCTTGTACCCTTTAGTGGGGTTCAGGAACTGCCGTCCAATGAGGCAGGAGGTGAAGAAGGAGTAGACGGCGAGCGTCACCACCTGCAGTCGACATGACCGGTTGGTTATGATGAGTCACAAGGGGGGGGGGGTACCTATTTGTTGATTTGAGATTAAACCACATTAAATAAAAAATTTGAATGAACAATTTTCTGTTTATGAAGCATTTAGGAGTTTAGGAACAATGGCAACAGTTGCCCTGTCCAATCCCTCTCCCATAATGAGATAATTCAAATCAGTTAAAAACACAAAACGTAATTTTTAAACCCACTTCTAATTAAGGACAGCACATTTTGTGTTACTTTCAGCGCAGTCTTGAAAAGTTTGCATGTATTTGTGACACAAAAGTAGTAACTCTGACACAAAGTGTGTTGAAAGTAACACAAAAAATGTGTTGGAAATTAACATATCCTTTTTGAGAGTGAAGGTTTCTATTTAAAATAAGTAGAAGCTCTACTGTACCTGCGTGTACACGAGCGGGATACTAATCCAGTCGTAATGGAAGAGCATACTGCACTTGCCTCTGTAGTTATTGAGTTCCTGAGGGAAATGAAGGAAGCAGACACAGCAATGTAGGATATTTCAACAAAATCACAAATGATGAAGTCACAAACAATGTTTCCTTTCAAGTGTTACAGTGAATTCGACCAACGGTCCAGCTTATGTGTGAAAACACTGAAGACAGGCTTTCAAAATGGAATGCTGTATTACAATTTTTTTTTCTTCAAATTTACTGTTTACACAAAATGGCTACCGTCGGATGCTAGTGAATGAGGGGATGACTGACTCACGTCCATGAGCAGTCTCAGGGCTATGTCATCCCGCACACGCCCCTCCTTGCGCGCCTGGGCTGCCAGGTTCGAAAACCACGTCAGCGGCATCCAGTATTTGTTGAAGTCCGAATACAAATGATCCAGTTTCTTATGTTCTTCTCGGGTCATAAAGCCTGTGTGCCAAAAAAAAAATGTAGATGTGGCCACGATTTTACTAACTGTACCCAAGCAAGAAAGGCGCACAGATTATAGTGCGTATTTAAGAACTTCCACAGGCCCCATTGGATTGAGGAAAGGAATTAACACAATCTGTGAAAAGTTTATTCAAATGAATTAGATATGTGAATAAATATTTGGACAAATAATACAGACTGGCCAGATGTTTTGTTAAAATGGCAAAATTTATAGTAGGCATATTTTCTTTTTCAGTTGTGTCCTGCATATAAATAATTATACCATGTTGTCAACCCATCTGTATGTGGTGATGACTAATCTGTTCACTTAGCAAATCCTTTATCCAGAGCTACTAGTATGTCTTACATTTGAAAAACAAAAAGCAATTATAGCATGACATTTGCTGAAACAGTTCGGTAAATGTGTCATGCAAAAGGTCCGATTCTCTAACCACTCCAACAAATTCCACTCTCTGGCAATTCCAAAAACTTCACCGCAAACATACTATAATGTTCATCATAAGGTAGCGGCTAATCCCTGTAATCACCTGCTTCCACGACGTCGTCCAGGGTCTGGAAACGCCTGCGGACGCGCGTGCTGATGGAGCGGAGGATGAGGACGGAGGACAGGTTGGCGTATCTCATCAGCGTGCGGCGCAGCAGGCGACCCCGCTCGTCCGTCCCGTGGACGTTCCCGGACACCACCATCATCAGGTTGTCCGGCAGCGGGAAGCTGGTGTACTGACCCCACCAGCGGTTAAAGGCCAGGGTCACATAGAATCCTGAAATGAACGTATAGAAATCATTAGCTGGAGCAGCTGTGTAAATAACTACTGCGAAATAATGTAGGTAGATGCAGCATGATGTTTGCCTAATTATTTTCCAGAACAGTTGTGTAATTTGCAGCAAAGGACATCCATCGACAACCCAGATGAGCGTTAGTTATGCCTTACCTAGCACGAACGACACGGGAATAAGATTGGTGAACTGGTCACAGTAAATGGCTGTCTGCTCAAACAATTCCTGCTGTTTCGGGGTCAGAAAGAATCTGCAGGATTCACAGAAAAAGAAACCGAGCACTACGTTAATGTATCTTCATAAAGCAAGTTTAAACCATTTTTTTGTAAATAATGTTGTAACAGGAGCACAAACAGATTGCTCCTGTAATATAATCGGACTGCACCTGTACATAATACTGAAGAAACAGTACAGCCCGCTGAAGAACAGGAACTCCTTGTAGAGCAGCTTGTAGATGCTTCCCTTCCACCTGAACAGCAGCTTCGAGAAGCCACCGAACCGGGCATTTGCCACCTCGAGTGTGTAGGAGACGGTCATAGCTCACAACAGCACGTGCAGTGTAAAGAGCAGAAAATATCTGCCAAGGAGAACACAAAAAAGTTTTTAAATGTCCCTGTACACAAACTGCCCATTGAGTACAAATTGCTTTACAAAATGTAATCCAAGTTACTTTTATGAAATCACACAAAACATGGAGATGGTTTGGTGACTATCGGCTCTCAATACTCAATCCATTTAATGTGCACCTCCACCTTTTCGATCTCGATGAAAATCATTGAAGATTTGCCACAGCATGATTCCTCTTATTTGAGTGACGGCTGGCTGATCACCATGGATATTGCATCTCTTATTTTGGGTGAACAAGTTGTGATGTTCCAAAGATCTTTCCCACAGATGTCAGAGGAAGAGAGCTCACCCAGAACAGAAGGTGCTGTGGGTCCTATGATGTCATTCCTCTTACCTGCAAGGCTGCTGTCCACCTCTCCGTCTCCTCTCTCTGTTTCTCAGGCCTGAGAAAGGGAACTCTTTCTACCCTTCTCCTTTTATCTCTCCCCTTTTTATTTCCCTCTCACTCACTCCCTGTCCTCCATCAGTCTAATTTATGGTCTCGGATCACTCAGGTGTTGTAAAAAAAAATTTCATCCACAGTTGATGTCTACTGGGTTTGTGAAACCTCTGTCCATAACCTCAAAGGGCATGTTGGTCTTGAACATTGGTGAAAATGAACAGTGGTAGGAGGAGGTTTCAGTTATGGTTCTGGAACATTGGTGACTTAGAGGCTGGAATAAACTTTTTAATGGATTTTGAAATGGCGAAGGCAAAATCAAGTGATTATATTATATTGTATATTAGTTTGATTATCATGTTTTAGTTTCATGAACTGTTAAACAATATGAATCTAAAACAAGTGAGAGGTGCTTGCATTATTGTTGTCATAAAAATGTGGGTTGTCATCTTATTGTGGAAGTTCCCAACAAGATTCATTTTTAACATTTGACAGTGAATATTTAAATTCAGACTTATACAAATGAGTATGCATTTTATTTTAACAATAAAATAGTTGCACTTTTGACCCTGATTTCCCCCCTTGTCTTTCAGCTTGGAAAAGCCAGTTCTAAACTGTAATCACATTTTATAATTATAACCTGCATCAGTGGCAGAGTGCAGATTAGCAGGTATGAATCCTCTCGAACATCACAATAAACAATCTGCACATTACACTGAATAAGTACACTGGATTAAACTGCTTATTTATATCTTTACAAATGCTGTGGCTTTGGGGGGGAAAAAAACTATTAAGACAGGATTCCAAAAATGAAAATGTGTAAATGAGAATAGAGGCTCTTGCCACGATGCAGTTACTGGGTGAAGTGTCAGGATTCCGATGGGAATACTTCCCCTTTTGTTAAAGCTGACGGGAGAGCCCATGTTTACAGTGTGTACCGTCAACTTTCTCACCAGACCCAAGCTAATTTGGGCTCTGCTTAGAGGCATGATGTATTGATCCTGGGTTGTATAACCCCACGCTGTTAGACACAGACTGACGTGTGTGTGAGACTCCATTATGGCTCTGGCAGCACTGGTCACGTGATAGCACATGCGATCCACCTCATTTCTGATAAGGGTGGAGAGGCTGTTCATGGTTCACTAGTCTTCCCCATTAATAGGATAATTTCTGACAAAATTCATTTTAAGAGATGGCCTGAGTTGACAAAGTGAGTGAATCCCCCCCAAAAAAAGACAAAAAACCCCAAAACATTTATTGGTTCTCTTTCATCACATTGTTATCCAATGACGCACAATAGGATGATGTCATACCCGGCTTCATGTTTCATGTCACTCGGTAGTTTTTACATTTCTGAGTAATATTATAGACATTTTGGTTCATATTTAGGTATAGCGTATTATCCTTATGCTCGGTAATAGTGTACATTTTTTGTTAGGGATTGGGTTCCATCACAGCGGTTTTTTTTAAAATTAGATAACTATTAACTGTCAAAAAGCTATGCAGCGTTGATTGTAGGCCTACTTTAGGTTTGAGGAAGTAGCAGACTGTTACGACTGCTATATGTCAAACTGTCACTTTTCATGGAATTTTAAGAGGTATTTATTATCTCTTAAATGAAAATAAATAGTTGTAATTCACAGCAATCACAAGCATTAGCTGAGCCCTGGAACTGCAGGAATGGAGAAGTTTTAGCTTTTCTTTTTACAATCAATAAATAGCACAGATTCTATGTACAGCAGTTGTATACTTGTCAGTTTACACTAGTTAGTTTGAATGTCTGCTAAGATTCCGTTCCTTGTTTTTAACATTGGTTTGTTTGAATGCCCACCTTATGCTCAGGTAATACATTTTATCCCCATCAGATCATCTTGACACTCCAGATTCATGTAATGCTACTACATGTGAATCTGTGAAATAAATAAATAAATTAATTGGCCATTACGTCATACTGTTTATCAAAGAAGAGGTCAGGCCTGTAAAGAATCTGCATGGCAAAATTATATTCCCCTTATTTAACAGGAATGTATTCTTGTCAGTGTTGTTTCACAAAATGAACACTAGGGGGCTCTGAAGCTCAAACTTGGTTTCCTCCGAAGATTCAGGAAACCCCAAACTCTGCCCAGTTCCGTTCATTTAGGGGACAGATCCTCGTCATGTTTTTCTACTGCTCACACAGCACGGGAGCGTTGATTCTCTGTGCCCGATCAATAGTGATAAACGCACCTTTTCATATGTAGTGCATTCAAGTGCTTGCATCTGTTTATATAATCTTAAATGCAGACTTCACGAGCAGCAGTTTATTTTGGCATCCTGCGTGGAATATTGTGACAGAGTCAACAGAGCTTTCCTGGCTCTCACAAAACATTCTTACAAAGTTACAGTAAAATTATGCGCCAACAGGGATACATTTGACATTGTCCTAACTAGCATAATAACATCCTAATGTAAATGCCAAATTTAATAATGCAATAAATCAGGCTCATTCACAGCCTTCTCCTGCGGGACAGAGCACAGCACACGGAAGTCACTCGGCTGTCTCTGTTATCTCCTGTCAAACTCCCATAATTCTCTTCACTTCTCGCCTCGGACCAGGTAAAGTCCACCGGTCGCCCCTGTGCCATTTTGGCAGGTGGATGCTGCCGGTCAGACTGTGTGCAGCGATGGGAAAGTGCATTCTGAGAGAGGCCCTTTATGGGAGGACAGAGGTGGCACAGAGAGAGGGACTGGCGAGCCCTCGGATCACCGTTACAGGGGAACAATGGCGGGTTTTCATGGGAACGCTCGGGGCCAGTGAGCCTGTACCAGCTCAAAATGGACAGGGCACCGGTACAGTCAGCTAATCCAGATCTAATGGCGACAGGCCCCCTTCCCCCTCTCACTGTACTACCATGTAGATACCAAGTGGCCAGAACAGGTATTTGAGACTTGATTAAGTGCCGTATGGTTGTTTTAAAAAGTCATTTTAAACCGGTTAACCCAGTGGCTCCCAAAGTGGGGGTAAGCAGAGAGGGTTGAGCGTGTGTGTGTGTGTGTGTGTGTGTGTGTGTGTGTGTGTGTTCATTATGTTTAAATCCTGCCAGTCCTCTGTGTGCATCTGCTTCAGTGCCTGACGTGCCCAACACAAGCTCAAGCCAAGTTCAGTGTCTCTACAGCCTCACAGACTCACACTTCCCCTGTGATCAGAAAGCTGCGAGAACCAGTTCCTGTGCTGAAGTAAACCAATGCCATAATTACCAACTTTCACATGGGACAAAGTCAGAGCTCTGTTTCTCTTCCGAGTCATCGCAAAGCTTGAGCAGCCTGTTCTCAGGGAATATGCCTATAGGATGGCGATTGATGCGCGTTTCCTATGAATAATCTTTTCTGTCTCACAACTATAACTGCTGTTTACTATACTGGAATGGGTCAGTCCCATTACTGATGATTGTTATCACATCAATAACAATGAGATTTATCATCATCCTGAAATCATGTCACAGTACAGTTTTATTAAACCAGACAATTCCTAATGCAGTAAACAGATATTTATTTATCACTCTATACATTTACAAAGCAATACAAATAACTCATTCTAAAAATATGACATAAAAAAATGTCCGTTCCTTCAGAAAATAGTAGTCGGTCACATAGGTTTGTCATGTACTTTAACGACAGTCTTTAAATTCTGCATAATCAAGGCATCATCCACAATGCAAATCATTTCCATTCATTAGTGACAACAACAGAATTTGAATAGCTCAGGTTGACTAGTTCTCTCTTTAATAGCTTTTTAATGTTGAGGGTGACGTTGTTGAAACACATCTTGTTATAACACTGCTGTGGAATATTATCAAGGCTGTGAGGCTTGCAGCATATTTACTGATGTAAGAACTGAAAGGTCCAACTTCCGAACCATATGGAAATATGGGGCCACACACGACCTATAACTACAGAGCGCTTACAGTCCTTCATAGATACTCTATGTAAGGAAAGTAACCTTTTCTTACACAGCAACTTTAAAAAAAAGTTGTATTTTACAGTTTGTCTTACAACACATTAAAACTTTCAGGTGTATGCTGAGATGCAAATATGCAGCATTCAGAGCAAGATCATCTATGGAAAACAAAGAATGACGAGCACAATGGGACCCTGTGTGAAACAATGTGGCTGGGTTATTTTTAAAGTACAGGAACTTCCACACCTTTTCCTCAGAGTCAAATTAGCTAGCAAGCTGGCCTGAACGCTGCTTAGTGCTCTCTGCAGTGCTCTGCCCAAGGGCACTGCCAACGAGCGGTCAGCACCAGGCTCTGAGGAGGTCACGGTATGTGTGTGTGTGTGTGTGTGTGTGTGCGTGTGTGTGCATGTTTGTGTGTGTGTCAGTGTGTGTGTGTTTGTGTGAGAAATGTGTGCGTGTATGTTTGTGTGTGTGTCTGGTGGGGGTGGGGGGGGCGTTATAGAGGTGTTGAGAGATACAGGTGGGTTTGTTTTCTCTCTGCCCATAAGCAGAAGCGCTCACATCCCACACTCCCAGATCTCGGCATGGATGGGGCAGCTTAGCTCCATTAGCATTTTCCACCGGCCTCCTGCAGCTGAGCCAATCTGATCAGGGACAGAGATGCTATCAGCACTGAGCACGCTTTGACAGTCTGCTGCCACAGAATGAGCGGATTTCAGCATAGGGCTCACAGGGGATTTTGTGTTAAAATGCAGGTTTACTAAGTCAGGGAACTCTACATCACTTTACTGCATATATTTTAAGGCTACAAATATTCTGGAAAATAATTATGTCATTGTAATGTACGTTATTTTTGTTATTCATTTAGCACATTGTTGTCAAGCAGCAAAAAAAGCTAACAAATTTTATCAAACAAAAAAAAAACGTATAAAAAAAGTATAGCATTCTTACAGAATGAAATTTCAGAAAATGATTGCTTACTTTGGTGTACTTTCGTACTTACTTACATCTATAAAAATAATTACATTTTCCCTTCAGTCATTTAATAAATAAGATTTTCATAAAGTTAATGGCATTAAAATGTTTTAATTAAGAAATTTGATTGACTTGAATTGTATTTAAAGGCAAGTGAGTTAGTACAGAATAAAACACACAGATAAATACACAGACAACCACCAGAACATTGTCATAGTAACAAGTCAAACAAGAAATGAATGGAAAAATATTTACATATATTTTCATGGCAACAAACTTTTAACTGCTTATAGCCTATAAGAAGACAATGTAAAATTTACAAACTGCATTCTATTGTTTTAAAATGTATAAAAAGTGTCATAAAACAATTTGTGAAGCAAATTTACAAATTAGTTTAACAAAAGTCATAATTTATTGATAAACAATAAAAAGTTCAGTTCTGGATTTCCTCGGTCACAAACTTGTAAATTTGTAACGTCGATATTCATTCTCCCTTAACCAGGCTTAGTGTTAAAAATCCCCCCCGGGTTAGTAACCTGGGGAAGGATGCACACAGGTCAGTGACAGACGCACTCCTGGGGTGTGACTGTGAGGACGCAGACAGGTCACAGTGACAGACGCGCTCCTCGGGTGTGACTGTGAGGACGCAGACAGGTCACAGTGACAGACGCGCTCCTCGGGTGTGACTGTGAGGATGCAGACGGTTCACAGTGACAGACGCACTCCTGGGGTGTGACTGTGAGGACGCAGACAGGTCACAGTGACAGACGCGCTCCTCGGGTGTGACTGTGAGGACGCAGACAGGTCACAGTGACAGACGCGCTCCTCGGGTGTGACTGTGAGGATGCAGACGGTTCACAGTGACAGACGCGCTCCTCGGGTGTGACTGTGAGACTCCAGTAAAGTCCGGTAAAGGTCTTGAGCGGAGCTGCTGGACAGGGCCTTGAGCGGAGCTGCTGGACAGGGCCTTGAGCGGAGCTGCTGCACAGGGCCTTGAGCGGAGCTGCCGGACAGGGCCTTGAGCGGAGCTGCTGGACAGGGCCTTGAGCGGAGCTGCCGGACAGGGCCTTGAGCGGAGCTGCCGGACAGGGCCTTGAGCGGACCTGCTGGACAGGGCCTTGAGCGGAGCTGCTGGACAGGGCCTTGAGCGGAGCTGCTGGACAGGGCCTTGAGCGGAGCTGCTGGACAGGGCCTTGAGCGGAGCTGCTGGACAGGGCCTTGAGCGGAGCTGCTGGACAGGGCCCCAGCCCCGAGGCCGTCATCACGACAGGTCCACGCTCTCGTACTCGGCGTGGTCCGAGTCCTCCAGGTCGATGCCGGGGACCAGGCTGTAGTACTCCGTGGACTGGGCCAGGTAGGCCTTCTCCCGGTCCGCCGAGTCCTTCATCACCTCGGTGACGCTCACCGTCTCCGGGTCGGCCCTGTCGTCCTCCCCCTGGCCCTCCGACGGCTCCCGGGCCTCCAGGCCGGGAGCCGCGGGGAGGTCCTCGGAAGGGGGCGGGGCCAGGGAGTCGGCGGAGCCGAGCTTGACCTCCACCTCCTCGTACAGGTCCCTGCTGCTGCCGAGGAGGTCGGAGGACGGCCGGAACATCAGCTGGTTCTTCAGGAGCACGTCTCGCCCCATCCCCCCTCCCGCCTCGGGCGCCCCGCCCGGCCTGGGTCGCCCGCGCCGCCGCTCGTGCTGCGAGCCGTTTCGGTGCTGCGCGTTGGTGGCCCCCGGGTCGGGGACCCACTTGGTCGAACGGAGGCCGGCTTCCTTCCTCTTCTTCTTCCTCCTCCTCCCGCAGCACCAGCAGAGCCCCAGGGCGAGGAGGAGGAGCAGCGGCACCAGGATGAACAGGACGGTGAGGGTCGGGCCCTGGCACACGTCGCCCGTCCGCACCGACCACGCGCTCCGGCCAGCCAGCCAGGCGGGCGAGGCGCAGGTCAGGTTCCCGACCGCGCCCTGCCAGCTGCTGTCGTTGCCCTGGCGACCCTGCAGGTCCTCCACCAGGGCGCAGGAGCAGTCCCACACGTTTCCAGAAAGTTCCAGGCGCTCCAGGCTGGGCTGGAGCGCGCCGCGCGGGAGGACGGCCAGGCGGTTGGAGACCAGCCGCAGCTCCCGGAGACGGACAGAGCCCTGCAGGAAGTCGTCCGGCAGCCTCTCCAGGAAGTTCCCCCCGAGGTCCAGCACTCTGAGCTGGGTGGCGTTAGCCAGGAAGCCCTCCGGAAGCTTCCTGAGCATGTTGCGGCCCAGATACGCCTCCCTCAGCCAGGCGGGCGAAGCGGCGGCGTCCTGGAGGTGCGTGATGTTACAGTCCGACAGGTCGAGGACCTCCAGGTTCCTCACGTCGGAGAACAAGGCCCACGTCACACTGGCGAAGGAGGAGCCTGAGTAATTCAGGCAGCAGGACTCGTGAGGTAGCTCGGGGGGAAACTGAGCCAAAATGGTCGCCAGTGGGCACTCACACCCCCCTACTCCTCCATCCATCGCACACAGCAGCAATCCCCAGAGAAGCACAAGCCCTGAACAGTGAAAAAGAGAAAGAGCGATACATCTTCAGCCATCCCCGTTCGTGATTAACCCTTTAAGGTGTAAGATTACAAATTTGCGATAAGAATGTTCCAAACTGAACATTCTAATGCTGATGTAGCAATCACTACTGGTAACTGAAACCAGAGAAGTTCTAGAACACTGGTTTAGAATTCTGAATGAATGAATAAATAAATAAATAAATAAAACATTTCGAAAAGCCTACTGTTCAAAGGGTTATTATATCATGGCCATTTGAATGCACGGCAGTTGAACTGCTGGATTTAATCTTAGTATAACATGCATTGTGTGTCGCAATGTAGCACTGACAAAGGACTAGAGAGAGTAATTTCAGTGTGAATACCATAGCCGGCTCAAAAAAAAAAAAAAACAATGTTTTGAGGTCAACAGTTTAAAAAAAGATCTGCTGTCAGACAAACAGCCGTGTAATAAACAGTATAAAGAAAAGAGCATCACAATCAAGTGAAAAATGAACACCAGCTGGCATTGGCTATAAAAAAAAAATAAATCCTACATCAAATAAAAACAAACTTACGCTACTCACAAAGCCAGGTGAGAGCGAAGGGAGACACTAGCGCTGTAAGTCCATTTCTTTACAAAGATGAGAGCAAAACGCCTCGTTTCCACTGGGGAGGTGTTTGCAGTGGATTTGCGTCACATTGTTGACCCCCCGCTTTCCCGCTGTTCCTTGAGACGGTGCAAAGCTCCTCCAGCTTTCACCTGGCCCCTGGGCAACTGTAATTGCTGTACCGATCCCACTGCAGGTGTAAACAAAGCCACTGCTGCCTGGCAACCAGGCGCGGGGGCCCCCATGCTGTTGTGCCCAGCCGAGGCCGTCGCCATGGGGACGGACGCCGAGAGACCGGGGACGGGAGTAGGCAGACCACCTGCGCTTGACTACGCCCAGGTGCTTGATGGGATGCGTATAGCAACAGTGACAGTGGAACTCATCGCCAGTGCGACAGCTCTGTCGGTTGGGAAATGTCCTCTGATTCTATGGCAGAAACGGCTCTTATGAGGCTGGCTTTCGACAGAGCTGGTGGTTCTGATCTAGTACAGGTTCATCCACTCAGCACAGGTCCTACAGAGAAGACCGGGCAGGAATCCCGCATGCAAGAGTTCTGATCTCTGCATGGACGCTAGGGGTGGAACATTTTACGTTTTTCTACGGACGATTACAGGCTGATTTGTCCTTGCGGTTACTCAAGTACGCTTTTTAATTCATTTTTATTCAAAAGCCTGTTTTACGGCAGCGGACCTGCTCAAAGGCATCGCAGTGCGTTTTCTCCAGAGTAGGCTAGATTTAAGGATCTGCGGAGAGTCCTTCTTTACCTGTGAAACGGTCCCACCCCTGTACAATACTGCATAACAATCCTTAGTCTTGAGGCAGGTGTTGAGGTCCATGCAATGATGATTATCCAGTTCATAGTGTATCTATAATCACACATGGAGCTGCTGGCATCAAGCTGTAAAATCCTATACTGTAGAAAAAGGCCCTATATAAATGCATACTGCATGTTGTACGTATTATTCTGCGGTGAAATTCTAAGATTTCCAAACAGCACCTATTATCTCCATATAGCCCTGTTGTCTGCCTGATCAATGGAGAGTTCAGTGTGTTTGAAAACTACCCTGTTCTAGCAATCTGAAAATCCATAGCCCGGAGGCATATTCGTGGCTATTTTCTCAGACTTTGACATGATGTTCAAAAGAGCAAAGCACGGAAAACAAGGAGGCCCTTCAGCTTTTATACGAGTAATTTCTTGCCAGGCAAAGAGGGACGCTTTCCTAAAAGAGACCGCTGTCATTATCGAAGCCCACGGGTCGAGAATAGCCTTGCGATTAAAACGTCTTTGTTTAAGCCGGGCCGGAGCGACACACTCCCTTTCCTCCACGCCAGCGGCTCGGAGGTCTCCCTTCCTCAGAGATTACAATGCTGAACGTGTAAACAGCAGGGCTGGAATGTGCTTATACCCCCAAACTGCATCGATGAGCCGCAGGAAACGTGCGCACACACACACACACACACACACACACAGGCACACAGGCACACACACACACACACACACACAGGCACACACACACACACAAGCCGGGACGGATACTTCCCTGTCCATTTAAGCTGACTCTCTGTTTGATGGTTTATCAGGATCAGTTGACACTGTGGGCCTGATGAGGTAGGTGGACAGGGGGAGGTGGGGCTGGAGGGGCTTACAAGCAATAAATACAGGATTGAAAAAAAAAACCTCTTCGCTCCTGCAAAACCGTTTATGCAACAGACCCATCTTTCTTCTCCAGGCATGGGAAATGGTGAATATTTTTGGGGATTGATTTCAGGATCTGATACAGTAGGATGTTTTCTGCTTTGTTACAAATGGGCTGATTCAGTCAACCGAGAAACTTTGGCCTTTAACCGCAAATAACGATTTAGCGGGTTAAAAATATGATGTCACGTTTAAAATAATCGAGCAGCTCCTGAAATAAAAAGGAATACAGCCTTGCGGTGTTTGTTTCTGAGAGATAAGGCAAAGCTATTAGCTACAGGGATATGGTTGATCAATAAATCACAGCTCAGGGCAATCTCCTATAGCAACAAATGAAGTCGAATGCTCAATGATTCACTGTTTATTCATAGCCTTCACGCCTATCTACCGGGGTTAAAGGGTGCGGGTGACTTCAGTTTACAGGAAACACGCAACTGCCGGAACATCCTAGACTATCATTATGGACGTTTGACAAAGGTATATATATAAGAACCGGAGCCATTTAATTACGGAATGAATCAGTTGTTCCTTTTAGAAACCTTTTGCTAAGTCTTAGCTAAAATACTCGAACGCACCGTCTCGGGGAGGTCAAGAATAGACTACACCTCCAGTCCTGACAGACTGAAATTTTCTAGGCCTTTTCCAAGTAGCTACAGCGATGATCTCATTTCGGAACAATGTGAAGTTATACACCCTATCCTGAGCCTGTTTTCCCATCCTAGATAAGTGTTAACTTTCACCGTTAGCTCACATTATTTCCTGATGATGCCTACGTGTACTCCACACCTGTGATGTTGGTGCACGTGCACGGCCTCACCTTCACAACGGCGAAATGGTTTAAACAAGTAGCCTACCTGGCAGACTAAGGTAATCATACATTTAAATTGCGTAAATTCACTATATGCCGCATTTTATCCACAATCTCAGTAGTTTTGGCTAAATAACGGTAGCAATACTTCTTACAACACTGTGCGTTGTTAGTCACAATGTAGTTCTGTCAACCTGAAACACGCTTAGTTTATCTTGCTTACGAAGACCGAGACAAAAAACAGAAAACAATATGTAAGCGAAAATATAATGTGCAAAAGTTACACAACCCGGCTAAAAGTACATACACAATATATCTTTGTTCATACTCACCGTTGTAAAGCGACCGCATTGTCTGTCTACTCTAACACTATAAATTAGACGGGTGAATTGATTTATTGATAGGCTTACCTTCAGATAACATGGCTGTAACCTGTTGCCGGTTTCTCTGGCAGTAGCCGTGTGGGATCCGATTCGCTGAAACCGTTGTCTGCGAGGCGAGTTGCCCCATCACGTCAAACTACCCTACAGTCCCACGCCATGGGCGTGTCTCTCTCCCCTCCGCTACAACTGTTTGGAATGTGGATATTCCACTTCCTCGTTTGCGGCGTTTGTTGGCACGAGCGTCCCCCTCAAACAATACCTGTGTGCAATTAGGCCTACAGAGGGATTAAAGACCTGTAAAGATGGAAACGAGTGGAACATAGCAGGCAAATCACTGCATTAAAACAGCGGTGTTGGTAGATGCTCAGTCAAAAATAACAAAATTGGATGTTGTTAAAATAGACACACAAGATATTTAATGTAAATCAAACGGAAATAACTTTACAGCATCGACATAAAAAACAAGGTACTGGCATTTTATTTTACGCGATGCTATTAAGAAATTAAACTCAAGAAACGAGCACATTTCCGCAACCTACTTCTCATATGCGAAGTGTAATGACAGTATTTTAAAGTGGAGTAGTATAGCGAGAGAAATATGTTCAATATATACACCTGCTTGCTTCCTGCTCATGCTGGTCTATTTGACATAACTTAAAATGTTTTAATTTTAACCTTTATTATTATTATTATTATTATTATTAGTAGTAGTAGTAGTAGTAGTAGTAGTAGATAAATAGCCTACATAATAATTATAAATGCTTTTATTACAGTAGCATTTAAGTATTAACAAATATTGACATTATATGGGAAAATACAGTGTAAAAACCTAGCCATGTGCTATGTGCTTTAGTCCAGTTGTTCCTCATAGTAACTATCCTCCACGCCATGCACACTTTACCCCCATAAAAATATTGAAGACATGTATACACACATATGGCTCTGGAGTCATATGTGTTATATTTCACCGCCCTCTAGTGGATATATTGTATTCTACACTTATGTGACCTTGCATAAAATCAGCCCACATCTTAGGAATCGTAGAGCTGGCCTATTCGGCAGCAAAAGGGACAGTTCCGTTATATCTTCTAGAGATCACAAGACCAAGCACGCCGACAAGACCTCTGGCAACTGACCCCCAGCGTGCCTGGACTTCGAGCTCATGTCTCCTGACTTTTCTTCCCACATTTTAGTTTTCCTGAGAGTTATGTTGATGTTCTCCACTGCTGTACATTACTCAGAGTAAAAGTGTCTGTCAAATTATTTTAATGTAATGTAATCTTCCTACAGGTAGAGCCTCAAATTAACTCCAGCACAGCGTACATTCAGCTCATCAATTTCAGTGTTTGTGCTGTTGTGCGACTGAGGGATATGTTATTTAAATGATTTCAGTTATGAATATTCATTATATTTTCCTTGGATTTGACCTCTAATAACTTTACACCAAATTTGGCAGACAGGGATGGCTGAACTCTTTCTTGCTTCAGTTAAAGTATAGTGCAGATTGGCCAGTTGATGGTGCTACAGTGCATGTGACAAAATATTAACATTCACAAGTCCAGCCCCACACTCCCATATGATGGAGTCATAGCAGCGGTACTTATGTGCCGCTGCTCAGAGATGGGGAAACGATCAGGCTTGAGGCAAAATTAGAATTATGTTTAGGAGCTTATGAAAGGGTTTGGGCAAAGGTTAATCTTTGATTTTGGATGAGCCAAATATTTGCAGTGGTGGGATGTAGTACTATAGCTTTGTAAATGTATTGACTTTTTTTTAGTAAATTGCATTTTTCAAAATAAATGATTGCAAACATATTCATTTTATTGAGTCGATGAAATTTCTGTTTTTTTTTTTAAACCAATTTTAATAGTAAAATCAGCTATTAAAGAATTAGGTTCAAATTAGGGTCCAAGTAGAAATATGGTTAGGATTAAGTTTAGCATTAGGTTTCATTGTTGTGCAAGAATAAAAGGCTAAAAGAAATGCAATATTTTTTATTTTTGGTGAAATACTTTTTTATTTAAAAAAAATATATATTTCTAAAATTTTTTCATATATATTTGTTTGCATTGATCACATATTTTAGATTTTTTGCAGGCTTATAATCATGTATTATTATGGTTTGCTTTAGGATTGTTATATTGTCTGTGTTAGGGTTGAGGTATGATTATAGATATATTTAGGAGCTAGCTTTTCACCTTTTGGGGTAAGACAATAATGTATCTTTTGTTTCTATTGTTGAATAGTAACAATGCTTTTTTATTTTCTCAGTTTTGGTCTCATCACATAAGTGATTCTCATGAAACTTCGCAGACTGCTGACAGGTAAGTCCAAATGGCCACTGATCCTTATTTATTTGTATGTTTTTAGTATATATTCATGATAATGGCCACTGAACAACTGTGACACTGATTGGCCACATGGTGGTGCCATACCCGTTATTTGAGTTTACAATATTAAAACAATCTTAACTATTATCCCGTTTTGAGCTAAACTTGAAACCAACCTCAAACGATCTCACAGTCTTAGGTTTTTCAGCATTTACGTTTTTCTGAAAACACTGAAATGCTACTTCATCTACAAAAATTGACTGATTGCAAAACAATTGTTATATGTACCTACAGACTCTAAATAAGCAATGCTTTCCCTGTGGGTTTGTCAGTGGCTGACCGAACGCAGCCAATGAGCTGGCCTGTGCGTATAGCTGTTCACATAAATGCTTGTAACTCCAAGACAGTGTGATGAAATGTCATGCCATGTGGTGGATGTTTACTTATGTAACTGAATATCATGAAAGTGGTATGGCATTTGTCAGCCTACACCAAATCTCTTTAGAAATCAGTGTTCAGTATTCAACAAATTTACTGTATTGCTGCATGTAACTACAATGACCTGTAATAAGGCTGAGGTCAACATACAGAATCTTGCTTTAAAAAAGCACTAAAAATCCCTGCAGCATCACACAAGAACTGATACATTGGTCCATTCTATCAATAGGAACACATGGATGGCAGACCCCTGGGAATTGCTGCTTGCAGCTATATTTTTGTTCGTTGCATGTTTAATTGATTTTGTTGCACTAAAACCCACATCAAGCTAAATATATTGAACATCACTAAACCATGTAAACCACATATTCACATATAAATGTACTGTTTTGACCTGGTTGCCACACTCCTTTCCTGTACTGCCACTTTGAGTTCTATGCCAGTAGAATGCCTGCCAAATACATGAATGTACATGATTTGTTCCAGCTTGTTAGCTATGAGTCACAGCAAAATGCTAAAATTAATGTTATTTTCTGCTTACAATCTCATTAGATAAATCAGATAGCCAATGATGCTAATACAATTTGCATGGCACTTTGTTATGTTTAAAGGGTGAGGGGAAAGTAGGGTAGTCGTGACTCAGATGTTGACGGCTTGATTCCCAGTCAGGGCACTGTCGTTGGACTGAATGCAATGTGAGTATGTTAGGGTGTATTACATTTAAAACTTCTTCCACCACTGCGCTCAGTCCATTGAAAAACATTAATAATATGTTTAAAATATATAAAGCTTCGAAACCTGTGGAACACATTTATTTATTCCTAATATGTTTCCCATGTTCGGCAACAAAATGCACAATGTAATCCATTGTATGTTTCCATTAAAGTGCCACTAGGTGGCAGTATACGGAAGGATAAATCGCATCGCATGACTTCAGTTTGATTTTATGGTCGGCTCAGTCAGGTACGTGGGTCTATTTTTTAGTTTGCGGGGGAGTAGTCGCATCATATCAGAAGATCACATACATTCACAATGTACTACCGAAGCTCATTAACCTTAAATTACGAATTACAAGAAATATTTACACAACAGTGCTAGCCAACAATATAAATGTAAGCTCCCCATAAAATTCAATACAAAAGTTACTTCTTGTCTGTACCCTTCCTATGCTAAGATACCCGTCTTCTGTTGTTTACAATGAAAAAATAATTATGTTCTGAAGTCTAGGGACTTTGTGAGCATTTCAGGTTTATTTGGAAGGTGGAGAAATGTTTGACATCTTGCAGACAGCATTGAAGTATACTTATTTAGGTCATACACATTGTTCTAGCTCCTTGCTTTAAAGAGTCATACATTTTCCTTGGTGAGTCACCGTAATGAAGAGAAAAGTGATGACCTGTATTACCATTTTGGAAAAAAAATGAGAGGAAAAAGATTACATTATGGAATGGTAATTTATTATTAAAAAAAAGAAAATATATGAACAATTCAGAATAACTGCTTTAAACAAACTGTACATTTTATACATATTGTAAGAATTTGATCACAATTCTGGATTATCATCTGACATGGAACCCCCCCACCTGCTCCTTCAAATGTGCAAAAACAAAACCCCGCATGCAAAAACAAAAAACAAAAAAACAAAAAACAAAAAATGCTACAGTACCTGTGGTAAACAACAAACACCTCTCTTATCTAAGCAAAAGATAGAGCAAATTGATATATTTTCAGCTGACATACACTTATTTAGATTCAAAAAGAGCAGAAAGGCACAGACAGGTTTTTTTTTTTGGGGGGGGGGGGGGGGGGGACGATGAAGGGGAAGGCTGAAAGGGTAACACTGTTTTGGGGGGGGGGGGGGGTCGCAGGAGCAAGAGGCGGGGCGCTCCTCCACACGGGACGGGGGGGTGTGTCGAAAACCCAAACCCCCTCACGATTCGGTGTAGACCGAGGAGATCTGACTCAGGCAGCGGTCAAAGCCGCCCACCTGGAAGAAGACGTTCTCCTCAGGGCTGGGGGAGAAGCCCTGGCCGCCCACCGCCTGGATGTCCTGGACCAAGCTGAACCCTGCGAAGCACCACACCGCAATCAGAAAGAACGCTGAAGACACCGATAGCAAAGCAAACCTGGGCCTTTTAAAAATTCTTATGACTTATGAGTGGGTTGTTTTTTTTCTTGTTGAAACTCTGTGTGGCTACCGGTTAGAACCTGGGCAACATTTAAGCCCCTGGGCCACAAGTGGGTACCCTGGAGTTACAGGTTCAACCTCCAGGCTACAGGTCATTCACACACTGGGGTGCCGTACAGGGGTGGCGGGCGGGGGTGGGGGTTAGCAGGATTCCAAGGGTCCTGACTGATAGGGACCCTCAAAAAAAACATTAGAACATAGGATTTTATGGGGTGGTGGGGTCCAATGTAAGATGTTTTCATGGGGCCCAAAATCCCTGGTGGTGAACTGTCTGGTTCACACAGACAGATTTTTCCTAGTATTATTCATCTAGTCTAATTTTTAAGTCTTATACAAGTATGTGCCTGAGCAAATATTATGGCTACAGACTATCCTCCACAGCTATAGATTGCCCTGGCAGAAATGACACACTGTAGCTACAGGTCAGAGGCCTGGTTGCAGTGTTCTTCTTCTGTGGTATCACTCTTGTTCTTCTAACACTCCCACAGCGAGCTCTGGCCAAGTGCTGGCCATCCACGCTGGATAAGAGCTAGCTTCTCTCCCAGCACAACCCTTTTTTCCCGTTCCCATCTCTGCCACTTGGGGATGCGAAACTATGACAAGCATGCTTTCACCTCATCACTTCCAGAGCTAGGCTTGAAACGCGATGCTGACACGAGCTCACAAAGTGGAGTGAAAAGTCTCTGGAACTCTCCAGATCTCCCCAGCACGACATGCAAAGGATGATGGAAGGTCCGTACGAAACACGGAGGAGAGAAAGAAAATCTTGGCAAGGACGCTCAAAAGGAGGACTTAAGCTGAAGCGGGCCTGACATTCGCTATAAAAGACATAAATAAAAGAGCTCGGTCATTATATCATGCATCTGGTCTGAAAAAGTCATTGAAAATCCTTTATGTAAAAACTGCTGCGCTTAGCTAAACACTTGTGCCACTGGTGGATAGCAGCAGTAAGTTTAAAAAAAAAATGTTGTACACCACTGCCAAAATCTCACATGCTTACAGTGTCAAAATACCTGCATGGTATTTTTAATTTTAAAATCTTTACGAATGCTTTTGAATTTTAAAAATAAATATATTTTGTCGTTATGAATCTCCAGTCTCTCACAGACAGCACTTTTTTTTCCAGTCTTGAAATATGCTGAATGGAGTCTCGAATTAGACAACTCTTGTCACAGGTTAGGTCATAAGCTAAAGTTGTACTATGATGGCAAGAGGATGCAAAAAAACCGTAATACAGTAGTAGTAGTAGTAGTAATAATAATAATAATAATAATAATATACTTTATTTATAGAGCACCTTTCATACAATGAAATAAGAAGCTCAAAGTGCTAATGCACAGGGAACAGAGGGTAAAATTTGCAATGGATGAAGCTCCTCTTATTGTTTTGCGATTGGAACTGTTCCATACTTTTTAGCGTGTACACAAAAAAGGGACACTTCACCACTCAGTTCGCCTTTGGAACCCCACCGGACAAGCTTTGCTGACGCAGATTGCCCCCCCGGGAACTCACCCTCCGTGTTGCCGCTGGAGTCCCTCACGGCATAGCCGTTGGACCGGTGAGGATTGAAGCAGTGGGAATCCACCGGTACGTGGATATCGCTGACCACCGGCTCCATGCGGTAATTATCTCTGTAATGGAAGCAGCTCTGGAAACTGCCCTGATAACCTGCTGAAACAGACATAGAGAGAGAGAGAAGGGAAAACACAAAAAAATGATAATTGCATTACTTTTGCTGAGTTTAAAAACCGCAATGAAAGCAATCGCAGTTTAATTGTTTCAGCCATGTCAAATATTTACATTCTACAGCGCGTCTGTCACTGTGACTCAGGAGAAGGTGCTCAAAGGCCCAGCCCAGAGGAGAAGCTGTTTAAAGGAGGGCCGAAGACGCAGCGAATCAGCTGCGCCGTTTCTACCATGTGACGTACTGTGCCCAGGTACCCAGGGAATGCTTTAGTGGTGAAACGTTGGTGAAATGGCGTCCAGGTGTTCTGGTGAAAACCCGGCTACATTCGGTTTGTAATTGTAAACGTTTTCTAATTGACTGGGATGTAGCCAGGCTATATTTGGGTGACCTCAGAGCCACAATAGGGTTAATCTAGTCCGTTCCACCCCTCTTGATGTCTAAATTCCAGGCTTTGCTCACTGGGAAAACTCCTTACTTCAGCAAGAATGGGATTAGGAGCACAAGGGGAGTATAGGTCCCTCCGAAATCATGAATATGGTGAAATTTCATACGGCCAGGATGTGAATGATATTGGGTAAGTGGAATAACTATTTCAAATGATTAGAAAACGATATGTTTCAGACGTAATCCAAGACAATAAATTAAGCATGAGTAGAGATTGGGGGGAAATCAGGTGGAGATTTACATTCACCTTTTAGGTGTTTAGCAGACTCTCTTATCCAGAGTGACACAGCTTTCAGCCATTTTACACACAGTTCATTTGTACAGCTGGATATTTCTACTGGAGAAATTCAGGTCAAGTACCTGGCTCCAGGGTACGACAGCAGTGCTCCGGGAATTGAACCCACAACCTTGGAGTAGCAAAGCCTGGTTCTCCAACCATTATGCTTCATTGCCAAGTATGACAGAGAGCAATGAGAAACAGTTCAGGCCTTATTGTGTAAATATGCAAACTGTGAGTTAACCCATTAAGGTGTAAGATAACAAATATGTGATTAGAATGGTCTTAACTGAACATTCTAATGTTGATGTAACAGTCACCACTGGTACTAGAAAGCAATAGAGTTCTAGAACACTGACTTAGAACTTAAAAAAAAAAAAAAAACATTACAAAACTTACTCTTCAGAATTAAATGTTAAGTTTGTCAGTACGCAGCAGGCCAGGATAGTTACAACCGTGCACAGCAAAATGTTCAGTGTTAAAACATCTCTGACTGATAGAGTACATCTAATCCCATCTGGTCCCATGCAATCTCTGTGTTGAATTAACACTTAACTGAACTTCAGTGTGCATTTTTATGCATTCCGATGCGTAAAATAAACAAATTATTTTTTCTGATAAACAATTCTTCACACTGTCACATCCCTTGGGGGGGTCAAACGCTAGTGAATGGAAACAGTGCCGATCTCTGCTCTTAGTTACCACCCAAAGCATGACGTGACACTGCCCGAAGTTATTGAGCACAGCTGGACCGTTCTGGAACCCTACTGATGACCACTGACCACAATATGAATCAGATGTCCTGGGTTTAATGATGCTAATAGCATCTAGGCATGGGACAGCAGAAGACCAGATGAAGTAAGGCTCCATGAAAATGCACAACCAAAGAGAAGCAAGCTAAAAATGAATATCCTATATTACAGGGGTCCTCAGTCTTATCCAGAAAGGGCCAGTGTCTCAACCAAGCAGTAATACACCTGGTTCTACTAATTATGGTTCTCAGCAAAGACTCTAGTGGTTGATTAGTAGAAGCTGGTGTGTTACTGCTTGGTTGGTACAAAAGCCTGCACCCACACCGGCCCTTTCTGGATCAGATTGAGGGCCCCTGTTATATTATGACCATTTATAGGATAAGGTGGGAATCTAACACGATTCTTTCTACGACCACTCATTCTGTTTCATGGGGCCAAGAGCGGAGTAGGCCCACCATGGAGGACATGTTTATTTGGTCAAGTCAGTATCACACTCGAGTGTGCCATCGGACATTTCGGTCCCCACAGAATATGCCAGTTTCACGGTAAGCAAAACAGCTGTTGGGATATGAGTTGCACAGACATGAGTTGGAGGAAGAATCTTCACGTGCAGCTTCAACAGGTGGGCACCCGATCAACCATGACAGTCGCCGGGGTCTGAAGAGACGCTGGCGTTCCAGCCGACTGAAACCCTCCCATCCCAGGACCACCTCACAGCCAATTTCCAACGTCTCCCTGCAGGGTGTCCGGAGTTTATACCAGACAGTGAGCCCATCCATGTACTGCAACAGAGCTTTAACGGCATGAGCCACCCAGCAGCCCCAGCTTTCCCCAATTTAACTCGGCTGAAGATCAATGATTTAAAGCAGGGATTTAAAATACTGGGTTGGCAGGGAGGCATGGAGAAAAACAGAAGGGCTGAAGAAGAACACAGTCTTCATCATCCACCCTCCCAGTCATGTTGCTGTGTTCTCTGAGGTATGGCAAGGGTCTCTGGCAAAATCAGTCCCAACGGTCAACACCCCAAGTTGGGCCACAGAGGCTACAGATGCCCCTGGTCTGGTCCTGCAATTCTGGTTGCCGGAAGGTTCAGCTGTGCTCAGCCACCTCTGTCTTTGGACTTCCCTTTCGCTCCATGAGTGCAACCATCTGTAGTGTGCCCTCAACACCTGTATCAACATGCTGAGTCAGCATGGCCTCGACCAATGGAAATGGTGCAGCTTTAACCATGTGACATGCTGCGAACACTGTTGATACTGACACTGTTGATGCATTAGTACTGTACAAGTGCTGCTGATTTAATTTAACATCTGTGATGGGGCAATCTGAGCAAATGTTATTCAGATAGCAGTTAAAATTAGGATGACATTTCAGAGAACGTTGATCTCATTCGAAGGCACGGTCATGGGTTTCGTTAATCCTGAGAGCTTATATCATTGGAACCTTCATGTCATACCGACTTCCGAAGCACGCACTCTATCAGAGTTTCCCCCTTTTGAGAACAGTGGGCTTTTTCCACTGAAGTCATGTCCATTATGTTCTAATCACATGCCAGCCCTGTAGAAAAGGACTCTTGAAACAGGGGGGAGGTGTACCCAGTGCCCGCAACGGCAGTTCACAGTCATTACCCTGATTTGCTCCATCTGGGCTTACAATGGGGGGATAAAACAACAAACACAATCACAAATGCTTATTAAAATAACAACAATAGCTCACTTTGTGAAACACGAGTTGCATGAGAAGAGGGCTCAACGGACGGTCTGTTGCGGCGGTTAGCTGGGCCCCTGCCAGTACTACGGAGCGGGCAGAAACCACAGCCGGAAGTTTCCGGCGTGTGTCACATGCCTCGCAGGACGCGAGGGCCGGCTCTCCAAGCGCAGCAGAAGGCTGTTTGATACCGGAAACCCAGAGCTCTAATGCTTTAAACACTTCCTCTCCGTTTCATCACTGAACATGAACACACACCCTCACACACACACACACACACACACACTCACACACAGAGAAGCACACACAAACACACAGACACACACACATATGCACACACAAGTACACACGCATACACGCAGACACACACACATACACAAACACACACGCACACATACACACACACACAAGGACACATACACACAAGTACACACGAATACACACACACACAAGCACACACACACAGACACACACAGACACACATACACACACAAGCACACACATACACACAAACATGCACAAACACAGACACACACACACACACACACACACACACACACACTCTCACACACAGAGAAGCACACACACAAACACAGAGACACACACACATATGCACACACAAGTACACACACATACACACACGCACACACACACACAGACACACACACATACACAAACACACGCACACATACACACACACACACACAAGGACACACATACGCACACACAAGTACACACGAATACATACGCACACACACACACAAGCACACACACACACACACACACACATAAACACAGACACACACATGCACATACACAAACACACACACCTCAGGAGGGTTTGCGAGTTCAAAAAAAGGTATTAACCAAGTTCAAAGCCAATTCCGTCCAAGCATAATTGACTGTGTGAGCAACAAAGCACTGTTCTGTTTGTGGAACGTGACTTAAAAACTAAAACTCTTAAGAATGCCTTGCCATTTATGAAACACTTTCCCATTTCCTTTCATCTTAATTTAACAAAAAACTACAAAAACAAAGCTAAGAAAATAAAGGTGCAGCTGCAGGACTTGACCAGAAGTCAAGTTATGCTCACCGTAGACATGACAGTTTTTCAGTGCAAAACCCACATAAAAAGCAACACCAATGCCTTTATGAAGGTGTGCATTTTGTGTTACAGCTTGTTTAAAAATAAACACACTTTTGCTAAGTGAAAAACTGTGATTTTCCAGTGAAAGAAATACACTTTCAAAGTCAGTTTTGCAGTAGGTGGGTGTGCCCTCTAAGCCATCATTGGTAATGCTAGTAACCCACAAAACAAGACCACCCCCCCCCCCCCCCGCCCCCCCATTTTACCTTCATGTACGGGCGGGTCCTGGAAGTGGGTGTAGGGTTTGTGCTGGCTGGGGATCTGCTGCTGGTCGCTGTGTGAGCTGTGCTTGTCCAGGGGCGGGGCGGGGGCACCGGGGCTGATCCTCGAGGACAGGAGAGGGGTAGCCATCCTGGGACGAAAAAGGCAGTTTACAGCGCAAATTCAATCACCACTGTTAGCACACGCTAACGCACAGCAGTGCGCTCTCATCACGTAGCACCAGTAAATCACTTTGTCCAGTGAGTTCACAGCATTGCCACTGGCACGAAACAAGTTCCTTGACCATAAAACACTACATTTACACGACATTTATTTATTAGTTACTCTCTTCCAAAGTGATTTAGCAGGCCATTAAGACTATGGCAAGTGCAAAAGACAAGCGTACGCCAATTACTAGCACAGGAAATTCAGCCACTACAGAAGTGAATGACATAAGATTTTAGGCGATGGAAAATGGCCGCCATCGGAAAGTGGTTTGCTAACTAATCTGTGAGGCTCAGCAAATCACATTCGGCAGACTCGTGAAATGAGAAGTTTTTTCTCTCGGGTCCTTTGAAAGTGTCCGTTGAGAAAATGATTCACAAAGCGGTGAAAATCCAAGATTGCTCATAAAGGGGGAAAGAATTCGGAGCCCTGATGAGCAGTCCCAATGACTCGAGGTGTAGGTCCGGACGGCGGAATGCTTGAAGAGAACTGCAGACACGAGTCATAAGCAACCTCATCGTTTTCTTCCATGACCGAATGTTTTCACGGTCAGTGACAATTCCTTTACGGGCAAGATGCAGATTAGATCAGACAGGACTTATGAGTATATGAGACTGATTAGAGAGTCACATCACCTACACAAATAAATAATGGGATTTCAGAATCCAAAAAAAAAAAAAAAAAAACGACAACATTACCCAGCTTAGAAAATAGCATTTCTAATGTGGATTCATTTTTGCATTGATGATTTGTTTCAGTAAAAATCATATTTATCGGTTAGATTTTATAGAACACACAGATGATGGAATCTGTTCACTTATGCTACTAACAAGCTTTTATTTGTGGGCTTTTGCATTTAAAATATGCGTTTATTTATCTGGAGATCCGAATGCAAAGATGTAAGGACAATAGAGTTATTATGCTATTCCAAACAGATAAGGGCATGACATTTTTAAATGGATGTGGCTTTTAACAGTGGAAGATTCATGGCAAAAAGGCCTAAATTTGTATTTGGAATTCAGTACGCACAACGAAAAAAACTGAAGAGTGATAGTTTGCCTAAATTTTGCGTGGTAGGTTATTCACAGGACCTAGACGACTAATCTCCCGATGAAACGAATAGCTTAAAAATAAATCACAAGGCTTGAAATGAAGTTGGCCTCGCAGTCAATAAAATACTTTATTCACATAGCGAGGGACAGTAAAATAACATGACAGCCTTTATCCCCTCGTTGAAACCACAAAGGATGTACGTGGTAGCGGTTTCCCATTTGAACCGAGGTTCAAAAGAGCTGTGGTGCTCCTTCAAAGGCGAGGCAGCTTCTTCGGCTTCGAGAAGGAGGACAGCGTTCATATTTTCATTTCTCCCCTTCAAAGGGAGAGCCTGTCAGCATCGCGGTCGGGCTCCTGGGTTTTTAGCTGGCACACTTACGGCTAACGGCCAATGAGCTCGGCTCAGCTTTTTCAGAAGCGCCGCAATGGCGCTAATGAATTGGCCGGCCCCTTATCGATGGTAACAGCTTCAGCCGCAGCATAGCGGGCCGCCTGACACTCGAAGCTCGCGGCGAAGACGAGGCACCTCTCGCTGAACAAATATTTCTGCGGAAGTCTTTCCCCCCCCCCGTGAAGCTTTCTCCCGCTCTTCTTTTCTTTCGCTCGCCACTTCAAAGGGGACCTCATTCCGAATTCGGCATTCCGGAATCCTGGCGGGAGCGCGGGAAAAAAGCGCGAAGACGAACCCGAAATGCCAAGCGAGCAGCGTGCGCGCGTCACTGCAGCTCACAAAAAAAAAAGTTCAGGTAGCAGGCTGTCGAATCTGCCCCCAGCCCCCCTCCCAGCCCCCCCCTGCCATTCCCCCGTCCCACAGGCGATCATTTTGCCATGTTCCATCCTGAGCCTGACTCCGTGTCTCTCTGAATATGGCTAATCCGGGGGGGGGGGGGGGGGGGGGGCTGGTGGGGGCCCAGCGAGCCGCCATGTGTTTCTGCGGAGAGCCCGGGTCCCACGGGGACCGCTGTCAGCACAAACTCAGGAAACAGTTATCCTGTTCATATTTTTACAACTAGCCTCTATGTGCGGCTAAAGTGAATCACGAGCTAATCGCTGCCAGCTGCCCGGGGCCGAGGCCGGAGGAATGAGAGGAATCCATCACGGGCTGCGCAGATCCTTCCCAGGTATTTACCTTTCTGATCATCTTCATGTTTTACCTTCTCTTTCCAAACAGGCCTCTCTCTCTCTCTCTCTCTCTCTCTCTCTCTCTCTCTCTCTCTCTCTCTCTCTCTCTCTCTCTCTCTCTCTCTCTCTCTCTCTCTCTCTCTCTCTCTCTCTCTCTCTCTCTCTCTCTCTCTCTCTCTCTCTCTCTCTCTCTCCTCTCTCTCTCTCTCTCTCTCTCTCTCTCTCTCTCTCTCTCTCTCTCTCTCTCTCTCTCTCTCTCTCTCTCTCTCTCTCTCTCTCTCTCTCTCTGAAAAGCCTCTTGACTGAGGTCTCCAGGGAGATCGCTGGACTCTGCCACTCCCTCCCTTTTTTTTCGAGAGGTGGACTCGGGACCATGTGGGGCGGACGCGGGACCAGCAGGGAGGACGCGGGACGCGTGTTCATGGCGCGACCCGTAAGGCTGGAGGGTCAGGGTTCATGCGACGATCCATCAGTTGACAAAACGCGAAACACAAGGAGATATTTTTTTTCCCCCGTCCTCTTGGGAAACTGCCACTGATAACTCTCCATTTGGACGAGATGAGATGGACCAGAGGGAGGGAAGGATGCATGTGACTCTTATTAAAGCTCCCTGCTTATGATCGAGAACAAGCATCGTCACGGAAACGCAACTGCCTGAGAAGGATTCATCTGAGGATACCAGAGACCAATTTGTACAGTAACTAATTCAAGGCTTTCCCTGTGTTTTGTTTAGATTTTCTTTTTTTTTTTTACCAAAGCACATCTAGATTTATTAACTGTTGAGAAGAAGCTGAATGCTCGAGGACAGGCATGTGGTAGGATTTGGACAAAGGAACCTTCCAGAAAATAAGGAATCCTCTGAAGGGGATCGCCTCGCTGGTGCATTACGAAATCCAGCAACAATGCCGCAAACGGGAGGGGCTGTCCTCGCTTCACCTGAATTGCCATTGAGCTAATAATAAGGCAAGCGTACGCAGCTTGCGTTTCAAGGACAGGTGATCCTGTGGGTGAGTCCCAATGTTGGGGGGGTCAGGGCTGCACTGTAGAGCAGGCAAGGGCGTAATCCATGGGGGATAGGGGGGTTACAGCCTCCCCAATATTATAAAACAGGCCAAATAACCACCCCCCCACCCCCCACAATATAGCATGATGATAAGGCCAAAACGTTCATGTAATAAAGACAGGGATTTCATGCTGTGATTGGGATACTGATCTGTAGTCTGAAGTATTTCTCCTTCAGAGTCCACCAGAAATGATCATTTCACAGCTGTTTGTTTAAAAAATTTCCTCTGGGGGAGTATGCTCCTGACCCCCCTACAGGGCTGCAGTTCCCAGGGTCCATGCATTTCAACCCCCCCAATATTCAAACTAAAGTTACGCAATTGAGAGTAGGGGTCAGGACGCTGGATTTGAGACCTTGAGTATAAGGACTCAGGGCATAAATGAGGGATTGGCCATCGCACCATTAAAATCCTAGTTTCTTATAAAGGCCTGACTGCATGTATACGCAGTTCAGGATAAAAGTTGCAGCAGGTGGGTGCTACACATTCATGGTAGCTGAGGTTAGCTTACCTCCCTTCATCCCCCGTCATTATAAAACAACTTACGATGCTGAAAAAAAACAAACGCTGCCGGCGGGGCAGAGCCATCCAACCATCTTGCCCCAACCATCGAGAGTGCTTCGAGAGTCGTCTGGTCTCCCCCACCTCTGCGGTCCAGCCCCTCTTTTGTCATTGCCTCCACCCTGCCCACATCTGTCGCCACCTGCTGTTCCCCATCACCGCCACCCGGCTCCACCCATCATCTGAGCCACATCATAAACCTTATAAAACTGACTGACATGTTGGTCACCAGTCGGCAGGATGGAGGATGGGTTTCCCCCTTGAGCCTGGTTCCTTCCGAGGTTTCTTCCCATCTGCCACAGGGAGTTTTTCCTTGCCACTGTTGCCTTAGGCTTGCTCCTGTGGGGGTTTAGGCCAGGGGGTTGTCTATAAAGCGTATTTGGGACAACTGCTGTAAAATACGCTATACAAATAAAATTTGATTGATTGATTGATTGATTGAAAGCCTCCGTAATGCAATCCATTACTGCTATCATCATTGCGTGTCCCGGGACAGCGTAAATTTTAACAGAAGGCAACACGCTGAACGGAGAGCGCATTTGCAGAGGGACGATCCGGCCGAAATGGGTCGAGCGAATCAAACGTGCGATAGCAGAATAGTCCGTGGGAGGAAGATTCATGGGGGAAAGGCCCCCGCGTCCCCCATCCATCTCCCCTCCCCCCCGCCCCCCCCGCCCCACCTGCGCGCCCCTCTCCTTCGGGGACCGGCCCTGTCAGGAGGCGCCTGGATTCACCTCTGATGGATCGCCGAGGCCGCTTGGCGTGGGACGGTGGGAAATGTTTTTTTTTTTTCAGGAGAGAGAGAGAGCCCGCTTCTGGTTCTGGTTAGAGACAGGCAGCGCTCCTCTTTAAAGGCCGGCTTCGCTGTGCTTCTCTCCGAGTCTCAGGGTCCTCAACGAGCGGAAGGAAGGAGGCCAAATTCGCACAGCGGCAGCCACTGGCTTCCAGTCTCCTTTCATCACCAGCTCCCTCCCTTATTCATTACACTCCTCCATTCTTCTTAAGATGGACACAAAGGGATCATTTTATTCATATGCCGAGTTCTTAATTTTTCTGGAAATGCAGCGATGGATTGCTAACGCAGGAAGCTGATGTGAGCGAGATAATGAGATGTAGGCAGCAGATTAGAACTAGAGTTGTGTGTGGTTTCAAGGATAAACTCACTACTTGTGCACTGCCATTCTCCCCTTCAAATGTAAACCCGAGGTTATGATTGTTTCAGATGGCAAGAAATTCACCCATTTTGTTGAGTGTCATATAATGTAAGTCTGTAGGACTCACTGAACGACAACATCATCTAATCAAATAAATTGCAACATCTTAACTACTGTGAGTTCATCAGTAAAGATCTAACTCTCAGATATTCTAACGAACACACAGTGTTAGAATGCTACTCAGTGTAAGAAGATATTTCTTCTTCTGAAAAATTCAGGTTTGCTAATTAGCACAATTCTTCAGCCAAGAGGTTGAGAACTAATTAGTGGAATCAGCTGGTTGAGTTCACGGGTGAAAGAACTACGTGGCAGGACTTTTACTTTCTGTCCCCTGGACTTTCCAGCTCTGCTGTCAGTGGTAAATGCTCCAATCCAGTAGCGGCACCAGAGTTCCAATCATGGGCGTACCGGAGAAATGTGCGGGTGGACCAGGACGGGAGATTGCGATCACGGATTGGCGCAGGGGGGAGATGGGAGAGATCGCAATCACGGATCAGGGAGGGACCAATGATTTTTGGGTGTACCGATCAAAAACTGGGTGTGCCTAGGACATCCAGGACACAGTGTTCCATCACCAGTGGTCCAATCCACCTCCATGGAATCTTCCTCCCAACCTCTTCACCTCCACCCAGACTGCAGCTCTGTTGTATTCCACCACAACATCTCCGTCTGAACCCGCTCTGTTGGGCCAACGCCCTGATTTAAAGCCCTGTTCTGCAGGGGTGGGGAGGGGACGGGGGGACGGGGACGGGGTGGGGTGAGGGTGGTTCTGACATCCTGAGCAGCGACGGCTTCGTCCCGTTTCACGATGTTTGCGCTACATCTGCGGCGCCGGGCGGCTCCGAAAACTTCGGATGGAGGGGGGCTGGATTTACGGCCGGACAGCCAGCTGGACGTTTTTACGAGCGCGCGAATCAAAGGGTAGCGGTGCGGGACGGGTGCCCCCCGCCGATGTCCTGCTACGGGACGGCGCGCGGTATCTGGCCGGCCCGCGGCTCCAGGACCCCAGACCGAGGCACCGCACACCCCAGTTTAGGCAGCGCTCTGCTGGGTGCCACACCGCCCCGCACACATTAGGGGCAGAATCCAGCTCAACGGGGCATCGAAACGAAAGCACTGGATCCCGAGGAAACGTTGAATTATAACGGCTATGACGGCAGTGCCCATAGCGGTTAGTTACGACAGCTGCCCTTTTCATTGTGTCTCCTGTTTACACTGTCTTGACATTTATACGGGCTTCATTCTTGAGGCTTGGCAGCTCTCTCTCCCCCCATTTTGTGGATGCAAGATTGATGGAGGGGTTTATTGGATCTTGAACTTTTCGTCGATGCGCCTCGTTCAAAAGGCAATGTGGAATTAACGGAGGGCCGGTCAAAGGTTTGTTCTTGGGGGATCCTGCCATTGATCTGATCTGAGCCACAGTCAAAGGCAACAGAGTTGAGGGTGGATTCGTCAGGAAGTAATTCGTACACCAAAGTTTGAACTGAGGGCGGACATAAAGATCACCCTCCTCTTTCTGAAATGCCAGAACTGTCTGTGCTTTTTATAATGACCCAAACTGCATTTCACAGTGAATGTCACACCATCTTGAAATTTCCCATTGGGGAGAAGAACCTGAATTGTGATGCTTCCAAAGTTGGATCTACGCTGTAATTTTTTTTTTCTACAACTCATTTATATGACTGTCTATTTCTGAAGCAATTCAGCTACCTTATTCAAGGGTACCATGACATTGGCCCACCTGGATATCAAACCTAACAACCTCTGAGCTACAAGTCCAGGAATTCAATTCACACCAATTTAGTTTTTTTTTTTTTTTCCCCACAGGCCTCTCAATCCCAGCTACGTGGAATTGTTTTTTTTCTCAAGAAAACCACAGATTTTATGAACGTACTAGATGTTCAGTTTTTTGTCGGGAAACCACGGCCCCGGATGTCTGGCTGACTTCAGTGTAAGTGGAGCACTGTGCCTCATTATGATTGTTCAGAGATGAAAGAGAGCCCTGGTGAGACTGACAAATCCCAAAGTTTAGCGCCGTAATCTGGTGGTAGTGACATATCCTGATACAACAATTAATCATCACTCCTAGTGGACCAGCTGCGCAATTTATATCGTAACATTCTCCAGATGTGACATCAGCAGTTTTGTTTAGCTGCGAAAGGAAGAAAAAAAAGCTCGGAATTCGGTCGTCAGGAATGTGCGGAGTTTTCGGAAATGAGGGAACTTGATTCTCCTCAAAACTCAAATGCCAAAGAAAGTCTCACCATTTATTGTACATTTAAGGTTTCATTCACATACATCTCTTTTGTCTGGAGAACTGCAGTCTTGGTTTAAAATGCTGTGTTAGCCATTTTTTTCCCCAAAGTAACACAGGGAGCCAGTCACTATTTTTTCACCTTAGCAGTCTGCCTTAAGGCTAATTTATACTTTGTAACACCACACTTTCGACAAGTCTTGTTTGACAAAATTGATGTACAAGGAACAGCCCTTCACTTGCATTTCAGATGACTAGGGCAGCTGATCCAAGGCATAGCCACAGATTCTAATGCATGAGCCACACCTTCAATCTTGTTTCTGTAGACATTGATGATAAATGCATCAATTTGGAAAAAAAACAGGATCTGCAAGACTTCGTGGAACATAAACGTCATCTGTTTACTAAATGTGTTCCCAATAAACATATTAAGCCCCTTTGTAACTCAATTTTAATCTTGCTGTTGCTACAATAAACTTCAAAAACTCAAAGACATGCTCTTTGTCTCTACAAAACAGACTGGCCTTCTCAGGTTTAGCTCCCAAATAAAACGGTGGTTCATACTCATATGTAAGGACAGTGTAATGTGCTGGTTCTTAACCGTTTTAATATTGGGACCAAAATTAGAAATACTTTTTAGTATCAGGACCCAAATTAGAAATTTAGTATCCTTCAGGGACCCATGAAATACACATGCTAGCATAACCTAGATCACTAGTGATCAATTTGTACAGCAACCAATTCAAGACTTTCCCTGTGTTTTGTTTACTTTTCTAGAGACTCATTTTGGGACCCATCTTATACACTCCCATTTGCGTCCCAACCCATAGTTTAAGAAACACTGACGTGAAGGAACTGAAGAAACAGGTGTATGCATTTTATGGTCCTGGAATAGCAAGCCTAGTACAGTGAAAGCTTTGACTTTATGGGTGGTTTGCAGAGTGGCGACAAAGCAAGTCCAGAAGGCGGCTGCAAGGCTATCATCGATTTTCAGCGGGCGAAGTGCGCGACTACAGTTTCCCCCCCTTCTATAAAGGCCGTGTTCATGAAAGATTCACGGGTTTGAAAGCCGTCCAAGTTTTTTTTTCTTCTTCTTCCTTTTACGTGTTTGGTCCTGTTGCAGTGTGGCCTCGTGCCCCTTCTCCTAACCACAGACCGCACACCCAACACACATCACAAATATACCTCGACCGGCATGTTTCAGCATTAGCGGCAGAAATAACACTAGCGTTTAATGAGTGAAATGGGTCTAAATGGCTCATTTCAGCCTGGGTAAACACATTTAGCCGTGAGGTCACAGCCCGCTTGCGTACGGCGAAGTCAGCTAGATAAATTTTGTCAAAATGTTTAGTGTCCTGCGAAAACCATCTGGGGAAAAAACAAGTGCTCGGCCGATGTTGACTTTGGCAACGGACGCCGCGCCACAGGCCTTCGACTATTTCAGTCAAACGCTCGATCTTCCGACCGGCGCGAGGAGACGTTCTGCGGGCCGTCCGCTGCAGGTCCTGGCCCTTCGCTGTTTCTCAGATTTGCCAGGATGAAGCAGACATCTGTGTTTATGTGCATTTTGATCAGCCACATCACCCTAATGGAATCCACAAATAAGGAGGACGCAGTTCTGTTGAGGCAGAGCTGTCATCACTTCTCCCCCTTCAGACTGAAGGTCCTTTATATTTTTAGTGTAAAGGAAAAAAAACCGACTCGCTCAAAACGTCTTTAGCGACCGACAAGGAGACAAACTGCATTTGGCGGGATCAAAATACCCTTTCCCCCATTTTTTCAGAGAGGTTTTGAGGGAAAGTTAATATTGAAATACAAACTGTGTTGGATTTTGGTTCTCATCAAGCACACTTTTTTTCTCTCTCCCTTATTCTTTGTCCCACAGCCAGCCTGGAAATATGGTCATAAAATCCATGAACACTCACGAAACCCAGCTTGTTTTTAGAGGGCAATGGGCTGAATCTGTTCATATATCTGAATATACACCCCTAGACCAAGGTTCGACAGAAAAATGTGGTATTCAAGCCACATTTGGTCATTAAGACTTTTTTCCACAACAAATCAGTCATATGTCGTAGAGGCCTGATACTAACCACTCATATGCCCCTTGCCATAGCACACATTTGTTTTTCAGTTTACATTAGCCTGGTCTACCATATTTGATTATCTACCCTTTTGAAACTTTAGATTTTCGTGAAAGCTTCTTTTCAAACATCGCTGATCCAATTTGCACGGCAATGTGGTATGCATTATTGACGGATCAGACAACATTTACTCAAATCTGGATATACTGAACTATGACAAAATGGCCACCATAAGCCAGTTTGTTTTCTGCATCTACACATGACATGCAAGAGAGTGAAGCTAATTCACTGGTCGGTTATTCATCCTCTACATAAGTTTGCATGCAGCATGAATCACTAAAGGCAAGATGTGATGTGGATCCCTTAAAATGTGCGGGTGCAACAAACAGATGTGTCATCATCTCCAGCAGTTCTTCTCCACCCAAGGATCAAATTCGAACATGAAGTGCTCGGCCTTGCACCAAAGTTTGTTTACACTCCTCATGAATAGCTGGGAAAAACCTGATTTGAGGAGTGGCAGTGAATTGCCTTTTATTTTCCCAACTATTGATTTTCATTCATGCTAATTTTGTCAAATGAATTATGCACACTGTAATCTCATAATTTATGTGACATGCTTATCTCTTCTCATTTATGCTCATCTACACCATTACAGTCAGGCATATTGGAGGCCACTCTGGTCTTGGGCCCTTGTCAGCTCTGCTTGCAGGCATGTTTGCGCATTGAAATCTAAGTTTGGAAAACTAACTGCTCAGGTCACATATGTCTGGTAACTGAACAGCCAGATAGTACATTCTAAACATCAGCTCCAAACATCGCCACAACCTTTGCTCAGAAATAGAGTTCCACGTCAATCTCTCACGATTAGTTTCTGCCAGTCTGATTAGTACGCTGTGTTACGCGTCATCATTTACAAACACTGTCACTTTGAGCATTTCATTTCCATGAAGACTCTGAAGTGGAAAGAGAAGCAATCTGATCGGAAATTCTGTCTGACAGATCTTTTTATACGTAAGATCAGAATGAATTAAAACAATTGAGAGCTGAAAGGAAGAGAGAAGAGATATATGCCTGAATCTGTTACAGATGGTTCCTCGCAGTGACAAATAGTCCATGGGCCATGAGAGTTATTGTTACCATGTGCAGAGAAAAAAAACCCATAAAGTTTTAACGTGAATGTCCACTTCTTTAAATTTACAGCTGACCCCTGAATGGGACGATCTATATTGCGTTTAGTGCTCAATACCCCTTACAATTCCATGATGTCACTTGAAATCCTGACTGTTTTTACGCTAAGAAATTGAGGAAGCATTAACGATGTCGAATTTAACTACTGACTTGTGCACACAGGAGTTAAATACGCACCGAAGGACAGTTACGTCCAGTCAGGTGACACAACTCAAATGAAGCGGAATTAATTCACTGCAAAATTGTTTACGATGAGGCGCGTGTACTTGGGAGAATTCGATCATTCAATAGTACTACAAATGAGATTTACATGTAGGGACCAGCGACAGAGGAGGCTCTTTTCTACATCATAGTGGATGTAGCTTCTTGCAAAATGAATATTGCAGATGTGGCTGCTCCTGCCACTTCGGCTATGAACACAGCTGAGAGCAGTATAGCAGTCCTGTCTTATGTAGGGGTGGGATTTTCGCTGATTGAGGAGGACATTCTCTCCCATTGTAAATCTTAGTCAGAAAGCAGTCATACTCTGTTTCTGCTGCAGTTAGCAGATATGAACAGAGCTGTTCTTTACATACTTGCTGTGAACAATGTTAAGAAAAAAAAAACAGCTGTCTCTCCTGGTTTAGTCACTGCGTCCTAAGCAAAGTAAGACATTAGAAAGTAGGACGGTATGGACAGCAGCACGGGGTAGAGAGTAAGATAAAAAATCAGGGGTCTATGGGATTGAGATACACAGTTTCAGCTGGGATCCTTCTTCCCACACACTCTGGGAAGGACCTGTGTAATTAGGAATCACAGACGTGGCACTCCTCAGCTTCACGCACATGAGAACCTTGACCACGTCCGTGACCCAGCGGAAAAAAAGACGAACTGGAAACAGATGAGTGGACGTGACCGCACCGTACGCCCACCTTCGCAGAGACGCCGAGAGACGGCTGAGTCAGGGAGACCGGGCCGCCTGGCACGGGGAGAAACCGGGGGGTCGCGCCCCGTCAGCCCGGGGGGAGGCTGCCCTGCACGGGGCAACGACGGGCGTGTCCACTGAAGGTGAGAGCGTGATCGGGGACTGTGCGGGTTTAGCGACAGAGTCAGGCTTTTATAGCACTGACCTGACCTCTTGCTGCCCCCCCCTCCTCAGGACAGGCTTTAGCGACACGCCTGTTCTCCAGAGCGCTGCTCTTCAGAGTTCATTTGAAGTCACTTTAATAGGAATGGGAAAATAAAGTGTGCCGTTAGGGGGCCCGTCGTGGGACTCGGATGCGTTTGGGGAATTTGGAACGGATACGGAGTTATGGACGGAATGGAACCCGGTGACTTCTCTCCTCCTTGACTTGGATAGGGGAGAGGGAATAGGGGGCTGGGGGTGACAGGAGGATGGAGGGAATGGGGGTAGGTGACGTGATGGGTGAGAGCGGATGGGCGGAGGGCGGGGGGGGGGAGTGGGGGCGGGTGGTGGCGGTCACTTGGATGGAGGACAGGAGACGGGGGGGGATGGAGGTGACGTGACGGCAGAACAGAACACAACACTGTGACACATCGGTGACCGCCAAACCGAAAGCAGCTGCCAAGACAAGACCCGAGGAGGCCTCACTAAGAAACTAGGCCTGACTAAGAAAAGGAAACAAAGAACAAAACCTGATTTCTGACGCGGCGTTGACACGGAAAACTTGCTGTCGCCTTTACATTACATTACATTACAGGCATTTGGCAGACGCTCTTATCCAGAGCGACGTACAACAAAGTGTATAACCATAACCAGGAACAAGTATGACGAAACCCCTAGAGAGAAGTACCGGTCCAAGTGCAGGGAACAACCGCATAGTTCAACTTGGACCCTGAAGGTTAAACTGATTAACACTAACAACGAGAACGGCAACAACGCAGTCTATGGAAAAAAATACAAGTAGTCGTTAAGACAGGTGCATTAACTAAGTCATTACATTACATTACATACATTACAGGCATTTGGCAGACGCTCTTATCCAGAGCGACGTACAACAAAGTGTATAACCATAACCAGGAACAAGTATGACGAAAAGTCGCCTACGAAACAGCCTTTGCGGCCTGTTGAGCTGTGCCATACCTGCGCCGGGCAACGCGTGGCCTCGTTTGTTTCGTACGGGCGTGTGGCGCGGCTGGCGGGTACTCACCCCTCCCTGGTGTTGTCCATGGCTGATGGGGGGGAGAGGTGGTTGTGGGGGCTGTGGACGCTCCCCTCGATGCCCAGGGGCCTGGAGGACAGGTCCGGGGTGGAGGAGAGGAGCCCAGATGTGGCCCTATTATGGGGGCCGGCGGAGCCAGTGAACATCCCTGAAAAGACAAACAAAGTCAATCCACAAAAAAAAAAAAAAAACAGGCCCAAAATCACGACCACGGCTCCCCGCCTTCATGATAGCCCCTCGCCAAATTAGGTAATTATCATGGCAACATGCTTTTGTTATGACAGCAAATCCCCAGATTGACCCAATCAGGGCCCTTTGAAAAAATAACTGTTCCTTGTTTGTGCTGTTTGCAATTTGCAGCGCACCGTTTACGCTGTTGTGCACATTTGGACCAGTCTAAGGTTAAGTGGTATCACACACAATTTGCTGTTTTTTTTTTTCCTCTCTGACATTTCGTTTCATTGATCACTTTATTTTTAGAGGCTAAACGTATTTTCCATGAAAGTGGAAGCTGGCACACAATGATATGTTTGTGCACAATGAAATAGGTCTCCATGGTGCCTGAAATGATTTTGTAGGTCTGACTCAGGTTTACCAGACAGTCATATCATTAACATGGGAACAAAAGGCATTTAATGACGTAAACAGGCCAGACTATATCTAGACATGTCGTTTTGCCCGCTCTCTAGAGAATACCTAGTGCGGTGTCAACTACGTAATCTGGCAAGCTGATCCATGCATAGAGTTCTTTGTGTGAAAAAAATCACTTCCTATCTCGAAAATGAAGTGAAAATGAAGTGTTAAATGGTAAACACAGGGCTTAAATAACAGACAGTTTTATCTGTCTGTGTCTGATTGGCTGTCTGACTTGGAAATCACTGGATCATAGATGACATCACAAAATGCTTTCGGAAATGGATTTTTCTTCTGGAGTGTGGCAAGAGCAAATGCCGTCAAACAGTTTTCCAAAGTAAAGCATTCCTGGAGTTCCAATTCACCAAGGTGTTCTAGCGAAGTTGGTATTCCCGTAAAAAAAAAAAAAAACAGTTCTTCCGAAATGTTTCTCCCACAGAAATGGATCCAACGTCACTACGCAAAACACTGACTTTCAGGAAACAAAAACTGTTTCGGTAAACATTTGAACGGTCGCCAAAGCTGCTCTCGTTTCCTTGTAGTGTAAAACTCTGAGAAATGCGTGTTTGTCCAGTGATGAATCTGCTTCTTTGAATTTCAGCGGGAACACATGAATATTGTGGGAACTTCTGCGACAGTCCCAGCCAGTTAGCAGAGGGGTGCTCCTGGATTTTCCTTGGCTCCAGCTGTTTGCCAGGAGAAGCCGATTGGTCGATTGGACACGCTTTTGACATGATTACAACCATTCATCACCCAGAACCCATCAATCAAAACCCCTTTAAATGCTTTCCCCTTTAGCCTCAACATCTGCTGCTAAACCAGCAACATACCAGCAAACAATGGCGGTGATTTCTGCAATTTTAGGGGCTGTTTTTCGTGGAAAACAACTATCCGGTGAGGGGACCGTCGGAGAGACCACACGGCACCAGACAGAAGGCAGAGTGCCCACGGAAGGTGCCCCTGAAACTGGGTATGCTTTGTTCGCCCGAACTGTTTGGAATAACTGTGGTCTGCCATTGAGCAAGGGTGCATTGCTGCTGAGAGAGAGAGAGAGAGAGAAAGAGAGAGAATGAGAGATGGATAAAGAGAGCAAGAGAAGGGGGGGAGAGAGAAAGAAAGCAAAAAATATGGATAGAGAGGAAACGAGAGTAAGAGAGATGGATAGAGAGGAACAGCAAGAGCAAGAGAGATGGATAGAGAGCAAGAGAGAGATGGATAGAGAGAGAGAGAGAAAGCATCTCTCTACCAGCAGAAGCACAAGGAAAAGCAGACTCTCGCAAAGGGACACGTTCCACTTAAATAATATTTTACTCCAGCTGACTTGGCTGCTTTCCTTTCCTGTGCTTTTGAAAGGACAGGAGTCTTGTAACATAAGAGGTCTCCACTGACCAAACAGAAGAAGACATCATGGGTTAAGTCTGTCAAATTTTTGAAGACTGTATTAAGTCAACAGTGGGGACTTTTGCGTGGGTTTTGTGCGTCAGAGTGACTTCAGCTTTCACAAGCCTCAATGAACAACGGGCGAATCCAAAACTGCCCTCTCGTTCACTTATCGACTCGCTTTTGGAGCCAGAAGGGAGAACCCCTTCCTGTTTAGGGGCGTGAGCAAATGAGGCTTATTACACCAATTATTATTACTCTCAACCACCCCTTTAAGCAAGTCTATGAAAATTCAACCTCAGAGCGTGGAATTGAGGACTGACGCCCCTCAACTTTGCATTACATGAAAATATTAAATCCATCCATTATCCACACCCGCTTATCCTGAGCAGGGTTGCGGGAAAATATTAAATTCATATTTTAATTAAAAGAACTGATTACTGACAAGAAGAAGAACACTTAAAGAAAGCAACCAGATGCAATATATTGAAGTCTACGATGTGCAGAGGGAAGTGAAAGTGATTGGACATAATGGAGACGCAGCAGGTGAGAGTGGGATGGGGCAGGTAAAGCCATCCACGGTATGCACCTGTGAAGATGTCTTGGCTCAGCCCGGGTGACCTGGCGAGCTTCCCATTGTGGAGGTGCTGAGAGGGGGCGGAGCCATGGAGGTGGTGAGAGGGGGCGGAGCCATGGAGGTGGTGAGAGGGGGCGGAGCCGTGGAGGTGCTGCATCGCCAGACATTCGCTCAGGACGTCCGGCTCCAGGTGAGGGCACGACTGCACCTGCCAATCAATCAAACGCGGCGAGAGAGAGGGAGAGAGGAAGAGAGAGAGAGAGAGAGAGGGGTGAGGAACCATCTCACCTATGAGAGAAATAACATAAAAATTACGTGCTTTTTTAAAATACTTTTTCCAAGTTCGTGGAACATGTTTTTTCACTTCCCCTATCGGTTCTGCTCCAGCGATGGAGCATTTTGAGTCTGTTAGCTAAAAACGGAACGGCACCAAGCAGCATGAACATAAACGGCTGATTAGTTAGGATTATATGGTCCCCCCCTGCTTAGCTTCATTAACCAGAAACTTCATGGCAGGGCGGATGCTATTATGCAGCCTCATGCCTTCCTAAAAAGGCGTTCCAACTGTATTTCCCCAATGGGTTGACTTCTGTTTTTGCTTTGTGCGAAAGAACGCTCTCTTTTCACAGAGGCCTTTGTGAAAAGACAGCCTGTCCTCATGGCAAAGTTTAGCCCCTTTTTTTTTGAGCGAGACCTGGACTGGCAGAACAGGATGAGAAGACCATAATTCCAATAATGTTTTCAATAACACCACTCTTCCATGGTCAGGGGGGTTGACTCTTGCCTCTACATAGTTTGTGCAACTACATGACTTGGCTCTTATTGACATTCATTGGCTCTGATGTTTTTTTTTTTTTTTTTCCCCTAATAAACTTGATTCACAGTCAGAGATGGAAAGGGAAAACACATTTGTATTCTCTTTGAGAACGAACAAAAAAAAAAAAAGAATAAATTGTAAAGAATGTGGCAATTCATTGTGCTCTCTAGAGGAAACTACTTTCGTGGAATCCTCATTCTGGAGCGTAGGCCCCGCATTTTATTTAAAACATGAGGCCAATTAAAATGAGAAAAAGAAACAGCCTTTCGTGTATTTACACTTTGGAAAGCAGCGTTGAGAGCCAAGTACCAGTTGCGTTAATGAGGTTCTGCTCTGAAGCAACACACGTTTAGCTCCGCTTGCAGTTGGAAGACGACATTATCGGGGACTAGCGTGGCGCTGTTGCCATGACTCCAGGGCTCATTACCCTGTCCACTCCGAATGTCTTCAAAGGGGGAAAAGTTCCATCATCTGATAATGAAGTTCAGATGAGACCGCTTAGAGTTAACACCACAGATTCGACCACAATAGCGCAACTGCGGTCGTTGGGAAGACCTTCTGTTCCTTCCTTTGCGTCTTTCCGTAATATAATTAGCAGTACTATTTCCTTATGCAAAAGGCATGGCGGTGTTTCGGGAGTAAAACTTGTACACATGGAGCGCATAATGTATTTATTTTAAACTCCAAATGAATTCAGCTTATTAAATTCCTTCTAAATTAAGGCTAAATTCCACATGGTGACCTCATTAAATCCTTGGCAATGTACTGGCAAATACACAGAGAATTCTATTCTGATTTCACATAGTTCCCTATGGGCTTCCTATAGACTTACACTACCAACAACTTTATTGCAGAGTGATACAGATTATGTGCATCAGTACTGAATGAAAACACTAAAGAGATTTATAGCATGTGAATGGTACTTAATAGGAGATAGGAGATTAGCAGCTGGTATTTTGTAATTTTCCATTACTAATTTATATTCTGTGGTGTTCTGTGGTTTGTACGAACTGAGGTTGTGTAATTTTGCAAGGATGTTTAGGAAATAACAGCATTAGTAATATCATTATAATGACGAGCACGATGACATCTTGGCGCTGTTGACAGGGCAAATAGTTTGGCTCAGACACACTCGATCCTACGTGCTTATTTACTTGAAACTGCATACTTGTTATAGCCGCTGCTGCCGTTGTTGTTGTTATGTAACGTGCATTGTGTGTTTGATTTATGTAGAGTGTATTGAATATCAAGTTTATTGCCATTTCCTAACACTCTGGCCCAGGGGATGAATAAACTATTGTGTGTTGTGTCAATTGTATCATCTTGTAGATGTCTTGAGGCCTTGTACTTTGGGTGTCGTTACTGATATTTGTTCATTCGGAATTTATGCTTCATGCTTTCATTCTGCTAATTGTGGAAGATTTTCAGAAGCAGCCCCTCTTCTTGGAAAAAAAAAATAAAATCCCCAAGCACTGTAATGAGGACTTCCACTCTGTGGAAAATCAGGAAGAAGGCTGGAATTGCTACAACGTCAATAGCAGCGAGAGTTCTTTCGCACCGTTTGTCATAAACCACGCGCTGCGTTTCGTCGAATCGGACTCTCCCCTTTCCCCGACATTATTGCTCAGGCGTATTTTTCTGCGCCGCGATGGAACCGACAGGCTTGTTTGACGTTTTTATGCCGCGGCTGTCCCCTCAGGACTTCTGGCCCACAGCTTATTAACAACGCCACAAGCTCACATGTGTTTCTGTTTACAACACAAAGCACGGGAACGCAAGAAGGGGCTACATCACCCGCAGCTGGGACGTGGTGAGCCCCAGCGCAACAATGGCTCTATTCTTTTGATATTTAGAGGGAACTTATTGTGGAGTAATTCATTTTCACAGTGCTCTCAAAGCCGTCTCAAAGCCGGAACGGCCGTATCTGGACCCAAAGCCTCTTTTAAATGACAAACGAAAATTCAATCAACTTCACGGAAGAGTAAATAATGCGAGAAATTTGAATAATTGCATTTTTATTGCCTGGCTTTATTTTGTTATTGTCTGCGGGTGACCACGTCTAGCTGTAAACCCCAAGATCCTGGCCCTCGACGTGAAGTGAAGGGTTTTCGAGAGAAAAATGTTGAAGAATAATAAAATGAAGTAGGATGTACTCGTAATGAAAACATAACGAACAAAATGCTGTTTTTATAAGGACAAATGATTACTTGATCCAGTATTTCCAGACTGCTATTGAGTGCCTGAGCAGAAATGGTGACCAATTTAGCAACAGACTTGTATCTTCTTTATTTTGGTCTTTCACCCCAAGGTAAGGACAGCAAGGTCCTGTCCAGTGTGTATTCCTGCCTCTTGTCCTATCCCTGCATGCTGGGATAGGCTCCAGCCCCCCCCATAAAGCAATACCCCCCCCCCCCCCCCACACACACATATAAAGCAATACCCAGCTGTGATCTCAATGCCACCGACAAACACAAGAAGAACAACAGTATTAAGAATAAATTAAGAATGCACCTCCATAAACAGAATAAATAAAATTTAAATAAAAATGAACGAAAACATAAACAAAATTTGCTGGAAATGAAATGACCGAAGTAACAAAACTTGACATTTTAAAAAACACTTGGGGATAATTCATGTGCTTCGCTAAAAGCCACTGAGCTCGGGCAGTGACCTCTCTCTCCACCTGGGCGGCCAGGTAAACTCACCTTTTTGTGACCCTGCTGCTCCTTGGCGGAGTGGGCCTTGACGTGCTTGCGCAGGGAGCTGGGGTCGGTGTAGCGCTTGGTGCAGCCGGGGATCTGGCACGCGTAGGGTTTCTGTCCGCGGGGCGAGAGAGCGGGGAGAAGCATCGTAACGGAGCGTGCTCACGGTCGCTAGAGTAAACACTGTGTACAGACACCAGAATGAGAATACACACACACAGGAACATGGATGTGTGGAGTCATAGCTAAGTCTTAAAAACAGCTGGTGCATCTCTATGGTGATGTATTCAATTCCCTAGCTTTCATCTTTGCTGTATGAAGGAAGGAATAGCTCTGCTCCCTTGCTCAACCCCCTAAAAAAAAAAAAAAAAAAAACTATACTCCCACTGAACAATTACTAAGTAAGTAATTAAGTGACACTTTATTCCAGTGGGGTCATTTGCCCTCTGCATTTGACCCATCCTCAGGAGCAGTGGGCAGCCGCAGTGCGGCACCTAGGGACCAACTCTAGTTCTGAGGCCATTGCCTTGGTCAATGGAAATGGCAGGGGTACGCTGTACCTAACATGACGTGCATGCCTTTTGGCACGCGTGTGAATCACAGACTAATAAGCTAGCACAATGTCTATGACACAGGGCCCATAAGTAAGTCTACTGTTCACTGACAACACTGATATTCATCACCTTTTATTTCCTCTGAACAGCTGCATACAGGCCAGTAACTGGATTTTACGGCAGCACATTTGGGCCCTATTGGGCTGATAAAACACTGAGCTGATTTAACACTGAGCATTTTACAGTGTAAAAGTATATATTTGTTTCTTTTTCTTGATAGCAGTCAAGGCAGATTACTCACGATTAAAGTATGAAATACCTAAAAGTAAGTCAAATAAAGACACAGGTTTAATTGGTATTTAAGATTAATTGTTACAGGAATGAGTTATATTTATTACTATTTACTGCATTATGTATACATATTAATTGTGTACTGTGGAATCTGGGAATAAACATTATCTGTTAAGAGTTGAATTAACACTAGGCATTTGTGTAAAGATTGGGTTTGGTGAGTATGTCACCCAACAAGTTACAGGTTAGGCACATCACATATATATGCATTAATGAGTTAAATAAAGTACACATTTGTATATATACATAAACAGTATGCAAATAATAGTTACTCATAGGAACTTAAATGTATTAAAAATGAAGTAGCGATGGTCCATGAATGGTCCTGAACCAATTCAGAAAAAACAACCTAGTTGTTTTTTTTATTACTGAAAATCTTGGCAAGTCAATTAGGAACCTAAGACGTATTTCCGTGAAAGGAATCTGCCGCTGATGAAACATTGTCGGAATTGGCCTGCTTGGGGGCTCGTGAAAAAAAACGACAATCCAAAACAGATTGAGGACAGTTATACAATTAAAGATATATAACTCCCCCGCCTCTTGCTCAATTGGCTGTCACTGAAAAGCACTTAGATAAATAAGTGCGATAAATAAGTAAGGGCTATTAGCAACAATGACGGACAAACGATCGCTCCCTTTTCTTCTTCCTCCGCGTTCGGAGCTCTCCCGTTTCTCTTCCGCGCAACTGCGCGTGTGGAGTGCTCCGCGCGCACTGTGGCTGTGCTGCCCATGTGGAAATGGAAGCTCCCTTCCGGGGGGTGGCGGCGGTTGTAAGGGAGAGCTTGGTAACACTTTCAGACCCAGCTACCACTACTCACAGCCAAAACCATCTGTGCGAATGTACACAGGGAAGCCCCCAGGACCGCGGTGCGAACGAGCTGGTAAACACGCGAGAGACCTTTATGAGAATTCCCTACGCTAAAATTACACATCCCACGTTTTGTTCGCAGCCAACGCAACGTTTGGTAAACACTCCGAAAATCTCACGTGTCACTTGCTTCCCTGACGATAACATTCAATTTGGCGTAATTCGATGGCTAAATATTTTTACTTCCTGTGTGTAAACGATAAAAGACCCCTTTGGTTGTCCTCATGCAGGTGCAGCAGTGTGTGTTGTAACGACACTTCTGGGTTGACTACTACACACAAATATTATGATATTCTAAGAGACGGACGTATTGCTTCAGGGTGGCTTTAATCAATTGAGAACGGGCAATGTGATGGATGAATCAAAACAGGATGTAGAAACAGTAATCACTTGTTTAAGAAAATGAAAGCAGGGTGAGAGTTATTTGAAACAGCACAAAGTTAAAGCCGTACCTTAAAGCCGAACCTTTAAACAAGGGCGAGAAGGGAAAGAGGAAACAGAGAAGAGTTTATTTTCAGGAAAGCATTTTTCATGTCCATTGCTGCCTGTAGAATGCATTCAGCTTGACTGGATGACATGAACTGAAACCTTTAGACTTACTATTACAAAATATGTTAAAAATTCTCTACAAATATCAAATGGAAGGTAGTGAATTTGTGGTACTAAGATCAATGGTTGGGTAAAGCATTCGATGTAGCCAAAAATAGAGCTTGAATGACCAAATATAATAATAACTTACTGTAATGGAGGAGGGCTAGCAGACATAAGCTAACTGTTTTTCTTTCAATTCACTCAAACATATGAAAAAGCAGAGGAAAATTATGGGCTCAGTAACACAAAATTCAAACAGAAACAAAGTGGCTCATTAGAATGAATTTGAACAGTGTTTTCTAATATCCAATTTCTCAGGTGTAATTTTCTGTAAATGCACACTGTTTTGGTAGCGACCCCTTAGGCTTGGAAAAATCAGGCTACCAGTTCCTGCTACTCTTTAAGAAAATAAAAAGCAACAATACACTTTATACATTCCTTAATAGTCTTCAGAAAGGAAAGACAGAAGGGGAAAAATAGCGAAGTTCATCAAAAATAACATTTCCCCCCCCCATTATGGTCGTGCACCATTTATATTTGGCAGACGAGGTCGTAGGAGTGTATTAATGGGCAGTGATTGGCATCTCCCTGTCTGTACTGCCGCTGTTGGGGCAGTTGCCGAGCAACGGTGGTCTGGCAGTGTGATGCAGCAGATGTCAGTGGTGCAAAAATGCACATTTAGGGGAAGCCAACAGAACCAGGAAGTGAGGTCACAGCCACATTAAGCTTTTTTTTTTTTTTTTTTTGAACTGGTGGTAAAAGTAATGAGTGCTGTCTTCTCCAGATCAGGTCGTTAATATTAGTTGTAATGTTGCTTATTATTCAAATTTGAGCCTGTACGTGAAATTGTCCACACGTGGGGTTGAGTGTCTTTACATTCCCCGTCAAATGTATGGATTCAAGTATGTAAAGATGCGGAGCTACTTTGAAACATGGCTGAGAAAATTGAAGCTGGCATGTCCAAACGCACCAGGCTCTCTGCTGGGTTAAATTATGCAAATGCACGTCCCAGCTGTGAGGTGGATCTGTGCATTTAGCAAACATGGCCCCAGGACCCCGCGGTGCGGCTAGCAGCGAGCCCTAACACTGCCGCTTTTGTCCGTCCCCAAAACGCGCGGCCCGCGCGGTGTTTACAGAGAAACATGTAACCGAGGTTCGGGGCCCCGTGTTTACACTCATGTCTCGGAGCGTTATTTTTTGGAAAACCGAAAATTCTGCTCAAATGCTGTCGCGGACGCGCAAAAAAAAAAAAAAAACGAACGCCGGTTTAGCCGCGCGTTACGGTAGTTAGCGTTAGCGCAGAACCTTAGCGTTCCCAAATGCGGCTACCGTAAGGGTAGGGTCACGGACGGCGACCCTGCACCGTGTTTAAACAGCGTGCCATTGACCGGGCGTCGCGAACCCGTCGGCCGGCTGGCTGGCGGGGAGGACTTCCAGCGAGGCGCCCGCCGCTGACAGAGAGGTGCGGGTGTATTTACGAGTCCGCGCGAAGCGCTGGCGAGCGCTATGCTACACACGCGCGCGCGGGGGGGGGCTTACCGTGTCCAGGTGTGTGCGCTGGTGCTTGGCGCGGTCGCTGGAGTTGCTGAAAGCCTTCTGGCAGCCCGGGTGCTGGCAGAGGTAGGGCTTCTCCCCGGTGTGGCTGCGCAGGTGGATCTTGAGGTTCTCCAGGCGAGAAAAGGCTTTGTTGCAGCCCTCGAACTGCGACAGAAAGAGCACATTCACGCATTTGCACACACACACGCACGCACACACACATACAGTACACACACATGCACACACATGCATGCATGCATGCACACACACACATGCACACCAACACGCACACACACACACACACACACACAAGCACAGACACACACACGCACGCAAGCACGCACGAACGCACGCGCACACACACACAGTTTTAGTGGGAAAACTGCTACAATGAAAGTAGTGTACCAGCACATCCGCATGAATCATAGCTCTCTTGCACATCTGCTCTCTGTCAGGGTTTTTGTCCAACAGCAGACACCGGCCTCTGAAGGCTGGCAGCTACTGTATACAAAGCCCCACTAATGCATCCTCCATCGCAACACACAAATTCAGAGAAAAAAAAATCAAACACATTTGTTTTTTCACTTCTGCACTGGATACCCAAAGGTAGCTGGGGATCCTGAAACCTTGCACACACTCTCTTCTACCAGCCCGGTTTGTTTATCATTTCATTTTGAGATTGTTCAGTTTCTGTTATGCTTAAACTAACTTCACACAAGAGCTGCTTTGTAATGAAATGGACCAAGCCTGCACAGTATACTTGGACACCACACATTTCGAACAGGAAGCTCATGTGCAAAGTCTTTGTTTAGCATTTAATGTTGAGATTGTTCCATTTCTATCACCTCGAAACGAACAAAATACTTTACACACGAGCTGCTTTGTAATAGGAAATTACCTCGCAAAATAAAACTGAGTCCTTTTTATATGTTTGTGACACCATAAGTCTGCCTTTTTCCTGGCCCACACCAGGTGTTTGACAATCTCACTGATAATGCTGAGCTAATGGTAAATAACAGGTCACAGTTTAAAACACAAGAGGTCTTTTTTGAGGAGCACCGTCCATATGGACCGAGCCAGCAGGGTTCTCGGCCACCGCACACTTTGAACAGGAAGCAGGCGAGTGCGTTGGCACAGGACACCCTCAGGGCGCTATAAACCATTTTAAAGAGAAAAACTCCGAGCTCAGCAGGTCAGCCTAGGTATGAGAGCCGGTATTAAAGTGATTCCATTTACGACCGCACCGCCCAACCCCGAAATAAATTAAACACTGTAAATTAAACGTCTCTGGAAAACAGCGCCGAGCGATACAACAACAAGCACCTTGAATTGCGTGTGACAGAAATACGGTTTTAAAAGTGTGAGAAAGACCGCGTGAAAACGTGGGGTCCAGTTTAGTGTTACGGCGCAGTCCGCTGACCGAGCGCGTTTATTGTGCTTGGCCGCGCTTCACAGGGGAACGCTGTAAAAAAAAAAAAAAAGCCGAAAAATCGGCCCTGCGGCCGCGGGCGTCGGGCATGACAGGTACAGAGTGAGGCGCGGCGCAGGCAGAAGCCCCCGGTTTCCCGCTGAAAGACCGATTGTCCCCGCGAAGCGCAGGGTTAAAAATTCGGCGATCGCCGGGCAGCGCCGGTCCCGCAGAAATCGGGCCGCGAGACTCTAATTCGAGCGACAGCATCGCGAGGAACAGAAAGTAGAGACCCGAGAGCGCAGCCAATCAGTTCCTGATGGCTCCCGAAGTTAAAGATCCATAAAAAAAAAAAAAATAAATAAAAAACTCCTCAGGAATTTGAGCCTGAATCCAAAAACAACATATCGGAGAGCCGGCTGCTTTATGCTGGAGTCCTAATTATTATATATAACCAATACCTGCTTTTGCGTTTGAGTGGCGAAAGAGATACCGCTCCTTCACACTCAGCCTGGGAAAGCCAATGATTTACGGCGTGTGCATGCTCTAATTAAGCTTTAAAGCCGGCACCGCTGGAGCCTTTTTTTTTACCATTTGAGGTAGGCCTACAGTTTTAGCCTTTCATGCCAGAACCGAAAGACTTTCAAGCCTCTGTTTCCCTAGCTTTTATACCTTTTATGTTTATCTGGTACCCAAATGTGGTCCGAACTTGTGTGCAAAAGGAGATGGCACACAAGCATTTGACTGAAAACGGTATATTTCAAAACCTTTTGCAAGCCTCCTAAACCAAATTCTTGAAAGTGTTGAAAACTTTGGTATAAATCTTTAAAACTATGAAGGAACAGTTACTATGTCTCACAGCATCGTAGCCAAACATTTTTATTTCAAGCTTTGAATCCATTGTTCAGAAGGCAATGGTCTTTGGGGAATGGGAATGGGAATATTTGTCACCCCAAAGAGGCCCCAAAAACAATGTTGTACAATTCATGAAATTTATTTAAGTTAGTTAGTTAGTAAGTTAGTTGATTATGAGACCAGAACATCACCTTGATTTACTCAGAATGTATGCTTTAAGCGAAAGTGTACAATCTATTTAGTGCAACATTTCGTTTATTTGCCAATGTTTTTGTTCAATGTTTTTCATTACAGCATGTTTGTCATACTGTGTTTTTAAATAAAACATGTAAAAGTTTAATTTAATTGTGAGTCATAGATAAGGACAAATGCCAAGTGAATCCAGGCCTGTGTCATATGGTTTTGTCAACCATATTACATTTCATAAATTATAAGAAAACATGTCTCCACTCGAAATGTTTCAGTTTTAATTTTTTTGTGTTATGCAATACATTGAAAATAAGTAGAAATAACACATGCTTAAACAATGAAGCCATTTATAGCATGAAATCCTTTGCCAGCACCCTTGAATAGCTGTGGACCGTTCTGCTGTCCTTCATGCCCAACACAATCTTCCCATCGTTTAAAGTAATTATATTTTCCTCCGTGCCACTTTGGTGCACGCTCATCTAATCAAAATCCAAGGAGCGCCTCTCGGCGTGACGTGTAGCCATTCCGCTAATGGGCCTATACGATTACATAGGATGCTCGGTTGCCGTGGTAGCTGACATCAATACACACACTCACGTAATCAGGTTTGCCCCAGTCACAACAATGGAGCCTGCGCCATTCAGGAGTGTGTAGTCCGCTCACCCCCCCGTCACCCCCCCCCCCCCCCCCATAAACCACCCCACCCCACCCCACCCCCCGTACAATAACGTGACTGTTCCACTATCCCCGGCCTCCATCTCCATCGTCCTTTATCCACCAATCAAGAGAGAGACACACACTCATTCAGTGTTGCCCCAGCATGAGATTATATTTAGCCTTTCATTGTCCAGTGGCAGGCTGAAACCTGACATTGAGGTCTCTCTCTCCTTTTGTACTCCCTTTGCTCTCTCCCCCCCCCCCCCCCCCCGAATCATCTCTCCCCCTGGACCCAGGAAGACAATGGGAGCAGAGGAGCTCTATTCTCCAAATGGCTTTTCAACCCATCCCCGCGCTCATCCCCGACTCTGTCTATTCAGCGATCACCCACTTGACACTGGGCCCGGCTGGACTCCAGCCGTAAGCGAGCACCGGCATCACGGGGGTGGGTGGGGTGGGTGGGGGGGTGGTATCGGGGTCAGGTGACCCAGGCTGGACGGACATGTCACTTCAGCACCTGTCTGGATCGGGTCGCACCCCAGCTCTTGTGAGCTTGGCGGAAACAGTGCAGCTAGCCGTTGCTTTGATAGCAGCTACGCTTCCTTCGCATAAACATTTGTCCAAACAATTTAGTGACCTGTCACCAATCAATGGGATGACTCCAGTCCTAGCTCACAGCAACTCTCTCATAAATAGCTTTGTTCCTCTGAATGTTGAAAGTTCCACTGAATACCCTTTTTTGTTTTTATAATGGGTTACCCTGTAGAGGCCCCGTATTTTGTGTTGCCCTATGGTTTCTTGTCCTAACAAAATCAAACAAAAACAAAATCCCACTTCCCACAGGTTTAGAAAACAACATTTGAGTTGTGAGAATCTGTGCTGAACACTGGAACTGCATCTACTTCATAATCACATTCAAAACTAAACTGCCAAATGCTGTGCTTGCCGTGACAACAAGTAAAAATTATGTTTACAAAATATAAACTGGGCCTTGTCACACCACAGTTAGGGAAGGCTTGAGTCATCCAGAGATCCTCAGATTAGCAGTGTGCTTGTTCCCCATCTATGTGTCATGCGCTCACAGGTGAATAGTTGACATCTGTGACAGTTCAGTCCTGTAGTACTGTGGGGCCTGTGGCATGGGATATAGTCACTGGCTCAAGGGCGGTTGTCCTGGACGACTGCACGCACTATAGCTGCAGTACTGCTTGTGTGTTGGTGTGAGGGGCACAATGGCAACTTCCGATTGTGAACAGGATTTTAAAAAAGGTAAAAAAATAGAGGAAATCTGGAGAGAAACTGATAAAGTTGAAAGTAATTCTGTCATGCTATGTTATGAATATTATACACTAATAGACAGGTGTAATTCTTTTCCCCTTTTCTTTAACTTCAAGATAAAACTCGGGTTAAGATAAATTTATGAGCCCATAGAGAAATCCTTGTTGCAACTGGCATTAATAGGCAGCTGTACAAAGGAACCATGCATGCAGTTTTAAAAAATTTTTTTATTTCCGGTATGCATTAACTATTTGTACACACACAGACATTATGCATGCTCCCTCACGTTATAAAATAGAAGTCCTTAAACTGCATGCTGAGAATGTCCTTCCCATTCAGAATGTAATCTCGGAGGCTGCACAGCTTCTCCGTAACGATTTGTCTTGGAAACGATCCAGGGGAGCAGTTAACTAGCTACACGGTAGTTTCACAGAAGATTAAAGTGGCCCGGCACGAGATTAGGCGTAAGCTACACGTGGATAATACCGTCCCAAGTGACCCGCGATTCATAACAATTAAATCATAATTAGTCATGTTAATTATGGATTCATTAGAGGCAAATTACACATTCGTAGATACGTAAAACGGTTGGCAGGCAGCCGCTCCGGTAGTTCAGGAACGTGCTGGTGGCCTGACTGCTGTGTCGGTGGCAGGCCGGTTGTGGCCACTGTATGTGTCCTGGGTTTGGATTAGGGCTTTCCTTTCACAACATATTCAAAATGGAGGATGAGACTAGATGAGATAGATCATGGCCTATAGTTGTGAGGATGGTGTATAGCTCTTGAGATCTCTTGATCAGGAGACAGTTTATTAACATGGAGTGGCTCCACAGCCGCAACGTCGAAACCAGACACTCCGGTAGAAACGCGTTCTCGAAAACAGAGCTCTTTCACTCTGTCCGCTGAAACGATTTCACGGTCTCCCCTTCAACGTCTGACAGTCACTCGAATAGTAATAACATTACAGCGGTTCGCGGTAACACCTGACTCAAATCCGTATTTGGACAACTGACGCAAACCTGTGTGACATTCCGGGCCCCCGACGTACCTGTTGGGCAAGTGCAAATCGCAACCGACAGATTAGGGGCCTCGACAGGCCGGGCCTGGAGGTGGGGCAGAGGGCAGTGCTTTCGAGGGAAATGAGCTTTGACTACAGGAGAGAAGCCCTCACAGTTCTGCGGCTAAATGGGTGCAGTGTACCATTATAAGAAGCTCATTAATAATCCACACGGCCGCAAGATCACCGAAACAAACCGAGCATTGTTGTGTGCAGCACGGGGGGAAAGTACGGGTCATGCCGGCTGCTGACATTTCAGACAGGCTTCTGATGGAAAGCACCGGAAAAAAACGAGAGAGAGAGAGAAAAAATGAAAGCCTCAAAAGATTTTATACCACCGTTAGGAAATCTCCTGCCTGATCCTTACACTGTCTTACAACCTGGCCGCGGTCCGTCGTCCCCAGGGGCTGCTACACTTTTTTTGTGGGAACGATGTCTCGGCAGTTTTTAATTTTTTTCCTTGCGAGTAGCCGACGGGCTGTCCCGCCACGGGACTGACAGAACCTCTTGTAGGTGATGCCTTTGAAAGCTGCCGTGTCCCCCCCCCCCCTCGCCCCCACCCCCCCGCCCCGGCTCCAGCCCAGCCGTCCTCTGGGGACTCCCGCTAATGATGGGAAAATTCGGATTAAAAAACAATTAAAAGGTTTGGCTGCTGAACGCCATTAAATCGCTCGTAACTCACGCGAGGCCGGGCCGGGATGAGAGAGCAGGAGTGTGTCGAGCTGGAGCCAGTCTGAGGTTTCCCTTCATTCCTGTTGCCTCTCCTGCCCTCCCCCCCCCCCCCTCCTCTTTTTAATAATGAGCCAAGACTATCCATTTACTTTAGCTGCGCATAAAGGAGCAGAATTCACACCTACAGAACGTATTGGCTAAAAAACAAGCTCTTACAAGGGAATTGCACTATTGGATTCAGCTGTTCTGAATCTCTCGTAGCCTTGGCTTACGATTTTGAAATATGGGACCGATGACAATACGAGTAAGAAGCATGTAATTGACGGAATCTGCCGAAGTGCAGATGTGAAACAGTTAAAACTAATGTAAATGAAACACGTTTTCAGATTACTTTTTGATTGTGTATATATATATTAAAAAATTGGTACGAGTGTTTTTAAACCGCATGACTGTGAAGGGTGAGCTATTTTGTCAGCTGAATTTTTTACTGTGTGCTTTGGCATTATAAAACCACTGTAGTAAATTTTTTTTTTTTGTTGAGAAATAACGTTGTTGCCTGATTATTATTATTATTATTATTATTATTGTTTTTAAAATGGTCTGATAAAATCTAGCGTTGGTCATTTATTACCAAAACCCTCGCTCCATGGACCTATCAGGAAAACCACAATCACTTCTGCTACCTTCAGTGCAGATTTCGAAAGGAAATGTTCGAACGGCAGGACAGAGAGCAACATGTGCATTTAATCTTTCTGGTTACAAATGCCCTGCAGCTACCACAGTAAAGGGCTGAAAAAAAAAACGTAAATGGATGAAATTATATCCATATGATTATATGAGACAGTTAAGGAGAAACACGTTTCTCGTGTACTTCATCGGGAACAAAATTAAACGCAGCTTTGCCTAAACATTCGGATGAAATAGTTTACACATATCATTTCCACATCCAACCAACACTTCTCTTCACAGCCTTGCCACATCTGTTGCAAATCAGCTTCATCTGAATCAAACATTTGCTGATTTTTTTTTTTTTTTTTTTTCGCGTGTCTTGAAGTTTGTTCGAAATGAATTCATGCATCGTGATATCGTTGGGAAGCATTGACCGGCTTTGTTTTGTTTCCCCGAATTTCAAAATACTTGCTTTATGGATGGTTTAAGTGAGATAATAAATACATAACCCGTTCAAATGCTTTCCAGATGGACTGCCTCACTGTAGCCCTGGTGAGAGTTAAGCTAATGCATGAGTAAGGGAGGTAGTCATTCTGGGGACATACTTGATACAGTATTGCACAAAGCGGCCATTTTTGATGCCTAATACCAGTTCCTGCATTTAGCTGGAGAAGTTAACTCGAACTAATTCGATTTGTATGTGCCCCACGCAAAAACAGGAAACAATTTTATTATTACTTGAATTAAGCATCTTAAGTAGCAGCAATGACACCAAGTTTCCCCCCTTTCCCAAACAGACATTCCTGCGCTATATTTATGACCTGACAGTTTGACCGAAAGAGAAGGGGAAACGTATGATTGATTTTAACCAGGGCAGTCTGTCGTCATTTCTGGTATTGGGGTTACTGTGGTACACAGTCCTCTTACAGGCCTGCTCAGTCCAACAGGCAACACACTGTTCCGTAGCTGTTAATGGCTAATGCTTAAAGTGATATCTATCATTGTGTAATGACGCCAGGCAATTGCTGAAGTAAATCTCAGGTGTTTTATTAGCGTTCGCGCTGCCCTTTGGCCCTAAAAACCGATTCTTCCTCCGCAAGCACTCTAATTGCCGTGAGCCACTGTTTGTGTGATTCTGCTATAAATCACAGGACGAGGGGTGATTCACGCCGTGTTGTTCGAGAACATCCTCGCAGATTTTTCATGGGAATGGAAAAGAACACTCGTATGGTGGGCATTAAAAAGATTTCCCAACAGCCTTCGCTCTTGGCTTTCCGAGGAGAAACAATCCCTGAAAAATGTATCTGAACCGGTTTGCCTGAGACAGCACATTGCTTCGTCATTTTTTATTCTTTTTTTTTTTTTTTTTTTTTTGAAGTTCCATATATTCTCTCTCCCCATCTGCTCTCTCTTGTCTTCTTCCGAACTGCCCGGTCTCCATCACCTGGGGTAGAACCGATTCCGCAGAGGGACACCAGTCGAAAAAGCACACATGCTAGGCCATGTGTCAGACAAACGACCAATAACATTCTTGTCACTGTCGTAAAATCCAATTGGGCTCTGTTTGTAAATATCTCAGCACTTAACCATAACAGTTATTACCATGTATAACTTTTTTTGTCCCAGATGCGTCAAATAAACACAAGCATTTCTCCCTCTCTTTGTATTCATGGGGTCAGCTATCAGCTTGGCTGTTACTAAAGGTAAATATACTACAGCTGTTACAACTGTCCCCTCCTCCCCCACCACCAATTTATATCTTTTGTTCTAATTTTTGTTTGAATCCAACTATAATTGGACAGCGCTAATCAACAATCACCTTCCCTAATAGCATTCCACGGAGACAGTTCTCCGTGGAAAGGGGGAAAAAAAATCACCCAAATGTGGGCAGCAATGAAACCCCCCCAACCCCCCCCCCCCCCCCCCCCCCCCCCCCCCCCCCCCCCCCCCCCCCCCAAATTTGACAGATTCCAAAATGAGAAGATGTCACTTTAAACAAACGGTGCGGTATCCGCTTGTGGTGTATCTCTCCTGACACCCTGCACCGTATCCGTTCCAAACGCTCCTCCCGCGCCCCTTGCGTCCCCCTCCCCACCCCCCCCCGTGCGGTTGCCATGGAGACCCGCCATTCGACCTGCGCTCTGCCAGGTGAGCCTGGACGCCGTGCAAAAAGACGGAAGCGCGTGATGCGTGTCTCCGAGCATTTCACAGCCACGTAGCGGCTCGGAGGAAGCGCTCCTTATGTCCGCGAACGCCTCGGACCGACACGCGGCAGCACCGCCTAATCGCTTTTACGCGGCGGAAGCCAGGCCGAGCGACTTCCCTGTGCGAGTCCGCCGTGGATAAGCGCAGTTGCCTTTCCTTTCTGGGCCTTCCGAGAAGCCCTGTCTGCGCAGACAGACCCCCCCAGGCCTAAACTGATGGGGACTTCCCTGCAGTTTGGGGTCCAGATAACATCTTTAATTATGACTGATTGTGAATGAGCGCTTTAACTGATTGTTGACCTGGATCTCTTATTTTAAGTCTTTGGTTCTTTCTTTCTTTCTTTCACATTTAGGACCTCATACACACTTGTAAGTATTTTCAATATTGATTAATATTATATTTTAAAGGAACAGTGCTTTGAGAAAACATTTTACATATTTCTTTTTCACTGCCACCAAACATAGTGGGTACTAGCATTTGCATGCACCACTCTAACCTTTTTTTCAGGTTCACAGCCATAATCCAGCGTACCCACAGAACACTGAACTGTGTGTAAACTGTGATGTCACAAGGGCAGGGGGCGGGGACCATGTGTCACTCATCAGGGGGCAGGCAGGAAAATACGAAAGGCTCCAGTCGATTTAACGTAATAGCCAATAGGATCGCAGGGATTGATCTGGTCACAGCCACAATGGCGGCGGCGTAACCTCAAACTGCTCTTTAATTTTTTATTTATTTACACGTATTTTTTGCGTACGTAGACACGTCAGAGCTGCCGCTTTTCCGGGACCAGCTGCGTACTGGCTACACACAGTCTGACAGTTTGTATACACTGGAGCGGAAAGCCTCAGAATTGTGTCCGGTTTTACACACACTCTCTACTGCCCCGTAGTCCGCTCTGTTTGGAGTCCTCAGCACAGTTTATTTGAGATTGGACCCAGGTGCCGAGGCAGGCCAGCGGGGCAGTACCACCCCAGTGAGACCGGGGTCCACTGAAGGATCGCCCACGTGGCTCCCAATGACAAAATGTGGCGCACTCTGTCTTCCGCACGACATAGACAGACTCCATATTGATTAATATCCCTGCTGTCCACTGTAAGAGTTGAAATAACATCTGTGCTTTTATTAAAAGTGTTATTGTTAGACTTTAATAAAGCTTTAATTAAAAGAGTCCCTGCTTTTACTTTACTAAATAATTCCCTGCCACTGATCATGTCTTCCCACAGTAACACAGCCATTCTCAGGTATATTTGTCATCTAAACATCCTTTTTTTCTCAACCACATTTCAGCATTCATTCTATTATTTAGCCATATATGCACCAGGCTTTATCAACTTCAGACATTTGGGCACAGTCTACCACATAAGGGTGTCTGTGGTGCACTTGAGAAAGTAGCATCGGAGGAGGAAAGAGAAAACATGGCATGTAGGAAACAGTTGTTTTCTGGGCTCCCAGGTGGCATGAATCATGGAGTCTGGTTTACCGGCACAGTGGCTTCATACAGTAAAATGTCCAATGTTAATACGGGTGGCAGTGTAAAGGAGCAGGTCTTGTAACCTAAAGGTCACTGGTTCGATTGCCAGTTAGGTTACTGCCGTTGTACCCTTGAGCAAGTTATACATAAGTATATATCCAGTTGTATAAATAAATGCAATATATATGCAAGAGTTGTAAAATGATGTGTAAGTTACTCTGGATTAAAGTGTCTGCTAAATGCCTGTAATGAAACGTAATACAACTCTAACAACACATATGAGTCCAATAGGGGCCTTATGTACTCTGCAAGAGCTAGCAGAAGACATTTTACAGTGAAGCCTGGGGTCTGTAGGAATGGCCAACTGCATGTTCCATACTCAAGGCCACACTGGTGTTCAGTGGACAAACATCACCACGGTTCAACGTTAAACTCAGAGGGAAATAATTCTAAAAGTCTTTGATTTATTCCTGAAATCCGCAGGCGAACTCCAGAGAAGCCAGTACAGCGTAACCCTTATTCTGCTTTGAACTTTCAGGACCCCGATGAATTGCTTTTATCTGTATCCTTGAAAACAACGCAACAATGTCATTGTTACCAGGAATGTTTTTTATTTGTTTTGGTATAAAAATCGTTAAAAGAAAGAAAGATTTTCCTGGAAACACGGACTGACTGGTCACTCCGGGCAGAACGACGGCCCACATGGCAGCAACGTGATGTTTGTCATTCGAGGAAGGAACGCAGCCTTAATCTCCAAACCTCTGGCGATGGCAGGAGAAACGAACATGCCATTGCAAATGAACATGTCAGAGGGGAGATTAATTGCTTCTTCCACGAAGCCCGGTCCCAGCGCTTCAAGTTCTCCGGCACAATGACTCTCCGCGGTGTCACACGGGCCAGGCCCTCGCTCTTTCCCCCTTTCCCATGGGGAGGGGACTTGGAACTGGGGTGAAGGGAATTCTGGGATTGGGTTGGGCCTGGGCGGGGTGGGGGTGGGGGGTGGGGGGGCAGAGCTTAATCAACACAGTCAGTTTTGCATTTCCAGTGAGTTAAGCAGAAATATCACCGAAGGCATCCACGGACCGGTGCCTTTATCAGACCGAAAGATTTTTTTTCCCATAATGCCTGCATGTGCTTGGCGGCACTTTTGAGCCAAGCAGTGAAGCGCAAGGAGTCATCCAGAACACAACGAGAGCCCCGCTCAGTCATCACTGCTGACTCGACACGTTGCCTTTCCCGTGTCATTCCACACGGAGAACGAGCACTTCGCCTCAGTTTAAATGCTCCCCATTGGCGCTCCGTTGGAATATGTGGCTAAACCAGGAATGCAATGGACACTGCTGATACAGTTACTTCCCATGGCATTGCTGCTGTGAAACTGCTAGAGCTGGTCCGATGTCAATAACGCGATGATCAGCGTGCTCCAGGTTATTTTATAGTGAGTCACTCACCAGATGTTACGGTCTAATAGCTTTTCCTGCACTGCCAGACAAGTTAAGCCTCTTCTTATAGCCTCGTGGCTGTTCGTCCAAGGTTCGGAAATATGTAAGGTTTCTGTAGGGAATCCTCTTGGAGTGTTTGACAAGAAGAAAAAAAAAAGAATATATAGTAGTCCGCGTAGTACAGAAGGTATTTTAGCAATGATGACAGTTACGGCCGCAAATAGCTGCAAAATCTGGTGGGTAATCGGTTACGACGGTTAAAGATGCAGAAGATGTAATAGTTTCTCAATTATTCAAATGAGGGAAACGTAACTCTGGGATGAACGGGCACATTGTTCTCACGTTTAAATAAAACGGGCCATTTTTTTTTTGGACGGGCGCGCATTTTAAAATGCGAAGACCTCCGGTGCAAACGTCCCGTTATTTGCGATTCGAGCCGGTCAATTACCGGGACGCTAGAGCACCTTCGCAGCAGATGTGCCGTGTGCGGTGGAAAATCAGGAACACATCCTGCGTTTAATGCGCGCGAGAAAACGCAGCTCCGCTTAACCCCCTAAACACGGGACCAGCCGGGGAACCGTTTCCGCCGGACCGGTCGGAAACTCGTCAAGTCGCCGCGCACGAAAAAAAAAAAAAACGCACGTGGTCTCCCGCACAGCTCAAACCCGGCACGGTCTCTCTCTCTCTCTCTCTCTCTCTCGCTCTCTCTCTCTCTCTCTCTCTATCTCTCCCTCTCCCCTGCTTTCTCCAGCCTATGCGCGCGCCACGCCACGCCAGGCCGGGCGAATGGTTCGCATCTGACGACAAATAAACGTGTCGGTGACCCTCCAGGGTGCCAAGCGAAACACGGCAACCCTTCCAAGAGCGCGCTCATGCTGGAAACCCGAGGGAGCGGGAGAAATGGAACAATGGGTCAAAGTGGCGTCGTGCTTGGGGCCAGCTGAGGTGCCCCAGCAATGAGGGCACTTGTGCAACGCTCTCGTTTGCCAAAAAAAAAAATATAAAAAAACAAACAAGGAGAAGAACAGTAGTGGTTGGTACACAGGAAAATGGGGTTTGGCCGCTTCTGCCCTGGCAGAAAAGACTGTGGCCCAGAAGAGGGAAAAGATTACGTTAAGATCCCCCCGGTGGCTATGTGTCACTGCTTTTACTTTCCCTGTCCCTGGCTCTGTTTTCCACATCACAGTGTATCTTCCTGATCTGCCAGCAGCACGCGTAACCCTCTGCTCCACAATCCCACCCCTTCGCTCAACGCTGCCATGACCAATGGCTTTTTTTATTTTTAACCCTTTTAGGGTGTAAGATCACAAATGTGTGTTTAGAATGTTCTTAACTGAACATTCCAATGCTGATGTAACAATCACTACTGGTAACTGAAAGCAGTGAGGTTCAGGAACACTGACATTTCAAAAAAACCTACTCTTCAAAGGGTTAATACCTTAATTTGATGCACAATGCTGCCAAATAATGGCTTCAGCCGTGTCACAGGTTACTGCTCATTTGTGTAGCTGTTTATGGGAGTTATTCACACACTGATAGATGGGCATTCCTAAACTACAACATTTTTCCCTCATAATTCAGCTGTAGCTGTTCCATGCGGTTTGGCGCTCTATTTGGCTGACTGCTTTCCTTCACTTTTAGGACATGATTGCGCCAATTCTTGTTTTAAAAAAAGTTGATATAGAGGAGTTTCTGGGGCCATCCTAACAATGACTGTGGGTGCTTCTCTAGCTTCAGCTTAATGGCCATCTAAAAATATAATTACTGATAGCCTGCAGTCATTGTAATGCATGTTCCTTGTATGTTTTTAGTTTATTTTTTCTTTATCTTATTTATAGATGAAGAGAGACTCCACCCACACTCAAAAACAAAATGAAAATGAGAACTTACAGCATAAACAATGAAAGTAATAATAATGCTTCACTGATAATTTAATATAAAACCATATTAATAATCTGATAATGTGGGAAAGTACTGAAGAGTAGGAGGAAAGTCTCTGAGGTCAAAAGTTGAACATTTGATGTATGATGATTCAGCCAGTGTCCATCCCTCTGTGGGTAATGGGGTATGACTGTTTAAAATAGCTGCATCAGAAGGTCCCAAGTGGTGTGGCTGAGGTACTCATGTGGATCACAGTGATGCGGCCCATGGCCAACGGGTCAGTTGTGAATAATGCCAGCGCCGACACTGGCTGGCAACTCCCACAGCGTGACACATAATTGGCCGTAGCTTCGCTTAGGGAGGGAGGGTCGCGGGTCTCCAGGGTAACCCCTGCCTCGTTACTGGACAGGGGCTCCTCTGATTGGTCGGAGGGCTGAGGCCTGACCGTGCGGGCCGTGCGGACCCGCGTCGGTTGTGCCAGCCAGCGCTGGCAGTGTGCAGATTTGGAGAGAAGCGATTGGCTCAGAGCACGGAGGAGTCGCGCGGAAGAGCTCTGGGGGGGGCGCCGTGTGGACGGACTGACCAACGGTAAAAAAATGTGGAAATAAAACTATAATAAAGATAAAACCTGAGCTAACCTCGACCCTCGCCCCCCACTCCCAAGAGTTACAGGACTATTTCTAATCAGCCTACTCTTTATTAAAAAAAACAAACAAAAAAAAAAAAACACTGAAATGAAGCAGCACCAACCGGACGGATTTCAGACGGTGCGATTAAAAAACGTGGCCTGCTCTGATCACTCCAAACTGAAATCTCTTCTCATGTGGTTCCCTTCTCCTTCTCTGCTCCCATGTTCTCCCTTGGACAGACGCAGTGCCAAGTCCCATTGCTACGCTGATGATACAGTCCGCAACCACAATTCTCAATGAAACCAGGTGGAGATCTATCAGCCAAGAGAGGAATGGCATTCTGTACTGACATAAGGAGCTGGATGGCTAAAAGCGTCTCCTATCTAAATTGTAAATCTTAATTCAGACATTTGTCTAATATAACAATTTGCTCATAGCAACTCTTCCCCCTCTCCCTGTCACTTTTTTCCCTCCTTCTCCCGCTCACAAATTCCCCTGAAATCAATAAACATTTCTCAGCTGATATTGTGCTGTATATTGACAGTCTTCTGCTATACAACATACATAATGTGCATACATGTACATTGTGCAAAGCCCACCAATGTATACACAAACACACAAACACATGCACAGATACACATGCGCGTATACACTGAACACACACACGCACGTACGGCCACTGACTGGTGTGTCCCTGAAAGATCATTTTTAGAATATTTCATCCAAACTCAGGGTTGAAAGCTAACATCGTTTAGTGCAACACCTATTTCTGTTCCCACCCAATTATGTATGATTTGATTGAGCCAACCTGCCAACCACTGAAAAGTTTTCCCATTAAAATAAGAACATTACCATTCCGAACATAATTTAAAATGCCTTTTTCATATTTATGGAAAGTTTTGCTTGAAATTACTCACTGGGCACTTGTTTACCTCACAAGTAATATGAATTTGAACTTGGCACTAACTGACTTTACGATGTTTGCCAGTGAGAGTGTTGAACCCATTACAAAACACTGTTTATTCATATTTAAAATTAATTTTCCATACACACACTAAGCATGACCTAATTCAAACGGCTTGGCAAAATCTCTTTATAGTATAAAACTGGCTCATCCGTAACACTCATTCAGTTTTATTTTTTCCTTCCAGAAAATAATAAGCAATTTCTGTGGAAACATTTAGTGTTGTACTTTTCATTTATAATACAATCTACAAGGGAAGCATAGCTGTCGAACACATATATATAACACAAACGGGCCTTTTCACTTGGTCACAAACTGAGCAACAGTTTAAACACATTGTATTAATATAAACTAATGGAGAAGACGCAATTTAGATGACGAAATTCTAAACATATGTTGGGTTCGTACTGTACATTGCGTTTCTTTCTGGAAAACGCTGCTGCTTTTCACAAGTGTATTGTAAAAACAACCATTAATTTCATTGTTTTCTGAAACAAAACATATTTGAAAAGAAATACTGTTTGGCGCTGTTTCAAAGCATAGCATTTCACATGGTTTCTGATATCTTTCCCTGGAGGAGCATAAAACAGTTATAAACCTCAGTATGGTACTATTTACAAACTAGGCCTCTGATGGCCTCTATAATAATTCAGTTCAAATGCGCGAGGACTTCTGAGTTTCTCGCCAAAAAACCAGCCAGCATTCCCGAGAAGTATCAGTGGTTCAGAAGGCACTGTGAAGAACCCGTCAAGGAACGGGACGAACAGGGGACGCACCTTCCTCGCCCGAAAAAAGGATGCATTGTGCGGTCAATGCCCAAGTCATTCATCAGAGGGGGTTCTAGCAGACCTAATGCTTAGTCCATTTCCCCTCCCCCCCATTACTTATGGAATCGTAAGTAATCACATAAGTGAATGAATGAAATACCTTTCAAGCACGCTAGTGTCTGAAACATGCTAACATCTTTGAATAAGTGCAGCGGGAAGACAGCTGATTGACAGGTCACATTCTAGGAGTACGTTTCTATGGTATGGCTGTGGTGTTATAGGGACATTTAGCCAAGGTCCCAGAAAGGGATCACTCCTTTACTCGAATCGGCAGGTCTGCCGCAACGTTCTGTTCTGACTAAACACGTACTCACACAGGCACACACACACACACACACACACACACATGTACAAACACACACATACGTACACACACGTACATGTGCGCACCTACACACACAGTACATGTGATCGTACACACATGCACATGCACACACACAAGCATACACACACACGCACGCACACACACACACACAGGCCCCAACCAGGTAAAGGTACAGGGGTGTGGTACACTGATTATGAAAATGTGCATTAGTCACATGAGCAGTATATGCCCGTAGGTAACTTGGATTATTACATTTCTGCCATTTCTGCCTTTTAATCTTTAACTAAACATTTTGACCTAAAAAGGACATCGCCATGCAAACACTGGACAGGTCTTTTTGTTGTTACCAAAACAACTGAATGACCTAAACTTGGACTTCCCCTAAATAGTTTAAGTGGACTGGATATCACTCAATTGATCTAAACAGATGCACATATATTTTACTGGCATACATGAAGGCAGAACATGTGTTTTTATTATTATTGTTATTATTATTTTTAATAAAATGTCAAAATTCTCCAAACCAACCCATAATTTATATGGTCAACTACAAACCGCAAACTTGGTTTCACAAGAGAAACCCATTACACAAGCGCTGGGGTTTTTTATGAGCCTTTGGCTACAGCGTTGGGTCCATCCACAGCCTGCTGGAAACTGGACAGACTTCCCCCATCGGCAGAAGAAGCAGCTTATTGTTGGCCTGCCTGCGCTTGCACCGGTGCCCAAAGCCTTGCGGATCTCCCACCCTAATTAAGACATGTTCACGAGCAACGGCAAAACGCTGTAAAATTGTTTTTGGCTACCACGCCCCCATGGGTAATTTTTTTGGGGGCCCGCTCTGCAAATCGCTTGGCACGGGGGGGCTTCTGATCTGTGACAAAGTAGGGGTGGCGCTGCGCCCAGCCCGCGGGGTCACGTGCTGCGGAGGGTGACAGCTGAAATAAAACACCGGCTGTAATTCGACCGTTGATCTGCTCGGCTATTGCACCAGCGTTTTGACAACGAAGCCCCATTCGTATCCACGCTTAAGCAGCAGACTGTGGTCACGATCACAGGCCTGTGGGTAAAATTCTTGAATAGGGCAGTTTGTGATTGCACAGTTCAACGCAAATTAGCCCGGCAAAAAATGTGAACCAAAAATTCATGCTCGGTCGTTGTGTTTCCTCGACGGATTGGTTTATGGAAGTGCCAGCGGTACTGTGAGACTCCACAGGTCATGATCTGCCACTCTGAACACCTACTCTGAGGGTGTGAGCTTCGCCCCTAACCTCATTAGCAAGGTTTAGCTGTGCAGTGCGTACCTGGTGGTTCCGTCTATCAGTGCTCTGAATTAAAATTTTTACCATCTTCTCCTCCCTTTAGGCACTCTGTTTAAGTTTAGTCCTTTTTTATGCTATGTTTGTTCCCTTTGGCTGTTTGGCTGTCTTTATAATTGTTATAATTAAATTAAAAAAGAATAAAAATTAGTTTAAAAAATCAACAGAGGCAACCTTGCATGAATTTTAGTAAATAATAAAAAAAAAAACTCTAGAAGGTAAAATAGAACTGTTCTTATTTGTTGACTTTTTATTTGCAGAGAAGCACGTTTGAAAGTCGGCAGTGAAAGTGAGCGCACAGGATTCAGAGAAAAGAAGCCTTTAGTTTGCTATCACCATGGCTGGTGTCCACTTTCCATGCAAGATGCACCGCGTTTGGTGTGAAACGCAACGCCGGTGCGAACACGCCATGAATAATGTACAGAAATGCAATTCCTTCTGCTCCCTGGGGGGTGGCGCAGATCTGGCAAAGTGCACATGATCTCAGTGAGAGAGAGAGTACTCGCATGGCGACACGTGATTGGCCCAGCATCACCCAGGGAGGGAGGGTATCAGATATCAGAGTGTTCCCCCGCCTAATCGGGCGTTCCTCCGGACGACTGGGCACCTGTGTTCCGTGACCGCGCCGCGCGCCGATAAGACGCGCCGGCCGGTCGCGACATGTCGTGACAGAGAGCGCTCGTCATGTCGCGACAGAGAGCGCTCGTCATGTCGTGACAGAGAGCGCTCGTCCTGTCGTGACAGAGAGCGCTCGTCCGCGCGCTCCACCCGAACCAACAGAGGATGCTGCGGCAATGGGACAGGCTCACAACACCACTGGCCATTCCAGATTGTGAAATAACTGAGCAAAATGGGATGTAAGCAATTTTTTATAAAAAAAAAGCATAAGCATAGCACTCCAGTGCGGTTCGGTTTTGATACACAGACGGTGGGCAGAGATGTTAACAAGAAGACTGGCATCACCACAACATACCAGCCTGACTGCAATCAGTGCAACACATCAACCGGGCAGGCGTCACCGCAACACGTAAATCTGACACAGAGCAGTTTTTTTAGAACTAGATTCAGGACAGCGACATATTAAAGCAGATCTTTCCTAGGCAGTCTGTGAAGGCTCAGTGAGAAGAATGTCTTGTGCATCTGATTTTAAATATTTAATAGATTTTTTAATTTGGACTCATTATGAAGGCACATTTGTACAGATGAGACATTTTGAAGGTTTCCCATTGCCTTTGAAAAGTGATAATGGAAACACACATCTTAGTTTAACAACTTTTCCTCATCTCTCTGAAAGAATAAAATTCATACCTGCATACCATACTTAAAGAATCGGTATCACTCATTTTTGAATATCAAAAATAATCATATATGTAGAAAAAAGGAATAGAGACTTACAGAATACTTACATACCCTAGCATTTAGCAGGGGGGAATTAGCCCAAATACAATTATGTCATCTTACACTCCTACAACTGGAGCTGAGAACATTTAAAGAGGTTACCAGTGGACCACAGGGATTTTTTCCTCTACTCTGTCCAATTCCGAAACTATCTGGCAACTTAAGTTAATCACCAGTGTGGAAATACAATTTATCCAATTCCCCTCAGAATATTTTTGGACAGGCCTAAGACTCCTCAAATCAAGTTTTAATCCCGCCGAGATTTGCAAAATACCCAGAGCTGGTAGAAAAATCTTTCTGCATTAGTTGTATTTCTGCTCTCCGCTATGTTACTAAACCCGATACGCCTCGCTCCGAAGGTTAAACTAATTAAGGGCTTGTTTAGGGAGAATTATGACACAATAATAATGCAAAGTTCAGCTCAGATGAGCTATCGGGTTTCATTTTCAGGACTCGCGCTAGAAAGTTTTACGAAACTGCGAACCCAAAATAACATGTTTTCTGAGAAAAGCGATCAGAGCAAATCGAGCATGGTTTTTCCTCCAAAACACGCAACAGGGTCCAGGTTACCCAGTTTTCAGAAATAGCCTACGTTTCTGAAAAGTAAAAAAAACAAAAAAACAAAAAAAAAAAAAACAATAAAATATCTGATTGCTCTCGGCACATGGTCCCGAGCGCTCTCTTTAGCGAAAGGCAAAACACATGTTGTTCGGCAAGAGAGAAGAAACTGCCAATAGAAGATAAACACACTGAAACAAACTGTGAAATTCGCTTAATCCCGACTGCAGAGATGAGGACAAGTCGCTGGTTTCACCCAGGCACCGCTCAGACATGGCCTATCAACGCAGAGCCGGTTCGAGGATATCGGTGGCCCGACACAAGAATGATCCGTGGGGGTCGCGAACAGGGGAACCAATCGCAGCACACAAATAACACACAAATAACGATAAACATTGAAAGAACAATAGCATCCAAAAAGCTATTTGCGGCCTGTGAATACTGCACAATTTAAATATGCTCTAAAAAAATAAATAAAAAAAAGTTAAAAATGTAAAATTTGATTTGTGTGGTCCAGGGATGGTTGAGGCCCTAAACAACCACATATGTAGAGTGTTTATTTCAGCAGCTGGTTCTCCATCAATGTTACAACCTGTGGATCTCAAAGTGCACTGATACTGAGTTTCCACCAAAAAGAAGGCTTACTGACGACCTCAGCCCCCAGACGTGCCACCGTCCCAGGAGGTGAGGGCAAAAACAGAAAAACAGTTCTCGCCTGACACCTCTACCCAGTGTCCAATGTTCAAGTCCACGGCATCTAAATCTATTAGGGTTCTGCCGTACGAGCGAGTCGTACACCTCGACAGGAAAACTGAGAGAAACTGAGAGAAACTGCGGAGCAGCAGTAGCTGAGTGACGGCTGATGTTATTCATTTTAAAAGCGGCGACGTGGACGGGAGGCGCGGGGTGAAACGGGATGAATCTCGCTGAGGACGCACTCGTCAAGACGGCATTTAAAGACGTCCGGGCCGGGAACTCGAGGCCCGTCTCCGCAGCCGAAAGACGGGAGCCTCAAGCAAAGAGACGGAAACCGGGCTGCATCAGCGCGAAAGACTGACGGGGGAGCTCTGACGGCCTGTCGAGATTTTGGCTGAACCCCGTTTCAGCAAGAAAAACTAGCGAGCGCTATACATTTCCAGGCCTTTACTCCCTCCTGCCAAAATGTCAGTCGTCTGACAGTCCTCATACAACTCCTGCCAATACATTTCATCTTTTTTATTTATTTATTTATTTATTTTTTACATATGCCTTATCGCAGATGGTCATTATTTATCTCATTAGCACCAAGGCTCATGTAGCTGAGGGGGGAGTGGGATCAGACAGTAATGGATTTCATGAACGTCAAAAAGAATGTCAAAGCTCATTCAGTAAATGAGAAATTAGTCACCTTCCTGACTCATTGGTGTGTTCATATTTTAGAGTGTGTGTGCATTTTGGGAATTGGACCGAATAACATGGGCGTCGGCACTTTCTGGATCGAGACGTTCTGTCCGTGTGGCTTTCCTCAGGTTATTCCCCCGGGGTGACATCACCATCGCAGAGGATGGCCTTTTCAGATCGCTGGTGATGCCGTTCGGTTCCCGAAACGCTCCCTTCTCTTTTTCCAGCGCGCGCCGCACGCCTCTTCAACAAACTCTGACGAGGGACAGTAATCAAACGAGACGGCGGCGTGCTCGTCTGGAATCGATAGCCTCTAGTCTAACGCTTTCCGCTGTCGTGGATTTTCCAGCGTCGCGGCGACCAGGGGCGAGACAAGTGTCCGCTGTTGTCTGCTCATTTACATCAGCCCGGGGCGCGAAAACATGAGGTCAGCCCAAGCAGGTGTCTGCTCCGAAAAGCCCCATAAAACCAGCCGCTTATTCACAAGAAATCATATTCATTACATTACAGGCATTTAGCAGACGCTCTTATCCAGAGCGACTTACACAACTTTTACATAGCATCTTACATTGTGTCCATTTATACAGCTGGATATATACTGAAGCAATTCCGGTTAAGTACCTTGCTCAAGGGTACAACGGCAGTGTCCTTACCCGGGAATCGAACCTGCGACCTTTCGGTTACAAGCCCAGTTCCTTACCCACTGTGCTACACTCCGTCCAGTGCGTCAGAGCTTCACGAGTCAGCCGAGCCGAACTTGTTTTTCACGGCGTCCGCACTTATAAACGATCATGAGAACTTGAGAATTTTTCACTCGTTCATTTTTTTAGTTCAGGCGAGATCAATAACCAATTTCTAATGCTGTTGATTTACGGCGTTAAAAACATATGGTCTCCAAACAGTTCCGAGGGTGCGATCAATCACGGCGACAGAGGAGATTAATTCGGCGTGATCCTCCTACTACATCACTGTCCCGGCACTGCGGCTGCAGGGGTATTAGACCAGCTAGCAGACGTACAGTATATGGCCATGTACACTCCATGAATCCCATGCAGTCATGCTAATCTGTTGAAGGCAATTCACCTCTCAGCTGTTATATGTTCTACCCTCTCCAGGAGAACGTGTATAACTGACACATTCGGTCTCCTGCCCGTGCCTCTCTCCAAAAGTGGCATTTTTCATTAAAAAAAACAAAAAAAAAAAAACAGGAATCCAAACACTAAATTGGCTCATTAAGGGAAAACCTGACACATGGAGGAAAGTACCGAATCAGTCTTAATCGCGGGCAGGAGCTCCCAGTCGTGGTGGGAGAGGTCTTGAGAGCGAGTGCTGTGGCTAAGCTATCCGGACAGGGTTATGCGGCACGCGTTCACAGCGACATGATCCCATTAACGTCATCTTAACGAGCACCTTCCACACAAACGCGCGGGCCCGCCACAGCCGCAGGAACAGCTTAACGGAAGGGAAGCGTGGGCATTTCTCTTTAATCAGCTCGAGGCGCTCGCCTCTTTTAAAAGAAGAAAGAAAGAAAAAAAAGCTCCACATCTCGCTTGATTGCTCACCAAAGCCCCTTTCTTGTTGACATAAGGTCTCCCCGCACGCGCCCACTCCGCGGAACAATGCGACTCCATGGCAACGTCTGACTTTGGGGGCTTTTCCGGACCGCGTTCCGAGAGACAAGCGTAACAGATCTGCGAAACGCCGTCGTTGCAGTCGTTCCACCCCGCCGGCAAATTTATCATCGACATGCACGCGTTCTGAAAATATTAAATTCCGTGATATATGCTGACTTTTATTTTCCTTCGTGTAAGGACGCGGCTATAAGTTTTTTAAACGCTGGCTCACTTGACATTCGGCCGGACACTCCTGCTAGCACATAGTCTCCCTCACGTAGCACGTGTTGGCTAATTGTGAGGTGGTCTGCCTCTTACTCCATCTTTGAAACACTCCCTCAAAAAAATGATCCAGATGGTATGGTTTAGCACCTCTACTTTTCAACAGAAGAGATTTAAACAAAATCCAAGTTGGCAACACTAATATTTTCTCTGGAAAATTAGCAGTTCCTAAAACATTTTAAACATTCAAAAACTCTCTGCCCGTATTTATGAAAAGTGCGCTAAGATATAAAACACGCACCACATGTGCAACCTTAACGTCTCAGTTTTGAGAATAAGAGAATTCATTCTTTGATTGTTGAATACATTTGTTACGACACAATTTCCACTTCTTGACAGAGAAATGTAATTACGCCTTTGTAACAAATCATTTTAAAATGCATCGAACTCAACACAGCACTTTGATTGTACTCCTAAGTTTAAACAATGATTGCTCATTGGAAGTAGGGTCTGTAGCTTCTCACAAGTTGTTTACCACAGAGATACCATATCTGCTTTCTGGATCTATTTATCAACATGAAGAAAAGCGAATCCAATATCTGTAAATGCACCAGAACAAAAGCTTCAGCCAAAATCATCTTTAAAACAATCCAATTCAAAGACTAATTAAATAGTTGATTCAAAATACATAGCGAAGTTCAGATACTCAGACAGAACATATCCATCTTATTGGCATTCTGTCCCCTCTGTTATTTTTCTATTATTGGAATTAAACAGCAGCATCATCCATCAAAGTTTTCATGAACTGAACTGGATAGTAATTGACAATAATAAAGAGAGTTAATAAAACCAGAGGTCATGGCTTATCATGCTGCTTATCCATATGCAAATGCTGTCTGTGTAATTTACAAAGGGAATCCGAAGCTTTGACAGATATTTACATGAACTTCAGGTTACATATTTGGGTTGTCTGAGCCATAAAACCCCACTCAATTGTCTCACATCAACAACTAAGATACCAGTCTTAGGATGATTACCGGAATATTTTTGTTGGATATATTTTTAATATTAATGTAGACGACAGCGAAATGCAATAAACTAAAACAACAGCCGAATTAGGTATGAAACATAACAGGATATTGCGGGGAGATTATGTTGTTTCCTTTTAACTACTCGACCCGCCCGAAGCGATGACCGTTAAAACGGGCGTCGGGCGGCTGCCATTCCGAGAGCCGACTGTAAAATAACGCGTTTGCGTTTCCTGTTTACGGACGCCGCGTTCTACGCAGGTAGGACCGAACGCACGCAGGTAGAGGCGCTGAGGCTCGAGAGCGGACAGAGACGCTTCTCTGTTTATAATGACTTCTTTCTGCCAAGATGCCACATGTAACAAATGCAAAGCAGCTGTTTTTGAGGGGTGGGGGTTGGGGGGGGGGGGGGGGGGGTGTTATACTTGGACGCAAGCGGGCTTACCTCATGAGTGTGTACGGCGGAGACTGCTGCTGGAAAGATAATAAAGGACTTAGCGGGCTTTCGGTCGAGCGTTTGGTTTTAAATCAAGATGTCTCATCTGTTTCCTCTGAGCAAATCGCTGGAATTCCTAAATGCCTTTGTCTATTACATACATGCAGGACCGCAAAGCATGTACACACACACACACACACACACACACACACACACACACAGGCACACACACATGTGCATACACACACATGCACGCACACATGTGCATACACACACAGGCACACACACATGTGCATACACACACATGCATGCACACATGTGCATACACACACACACGCACACACACGGACATACACACATACTCACACATGTGCGCGCAAACACACACTCATACAGACATTCATACAACCACCCACACACACACTTACAGACACTCATACACCCACACACACACACGCACACTCACAGACATTCACACACCCACACACAGACACACATTCACTCAACGATACGTCATAACTGAAGCAGCCGTAGAGAGCCAGTATGACTGGAAGCCTAATAAGCTTTTCATTTGAAAACGCATTCAAGCACATAACAATGCATCACAATCTGACTTTAGATTTGTCAACACAATCAACAGTAGATCAATGTATCAACAACTTGTCAAACACTGGTAATTAAAACACTTCAGATGAGCCAATAAATGTGTTCTAGTTTAAACCGCCCTAGAGAAGAACTTCTGCAACGTAAAAAAAAAAAAAAAAAAACGTCAAATACAGAAACACAGAGTACAGAGTACGATTTAGCCGAGATTTAATCGCTCGGAGCCTGGGACCGGAATTTGCACAAACTTTCCCGCATCAACACATACCAGGGATCGGGCAGTTACGAGCCGGTCAGAAATTGCGCAATCCGCCCGAGTTTTTCACATTCCTGTGGAGCTGCGTAGAACACCTCGCCACCCACTCGCGCGTTTAGCCGGTCATCGTCTGACGCTGGAAAATTCATCTGGTTCGAACATTCCAAGAATTCAACTTAAAACCTCCTTTTTTTTTAAAATTAAAAAACCTGATTGTTTACTTTATGCAGTCGGCTGTGGTTGTTTCTTGATATCAACGCGTACTCCTCGCAGGGTTGCGAAAGTGCATGTTAAACCAATGAGGTCATCACCGGAAGAATGGTTAAAATATTGTGCGCATCTCTCCTACTGTTCACTCCCCTGCAAATACACATTAGTGTTTGTTTGAATATAAGGCAAGTTCAATCACTGAGGGACTGAAAGCCATTGGAGGAGTACTCCTCATAAGGAACTACAGAGGAGTTCATGCACAATGAGTCAAGGGTAAGCCCACCAACAAACCCTCCCTCCCTGAATGATGCTATGGCCAGCTATGCATTACCTGTGCAGCTCCTACTAGGCGCTGGACCAGGCTCAGTCAGGACTTTATACCAGAACGCAGGCAACTTAACCATACTGACAACCAGTGCCTCGGGATGAGCCAGTCAACAATGGGATACAAATATCAAAATTATCTTCAAAAATTCTGCACAGCACAGCTAATTGAAAGCAAAGAACAGTATGTGGTTTATCCTCAATGCGGATTATGGAAAAAATGAATAATTCATGTAAACCATTGGGGCTTTTTGGAAGAACTTGAGGGCATCAGGAGGAATGACAGTACAACAATGTGTTGAGTGGTTGCACATGGCCTTCTAACGTGAAACGAATACAACACATTCCACTTCAAATAGAAAACATATTTGTTTACTTACAAACTGAATTTGTAATGGCCATTTTCAGTAAATGGTTGCAAGTGTTCTCCTCTCACAATGCAAGGGCACAAACACAGCACAAGTTTACCTATAGTATGCACATCAGTGCATCCATACCTGCACGTGCGTTCGTACAGTAGAAAGGACTTCCAGTGGAAAATGAGAGCGGATTTTTATTTTCTCTCCACTCTCTTGTGAAATTACGTTGGATATTGATGCACTATACTGCTCAAAGGCACTCAAAGTAGTAGCAGTATGACACAGAGGGGAAATAAACAAAAACACATTTGTACTTAAGTTTATTCCAGGTCAGCCTAAATTAAAATTTAAAGTTAGATGGTTACACTGTTCTCTTTTGTAGTAACCTACCCAATGTGGGGTGTCCATCTTTGAAAGAGGATATCAGAACCCTGATATATCACATACAGTACATATGAAATTGCCCACTTCAGGACAAGTCTATCTTCTGTACATGGTGTGCACCAGCTTGTAGTGCTATCAAATACATATTTTGAATGGGAAAAAAATAAGCATTCAGATAGTTAAAATTTACGTTTGAGCACGCTTGAATACTTGTTCCCTGTCTCAGTACATTACCTCTTGCTTCTGAATGACCCACGTCTTTTCACACATGCATAGCCGCCTTAAGCTAGCCAATCAGAGAAGAGTTCGCTCACACTCTCACACCAGGTAACAGCATGGCCAATAGCGTGTAGGTATTGATGGGAACTTTCATTCCCTTAGGTGAGCCGCATCGTTTGGCCCTGTTCGTTCAAAGGATTCATTCGTTGGGCTCACCTGTTCATTCGTAAATAACCTTCGTATAACAGGAAGCGCCCGAGAGCATCGAGCAATTTTGATGTTCTCATGTAAAATTTGCGATGAATATTTGAATGTATTCGAATCTCTCTTGTTTTTGGAATACAACATTCATATTGACTTTTCTGGCCCAATTGGTAGCCTTACAGGCGATACTGTAAAAGTCCCGATTATCAAACCAGAGTTGAAAGAGTGGACAACCATTCCATTATGCTTGAAAGACCACAGTATGGGAGGACTTACCATGCACTTATTGGGCTTCTCTCCGGAATGAACCCTCATGTGGATGAGCAGCTTGTAGCGGGCGTTGAAGGGCTTGTATCGGCGAACGCAGCCGGCCCAGAAGCAGGTGAAGTCCTCGCCCTTGCGCTGGTCGATGTGCACCTTCTCGATGTGCCTCACCAGCTCCTCCTGCTGCTCGTAGGAGGCGCTGCAGTCGATCCAGCGGCAGGCCTGCTGGTCGCCGGGCTCCTCGCGTTCGGGAGTCCCGGCCAGGCCGGGGGGCTTGTGGGGGAGGGCGGAGGGCGGGTGCTGCCCCTGGAGGTGCAGCAGGGCCCCCGGGCTGGGGCCGAGGTACTGGTGCAGGTGGTAGGGCGGGGGCAGGCTGGGGTGGAGCGGGTGGTGGCGGTGGGCGTGGGCGTGGCGGTAGAGCTCCTCCTCGCCCTGCGGGAGCTCGTCCAGCGGCTCCTGCTTCATCGCCCCGCCGCGGCCACACCCCTCCAGCAGGCCCTGCTGGAACACGCTGTTCACCAGCACGCTGAAGCTGTCCGCCGGCTCCCCCCCCGCGGCGGCGTGGGCGGCCTGGGGCGGGGGCCCCCGCGCCTCCTGCATGGGGGCGGGCCTGTCGCAGTCCGCCGAGGAGGAGGAGGCGGAGGACGAGGAGGACGAGGAGGAGGAGAAGGAGAGGAGGCAGGCGGCGGGCGAGGGCAGGCGGCAGCTCTCGTCGGTGGCCTGGGGGCTGAGGGAGGGCAGCCGCCGCTGCTCTCCCTGGCTCCGCAGGAAGGGGGCGCCGGCGTTCACGCAGGCCACCACCGACATCTGGGACGAGCAGATGATGGCGGTGATGTCAATGCCCTCGGAGGCGCCGGAAGAGGGCGTGACCGACAGGCAGCGGCGCTTCAGGCTGCCCGCGTGGAGCAGGCGGGTTGGTTGCCGGGCGTCGCCCGGGGACTGCATCGTCGGGCCGCCGTCGCTGCCGAACGGGTACGAGGCGAAGCCGCCGTGGGTCAGCTCGATCTCGGGGGGCGGGAGGCTCGCCGGGCCCGGCCCCGCCCCCGGCCCCGCCCTCCCGGGGAGGGGCTCCTGGGTGGACGGGACGCCCGACGTGATTTTGTACTTGGCGGGGCTCTCCTGTTTTATGTGCTGCAGCTGGCGGCCTACTCCGCCGAAACAGTGGCCCCCGTCCCCACCCAGGCCCACCGGTACAAGGGCCTCCTGAAAGCCTGTGCACCTGCAGAGATGAACAGAGGAAGAGCAGTGGAACTAAGATCAGCGCCGCATTCTCCACTCAACTAAAGACACTAAGAAATATGAAGCAACCGCCATTTCAGGACAGTAACAGTGGTGATGGCTATGGCAGTACTAACCACCTCCATTTCACTTAAGACACTAAAGCAGAGCTGCCCAACCCTGCTCCAGGAGATCTACCATCTTGTTGGTTGTCCTTTCAACCCTAAGTTGGTACACCGGACTCAGGGTTGCCCAACCCTGTTTCTGGAGATCTACCGTCCTGTAGGTTTTCATTTCAACCTTAATTCCCACACCTAATTCTACTAATTAACAGCTCAACGAGGTCTCTAGCTGTTGAATGAGCTGTGCTTTGTTAGGGTTGGAGTGAAAACCTACAACTAGACCTCCAGGAACAGGGCTGGGCCGCTACATGTAGAGGTAATCATCTCAATTTAACTAAAGGCACTAACTGCCATGATCACCAGCTAAGAGATAATTATAAAGCACAATAGAGTTCATAATTCTGTAGGTAATCTGCTGCTGCAGCTGATCATATTCTGAATGGCTCCTGTCTGGTCATTCATATATTCTGTGCCATGGTCCCAAGAAATTAGAGGCCTCAATTTTCCGATCATACTTTTTTTTTCTTCTTTTGTCCGGATGCAGAAAATTTAGCCAGCACGAGACCAGACAAGAAAAAAAAATCATACAATACATAATGCTCTTGATGACAGAACTTAAAAAGTTCTCTCTCCTATTCACGGTTAGTGAAGGTTCAACTCATTTTACATTTCCACAGGCAGGAAGGATTCCTTTTGTTATTTTCAGAAACATTTGTCAACCCCCTTAGATTTTATTCTATTAAAAAGTTTGGGCTGCGTGTGGGGGGAGGAAGGGGGAGGGGTCGGGTGGGTGGGAGAATGAGCCCCAGAGAGTTCCAGCTGAAGCTAAAGAACTCCCTGCTGCAGATGCTGGGCCGGTTTTATTAATGGACTATTTTATGCACTATTTCTCCTGCCTTGTTTATTTAAAAATGTTTATGCTCTAATATAAATGTTTCAAAAATTAGCAGCAATTTATTTTAATGAGGATTTGCACAATCCTAAACTACACAAAACACAAAGATCAGTTTACATATCCACTATACTAATATTCCACGTTCCACAACCATAATAATGTGAATTATAAGCACTTGTGTTTTGACCCCTTACATAAGGTATATATTGTTGATATATTTTTGACAGCATGATCTATAGTTGAATTCATAATGAGCATAATAGGTATTCAATGTTATCTTGCACTTTGTGTCCTATAACAGTTATCTTAATTAGTCTTCCCTTGTGTAGTCCATAGTTATAAGTAATTTTGTCTGATTATATTAAATTATTAAAACAATACCGTACCTCCACTGATAATATCTTGACCTTTGCTTCTCCATGTGTGTCTCGCTTCCTGTTTATGCATATGTTGAACCAGCGTTCAGGTTTACATTCTGTAAGTTTAAAAGACTGAGCACAGTCCACATAAGCTCGACTGAACCCAGGCCTAACTGAGCCTGAGCCCGGGTCCAGACAGAATACCTTGCGCCGTCGTGGTGATGGTTGCCCTGGATACAGAGGTTCTGAGCGGCTCGGTCGCCAGGGGCGACGAAGCCCTCTCCTACTGGCTGGGTGGGCGCGCGGCTCTGCCCGCTCCTGGACGCCACGCATTCGCCACCCATGGCCTCCGACACATCCTTCTTCCTGGAGCAGAAGGGGCGGCAGACTCCGTTCACTGAAACACACGAAAAAGGGCGGGGGGGTGGGGAGGGGGGGGGCGTTCATGGAACAGGTTTCACACACCATTTACCGAAGAGAACGGGACTCTCTTCTCTGACCACCCACCCCCCCCCCCCCCCCCCCCCCCCCCACTTCCTACGACAACTGGCTTAGGCAGGACTGCCAGTCAATAAACTACGAGCTAGGGGCTGACAGGAAATCTTTTATACAGTAGGAAGTTGCCTGGAACCTTGACCAGTTTGGCACCGTTTACAGAAGGATGACAAACGTCGCAGATCTCTCCACGAGCCAGTGCTTTGACAAAAATGCCCCAGAGAATCGCCACATTCCAGTGGTTTCGCTCAATTTGACTCCTTTCGCCGGAGCGACACACGTTAATTTAATTTACGAAGTTGTGATTGAATTTCTGATTCACAACTCACTCGTTTCATTCATAAACTGCAGGCTCCGGAATTCAAAACCAGTCATGAATGAGAGGGCAAATTGAATTAATGTCCAGCTAAAGGCTTACAGTAAATCACTGGGTTAGACTGACTTGTTTCAACTTCAGTCCACAAATGTACAACTACATTTTGGCAGGTTGTTTTGAGCATGATGACCGCCGTACTGACTGTGGATTTTGACGGGCTGAATGAGCATCACTCAAAGCACTGGGAAAATCAGATAAGGCCGAATCCATGACTGGCAGAAATTATTAATTCAAAAGAATGAATCATTTGTAAATCGGACACCACTGAACCCGATACCCGCCTCTTACAGCAGCCCTTTGAGAGGAAGTCGCATTTGTTTTTGGAGACAACGTTCTGGAACCTTCTTTTTCAGCGAGAACACTTCTCATTGATCTCAAAGTTCAGAATGAACTCTCAAACGTACAGCGCCACAAAGAAGCGCACAGGACATGTGAAAAGTTTCCAAAAAACCAAGAAATAATGACCATTACTTTTTGACGAAACATGGAGGGATTGTGGTTTTATTAAGGGTGATTAATAGTGTTTCGAAAAAGCAAACGAAAGCAACAGGATAGAAAAATCTCGCTCGATTACGAAACTTGCCCTCTTAAAGAAAAAAAAAGTTCTGCTGTTCTGATGAAATCAGTACGACATAGAAAACAGGGATTCTTAATATACGGACCAGTTGTCTTGAAGCATTATTCTTATCCGTACTATTTTAAAAAAATGCATTCAATTTGATTTTATTTTTTGCCCTGGAGTCAACCATTTCCTGTGATGTGATTTTTACCAGGAGACAACAGATGATAAGGAAATCTGTAGAGACACAACAATGGTGTGTAGTCCCAACAGATCCTTAGTGGGGGTACCGTGTGGCATACTGCAGCAGCTAACAGCCTGACTAGACTTTAGGGGTTGGGGGGGGGGGGGGGGGGGCGTAGAGGAGTTGGGGTACAAATCAAACATCTGGACATCTACTGTATTCAGTTTCAACACCAAGAATTGGCCTCTCTACTTGGCACACGGCTATGGGTTCTTATCAAAAATCGGCATCGTTGCTACGCAAAACACTTTAATTCAACGCTTTAAAGAGATGAAAGAAGAAGGCGAACTGGAGTAAAAGTGGAAATATCTCCTGAATGAAAGTCAATACCTTCATGGCACTCCAGGAAAAAATGTTCCATATGTGATTCCCAACTTGCTTAACTCAATTTCATCTAATTCAATTCACTTTAAAAAAAAAAATGGTGTTTACGATAGCGGCATCACACTGACGGATTTCATTTTTTTTTCCCCCTCTCCATTTCTTTTTTAAATACATGCCAAAAACCCAGACATTTCAGACCGGGTCAAAAGAAGGAAATGCAGAATGAATTAGCCAGGTGATGCACTTGTGTGCAACCCCCCCCCCCCCCACCCCCATTGCATGTTGTGATAAGATTGGCCCGATGCAGGAACGTTATGAAAATGTTGTAAGCCTGCAGAGTACCCGCTCTGTTCGTGTGCAACATTGCAAACCTTTCTTTAAGGTTGATGTGTTTCAGTAACTTTGCGAGCGCATGTTTGTTAGCAAGCAAAGCTCCTGGCTCTGTCTTTCAAAGCAAAGTTCCTGGCTCTGTTTGCACGCAGCCTTCACAACACATTAAGGCAGGGCTGCCCAGCCCTGTTCCTGGAGATCCTGTTGGTTTTCTCTCCGACCCTGACAAAGCACACCTCATTCAACAGCTAGAGATCCACATCGAGCTGCTAATTAGTAGAATTAGGTGTGGGAATTAAGGTTGAAATGAAAACCTACAGGACGGTAGATCTCCAGAAACAGGGTTGGGCAACCCTGCGTTAAGCTCACAGAGATTGCAAAAGTATTGGGAGTATTGTGCATGTTTGGGAAACTGGAAAGAGAGGTGACTACCAGAGGAATATCTATTGCTGTGCTCCAGGCTGGAGCCCAGGCAGGCCCATGGGACTCTTTTGGTGGTCTGCGTTTCATCTCTTGGACAGATTTATTTCTTTATTTTTTGGCAGCTCACCATCTTGAAATAACCAATCATGGTTCGCACTGCAATATCAACGACCACGGGCTCAGAGCCTAGCTCTTCTCTCACCTGGCAGGGGTGGAATTATAACAGTAAAATGTTCATGTGTTAAATCAACTCTTACAGAGTACATACAATCCCATTTGGACTCATATTTAAGTGTTACGAGTTGAATTAACACTGGACATTCTACTCTGATTCAAGATGAACAATGACTGAGGGGAAGGAGTCAGGCTTTCTCCCTGCCGTGTGACAGGTATATCATCAGTAATTGGTCACTTCTTAAATCTCAACCCCTCCATATTGGGTGTCCACCTGAGCTTGTGTCTGCGTACCTATTATTCATCTCCCATTACGAGCGGGACCAGGTCACCGGAGAACACCGGCGTAGGGGTAAATGCATCACGAGACCGAAGGATCCATTCCATCAAAGCACCACGTCTTTGACGAGTCCCGCGATCAAATTGCAATCTCCGAAAAAACGGTTTTCTCCACGGACACTCTTATTTCACAAAAGAAATTATTCATTTTGTGCAGCAGCAGCAGCACAATAAATTGTCAAAGGTCCCTTTTTCTAAAAAGGTCGACTTTCACTGGGCATGAGACGAAGACCCCGCTCACTCCTACAGTACAGTACAGTATGCGAGGCGGGAACTAATAACGAGAGAAAGCCTGAGCTTTCACCAGTGAGGAAAACTCTTTGCGTGAAGGAGTGATGGAAGGCAGTGATGCTCCAGCTTTCTGGCCTTGTGAGCCAGACCCGCTCCTGCGTCCTCTCTCGTGTTCTGGCTGATGCTGTCATTAGTTTGCGTGGTCCTTAAAAAAACATTTTTAAAAATGTTTTACCCCCGTGAAGGGAAGCAGCGATTCCAGCAGACCAGAGCAAGTGCGCCACTGAGAAGCTCTGTCGGCGGCCACGCCCGCAGAAGCGTGTTGCGGGAGGCTAATTAGAGAGGCCGCCAAGCTTTCTGTGTGCGTCTATAAGCAGTACAGGAGAGCACAAGAGCTCTGGGCAACGCAGCGACACTCACAGTGACGTGACAGCGAGCAGCCTGTCAAGACTTCATTCTGTACTCTTTGTTTTAGTTCGTCGTGCACATACGCAATGCCACGAATGAGGTTATTGGATAATTGGATCTAAAGTAGGACCAAACGCAGTTGTTGAAACCCGTCGAGTTAGCTACTGTGCGTCCAGTCCCGATTCAGAGACATCTCTGCACTCTGGGGTAACGTTCCTGCAACAATGGGACAGCGTTCTGAGAACGCTGCGAGTTAGCTGGGATTACAAGGCTCCAGCGCCGAGGCATAAATCCTTTATAGAGTTCCACATGGAACATTAAAAGAAAACAGCCTGAAAATTAAAATAAACAGTGCTGTTCAAAAAAAAAAAAAAACCTGCCCTTTTTACTTCAAAAGTTTGCTCAAGTTGGCACAAAGAATGCAGCGTTAACCAAAACATCTGGCTTTCCGTCCGAATATTTTGTTCAAAACACTGTCATCGCTGCAACTCAGATCCAGCTACACTGAGCAAATTGATATGCTGAAATACAGAAATCAGATGGCATTGGAATTATAACCTGACAAATGAAAACAATAATTCCAATGTTATATGTAAAACCAGAGACACGGGCAACTGCCACCAGTCGTGAAACCCTGAAAAAGCATTCATGAAAGGATAAAAATATTGTGATTCCCTTACTTCTTGTAATAGTTAGGCCTCCCATAAATCACATTTAAAAGGGGTTGTTAGTACACTTGCAACATGGTAAAACATCTCAAACACATTATTATTTGATGCAATGTAACAATATAAACATTCACAACTACTCACAAGTCTTCCAAATAGCACAGAAAAGGACCATGAAAGCAGTTGCACAATAACGTTCTCAGCAGTTGCTGTTTATATAACCTATAATAGCCATAGTTCCTTTATGTACACGTACGCGTATTCTCACAAGCCAATAAAAGCACACTCCCTAGGTGTAATGAAGAACACATCATGGGCACGGACCCAAAACAATTTCTATCAACAACTGTGTTTTGTCGGCGAGGAACCTTCAAAATCCCCAAATATCAGGTTTACGAGGGCACAAAATCTGATGGTTAAAATGCTTCCTACATCTGGAAGCTTATGAAAAAAAAAATTGTTCTTTTTTTTTCCCCTTTAACAATTTTAGAAAAATGCACCCATGTTTCTGCCAACCTTTCTGGCACGTTCTAAGCTGAAGCTATGCTGGGATGACGTTCCCTGGAGAGATCCAGCACAGAGCACTCTAGCCTTGTCAGCTGTGGGCTGGATAACTGCCTGGGGGCTACAAAGGTTTGACGCTGACTCTGCCAGAGGTAGAACAGAATGGGTCCAGCGTAAAAAAAAAAAAAAAAAAAAAAAAATTTATAAAAATACCTGGCTGTTGCATCATTTGAGTTCTTCTCTGGGAAAAAAAAAAACACGTTTACATTCAGCAACATCACTCTGGCACCAGTGCGCGAGCTGAAAAGAATTCACATCATTCTCCCTCACCCCCTACCCCCCCACCCCTCTCAGTGGGCGGGGTAACAACAAAAAAGGACAGCCAAGGTGCAAAAACCTGGAGGGAAATCCCTTTCACTGAAGCCTGTGAACCTTCAGAAGCCTCCTAGTCCCTCACGTGACAAAGTAAAACATAAAAAACAACTCAGGGCAACTTCCACCCATTTCTGTTATTCAATCCACCGACCCTTCCGTGCAGATACAGCCCCCCTACGTTACGCATCGTGCCGCTTGTGATTTATAGCGTAGCTACATCTAGCGGAATTAGTCACGCCCGGGGGGGAGAAAGAAAGGGCTCTTCCGCATATGGCGGCTTGGAAGGCGACCAACGGCGGAAACTTGGTTCGCATTAAACGCGCCGCGGTAACGCACACGCTGTATATTTTATTACGGGGCGGGGGCCCGTTTCGGGCCAGAGGCGGGAGCGCGTGAAAACCCGCGGCGGCGAACCGGCCCGAAACGCTAGGAGCCTGAAACGCCAGGTGAAGGTGGCCACGGATTATTCCCGCTTCGCCGGCGTCCTAACGAGATCACGATGCTGCTGCGGCGGCGGCCGGCGCCCGTAGATGGGCCCGCGGGCGCGCTGTGTGGCTGGGCCCGGTTAGCGGGAGACCGCGGGTGGGGCCCGCCTCGTGCTCTCGCCCCCCACACTGCCGGGCCTAGCCTTCCACCTCGTTCCCCCTTACGCGCTTCCCCCCGCCCAGTGAGCAACAGCCGAAATCGAGACGTCTAAGAGGGGTGGAAGTCCCGGGCTGAGAGACGTTCTGACATAAACTGAGTAACTTAACCCCAATACAGCTCAGGTTTTATCCGGATATAGCCTGGCTACGTCCTATTCGACTGGAAAACTTTCCATTTTTATATCAAATGTAGCCGGTTGTTCACCTGAATGCCAAGACGGTGTTTCACCGACTTTTCACTAACATTTCAATGGTCACTGGGTGGTTATCTTTATCTTTATAAGTTTTAAAAGGGGCACTAATATTACACACCTTATGTTTCTTCATAAGGTACTGTGCATCTCCCTGGAACAGCATAACATCCAAAAGGGGACATATTAAAACGAATTAGCTTATAACAGTAATGAATGACCTTGACAATGATAATGACTTCCTGCCCCACCATCCTGAGCCAGCCAGATGAGGATGGACCCGCACTTTTGATTCTGGCTCTTCCCAAGATTTCTTCCGACACGCCACCTAGGGAGCCTCTCCTTGTCATTCTCACAATAGGCCTGCTTTAGCTTGGGTTTTAGCCCAAGGTAGGCTACGAAGTGCACTGTGATGAACATTCTGTAAAATGTGCTATATAACTTCATTTGGAATTGGTTTTAGCTTCACAAAGCTGATGAATGGATACTCTGATGCCACATACTTCACCTGGGTTAAACTGAAGGGAAGTGGAAGTGCGGAAGTGCCTGCGTGCTTATCGTAAAACGTGTTAAAACGAGTCGGCCATTTCGTATGACGTACGTAACGGTTTTGAGGCGTCACGCCCATCCTAAGCACCCGGGACCACTGTCCTACAAGAGACGTGATTGGTTCCTGCTGACAAGAAATTAGTGTGCCTTGCGCAGGAAACCAACTAACTGAGCTGTTACTTTGACTCTAGGGAGTGACATCACCGTGTAGCGGTCTCAGGATACACGCTGCACTCCGCGTATTTACATATCAGGAAAATATTAAAACCGATACGCTACTTACAGGAGCATCCGTTTTCTGGTACGCACAATGACAGTATAATGGCTAAGATGAATGCGGGATCATTAGTTTCCACAAAAACAATGAATCATTCTCGCTGTGTTCATTCCAAGAGAGGAAATGATTCGTACAGTATTTATTATTAAGACTTTTTAATAGATGGTAACAAACAGTTAAGTGCCAAAGTATATATGTGAAATCATCCATAAAGGGTGACAAATAGTCATGTGCCAAAGTACATACGCTATTAAATTTGTATAATGGATGCACACACATTTTCCACACGTTTTCACTGAGTAACAAATGAGGGCCATTTACATCTTCAGCAGAAATGCAAACAGATGAAGAGCACTCTGAAACTGATAAAATGGCACGTTTCACAAAAAAAATTTTAATTATTATTTTTTTAACCAGGGAAGGCACCTTGATTGACATCTTCTTTTGCAAGGGAGCCCTGGAGCGTACATGTCTTTGGACTGTGGGAGGAAACCAGAGTATCGGGAGGAGACCCACACGAACACGGGGAGAGCATGCACACTCCACACACAGAGAGGATCCAGCTGGACGGGGGACCCGAACCCAGAACCACCTTCTTGAGAGGTGCTAACCACAGCCCCACTGTAGTAGCCCCCTGAAAAACAGCGCCGTGAAAACGAGGAACTTCTCAAGACAGCTCTTCCTTACTTCATATTTTACCAATCGGCCATTTTTTTCTCTCAGCGGATCAGCCGAAAGGTTCCCACAGGCGGGCAGCCTTCCGAGGACTGCCGAAACCTGCGTCGGTTAGCGCCGTCCCCTGCGAGTGTTCAGAACCCGTTAAAGCTGAGGGAGTCAGATTTAAAGGGGGTCGGCCGTCGCCACCTTCCGCCAGAATAACCAGGGGCCGCTGACGCGCGCTGGCCAGCGAAAGAGCGGACGTGGCGGCTCTGCCGACGACACGCCGATCGTTGTCAGGACGAATGATTAAGAGCCGAGGAGCTAAAGGGGTCCTCGGTTAAAGGTGTCCTCCGTGAGCGCCAGGCTCCCGCGGGGGTTTTGGCAGGGGACCACAGAAAACAGCCATTATCCACTTTGTTTCCTGGGGAAGGAGGCACCGTCCTTGCCCCCCTCCCACCCCACCCCCCCCCCCCCCCCGGCGTTTCTCTATATTTCCGAATTGACGGAGCGTAGCTGACGGGCGTGTGGGGGCCTCACGGAAAAGAAAAACCCCCCCCCCCCCCACCAAAAAAAACGGGGCGATCGCAGCGACGATAATGGCTAACACTCCAGCCCTGCTCACCTCTCGGCACGTTTAACACCCCCCACCCCCCACCCCGCCCCCCCAACCCCAAAACCTTTCTGCCTGTGCGATTAGGACACTTACCGGGGATGTTCTCATCTAATTTCTCCCAGATTGGGACGCTTCGGAGGGAGAGAATTGCCGTCACCCCCGGCCCTTCCCAGACACCCTGTCCACCGACCGGCTCGCCGTTGGAACGTGGCTATTGTAGCGCTAACGGACGGACGACGGCAGTTAACGAGGGCAAGGGAGAGAGAGAGAGTTACGGACCGGTCCTGAATAATGACTCATCGAGCCAACGGCTGCTTTTCACACGCAAAGGAGAGGAAGGCACAATAACATAAAGCATCTGAATCAGCAGCACCTTACGGGAAATCCACCCCCCCCCCCCCACCCAACCCCCCCACCTCAATTAAAATGGGCACATTTTCATGGTTAACTGCGCAATAAATTTAACTGCGCACTGCCTTTGGATTTAAGATCAGGGAGTCATTACGGATTCTTTCTCCAAAGCGAGCCAATTTCTGCCACACAGCGGTGCGTGCGATGACAAGATAAGGGTATCCATGTGTCGGACGAAGGCCCCACAACCGCAAGCACAGTACACACAGAACGGGGGGTGGCAAGCTGAAGTCCTGGAGGGCCGCAGTGTCTGCAGGTATCTGCAGGAAATTAAAGGCTTCGAGAAGAACGTGGGCGGAATTCGCTAGCCAATCAACAACTTTAATTAATCACAGGGTGCTGAAACACTGAGGGCCAGCGAGTACCGCAGCCCACCCGCACTGGATTCTGACACCTGCAACACACAAGGTAGCCTACGTGAACTCTGCATTCAGCTGTCCATCAGTGTTTCCAGGCAACAGATAAGTCCCGAGCGCGTGTTGTCTAACAAAACTTACATTACACCTGATAATCAGCACAAGGAGCAGGCTTCGAGACTGTACCACACAAAGAGAACTCTCCGTACACTCCAGTGCATAATTATAGGGGCTCGCTAAACTACATACCGCAGCTAATGTCTTAATCATGGCCGACTGGCCGTCACAAAGCACTCCGTTAGTGCTCGATATCCTGAACCTCTGCCCCACTCAGTAAACGCACCCACAAAATCCACGCGCTGTTTCACTAATTATTTTATGTTATTTCAACTGTCCCCGTCTGTCCTCGATCGATAGGCAGTTTCCCCTCTCTCTCTTTCATCTCCTGTGACACGACGGGCCTGGTGCAGTAGACCAGCCGACCGGTCCGCCATTATTATGAGTGATTTTGTGCTAATCGTGTGATTGATGGCGGCGGTCGGAAGAAGAAACCTGAAAAGCTCCCGCTCTTCGCTCACTCACTCACTCATTCACTCACTCTCTCTCACTCACTCACTCACCCACCCACCCACCCACTCACTCACTGACTCGCTCACCAGCTGATTGGACGAGCGAGGGGCTTCCACGATAAAGACGTCCAGCCGCTAGAGGTCACAGCTGCTGAACAGGGCCCTGTTCCGAACGTGATGTTTTGGTGACGCGTCATTTTCTATAATTCTCGTCTGGGGCCTTTCAAGTCACCTAAATGGTGGGTTAACTAGTGTGGTGAACCGTCGCTTGTGCCAGCGTTTAATGTTTTTTTGGGGGTTTCTGAGATGCGGAAAACTCGAAGCAGATGTGCCAAACTGAACTTTTGTCATATACTGCGTTCCCCCCCCCCCCCTTTTTTTTCAGGAAGGGAATTTCAGACTTGATGCACGTCAAACAGCTGAACTCCGGTTAAGACAAGCTGCCAAACCAAAAAGACAGATGCTATTGGAAATCTATCATGACACATAAACTGGAGCTACTTTAGGCCCACATATCATATGATCAGCATTTAAGCAGTTAATAACAACCTCAGAATTTCATATCCCTCCGGCATGAACGCAGCACGGTAAGACATGTCTAGCCGATTCCAGAGCTGTAGATGGACAGAACATATTCTCACCCTCTGTCATTTTCATTCTATTTTTTTTTACAAATGACAGCTGATGAAGTTTTAACTAGTACATAAGCTTTACAATATCTTTGAGTATGTTTCAATTGCTTATATTTTGCTTAACCGCACTGTCAGCTATGAAGATGCATCCTAGACACATGTCAATGGTTCATATGAATAGCCAGGAAGAGAAATTGAGACAAATTACTTAGATGCACATAAAGCACAGATGTTGTGTGTTATTTATCTATGAAAACTCTTTGAATTGTCAATTTCTGAGGTCTCAGTGACACTAACATTCTTACCACATCTTCAGGGCACTTTTAAATAACGATAATTTCCTTCACAAAAAAGACAGCAAGGGAGAATCTTTAACAATCCTGTGGGAAATTTGGTTTCTCCAAAGAAACATTTAATTTAGACCACATTTGTCAGTTCAGGAATGAATTATGGCTTAAAGGAAACATATTTTTTTCAAAAACTCAGGCAGTGATTTGTTTGAGGAATCTGGCTTAGCAACTGTATTCTAATCACATCAATAGCATCTCAGTAAAAAATGAAAAAAAAAAAGAATTTGAAGTGAAGAAAGCAAACCAATCACAGTAGTTACTCTACCATTTTCCAGTTTCTTTCTTGATTTTATTTTTTTATTTTCTGGATAAAAAAATAATTGACGAGGATACTATGGCCTTTATCCAGGCAGATTCCAATAAATTAAAATGAAGACCTCACTATAAGCGTTTTTTTTTTTGTGTGTTGCGTATAATCTGATAACTCATGTCTATATTTGTGTCTGCTCCACGGGGCCAAGAGTTCTTGCCTGACTTATTTGTTTTCTTAGTAATGCACGTATGATTGAAAACCTGAGGGCAAGAGTAAATGAAAAATAGCAGAGTCTGGACAAAAAAAAAAAAACAGGACTCTTGAAACAGGTGCTTGGCTGGAAGAGACATAGCTTAAGGTCAGTCAGAAAACACCGGGCTAGGCCTGGGAGCCAGAAATGTCTGTGTTTCTCTTACAAGATTACAGATATTACAGACATGAAACTACGCCGGTGGATGAAATCGGTTTGCCATGGCTGCTTTCGGGCGAGGTAGAAAAAAAGGCCTCAGATGCTTAATACTGTGGGATTTTAGCTCAGCATGCTCAACGCATGCACGGGGACACTGACCAGTTGGTGTCACAGCGTGCATCCTCAACGCTGAATCCACCGTCATTAACTCTATATCCATTAGCAGGTTGGTAAGAAGATCTGAACTTGTTTGTACAACTGCGATTGAAGGCACTAAAGATTTAAACAGTACGATGTAATCACCAAGACAAGAGAAAAGCTACCGAATGGCAATGTGGAGATTGCTGTGACTATAAAACTTTCAGAGGTTCGGCACAGAAGAGAACAGCCTCTTGCCTATATCCAGAACGATGGCTCCATACCCTTCACTCGCTGTGTATGTTATTTGGAAAAAAATGGGGGTGGGGGTGTTAGTGGAACCGAACAAATCGGTTATGTCACAAAATGACACGGAATCTCAACTGTTTTAACAGGAATTTCCTACCAGCGGTTTTTGTCCCCCCCAAAACTTCAAATATAGCTGGATTTTGAGTTAGTAACTATATGTGTTATGATTGGGACTTTTGTATAATAAACACTGTGATGAAAGAGGTCACTATTCCCACTGAAGATCAGGGGAATTTGAGCTGTAGGACACTGAGGTGGAGTGAAAGGGGGTCTCACCCCGTCTTAAATCCTAATATAACCACCGCAGTCCACCTGTGTGGTCAATTCGCTGCTTATCCTCGTCTATTTTTATAGGTTATTCGAGAGAGTGTGTTTTTCTTACAAACTATAACTTCCCTTCGACTGTATCACACGCGGGAAAAAAAAAAAAACCTGGACTGCCTCGCGCAAATCCAAATAAACTGTGACACAAAGTGTCTTCAGACGCACATCTGGGCGTTTGGATGAGAACGGCGAGTGTGTCGTCGGCTCCGAAGACAGATGGACGGGGTTTCCGTCCAGCTGAGCGAGGTCCTGGAGAGCAGCGGCGGAACCCCGGCCCATTTCCTCGTCCCGCGCCGCCGAAACAAACAAAAAAAAACAAAAAAACCACCGCTGACCGCAGCGTGCGGAACCAAAATAAACCCGCGGGGCCAGGTCCGCTCGACCGCAGCGCCTGTGGTCGGATGACATCACAGGGCCGGTGTTACGAATCGGCGCCAGTGTGAACACGCGCGCGTACGCCCGTCAGGGAACAGAATGGGGGTACGCGGTCACCTGACAAGCCATTAAATGAGAGTATGGAATTATGGGGGGGCTGGCATGCGGGGATGGGCGTGTGCTGGTGGGTACAGCCAAGCCTAATTGGTCTGGACCAATCAGGAAGGAGAATTAACTCAGATGGCAGGCATTTAACATGCCAAGCATCACCAGTGTTAGAACTACCCTGGTCCCAATTAGTGCAAATTGGTACATTACATTGCCATGTGTCACCACCTGCTGGTTAGTGAATGCCAATGGGGATCCCCTCCCTTTAATTACGCCCTAACTTCATTTTCCTTTCTGTTCGGCATGCAACGGGGATGGCAACATGGCTTACATTTAGCAAATTAACCGTTTATACGGATGGATATCTACTGATGCAACCCAGGTTGCGCAATATTACAATAGCAGAATCACACGCCATGCAACCCCCCGGCTATGAGGTCGGCTCTCCGACTGCCACGGCACAATCGCTGCCCCTGTTGTGTTTAATTTGCCCCCACCCTCCACCGAGGACAGTGAGGGTCTGTTTCATCCTCCTTTACTGCAGACCTGGATTCACTTAACTTGCCGTTACGATTGTGTAATCATAATTCTATAAATCTGCAGTTGCAACACTGAGAGTTGCATGAGAAGCCCCATTTTGTGTGTTTTTTTCCTAAAGGACATCCCTACACATTGATGGTCATTGCGAATGTTTTTAACATGCTGTTCTTGTGTGTAAATACATCAATTTAAGAACAACAAAAAAAACTTTATATTGTTTGTGTTACTTGGGGTAGATTCAGGCAAACCAGTGGTTTGATGCTGCAATCTTTGCTGCACATATGGATCAACTGAAGGCAACTTTTTGAGGTCCTCTCAAAAAAAAAAAAAAAAAAAAAAAAAAAAAAACGTGCAAAAAAAAAATTGTAAATGAAAACATTTACCATTAATCCCAGCTCCAGCCCAGGAGGTGGACGAATGTGTAATCCCATGTACCGAACCGCATGTGTGTCACACACTGTCACCGGGCAGCAGCTATGCCCACCATGTGAGCATGTGACCAAGTGACCATGTGACCGCCTGTGCTCTGAAGATGCCTGAAGTTCGTGCGTCAACTTCAAGCACGGGCTCAAAACGGCAGGGAGATAAACGGAGAATAAAAGCAGAGACAGAGCTCCGACCTGACGCCTGGCTGACCTGAAGGACAGGGATGCTCTGCGTTAGCGCTGCCACACCGCAGAGCCGCTACCAGTTGCAGATGCCGCCCCCAAAGCGCAGCAGAAACAGCTGTCCGTTTCGGAGAACCGTAAGAAACACGCGCGCCGACCGAATCGGTTCTTTTCAAGTGGCGGCGCCTGCCGCCAATGTAGCCACGCGTAGCCGCTTAGCCGAGAGAGGCCTCGCTTCCAGAGGTACGCCTGGCAAAACAGGGGGAGAGGAGAGAGGTCGGGGCGGTAGAGGGAGGTTTTTAGTGCGGGCGAAGCGAACGCATCCTTGCGGGCTGGCGTGCCTCGGCTTGGCCAGGGACGCCAGGCAACGGGCCGCCGCCCCGCTACCGCCGTCCGCCGTCCGCCATCGCCACACGCCGCACGCCGCCGGGGGCTGAAGCAGCCGTCTGCTGGGGCGCCGCTACTGAAAACATCGCTGTCACGGTCCTCTCAGGGAGAGCGGGGGCTGCTGGGGGGGGGGGGGCACAGCACACCGTACACATGCCCTGTGCCAGTCAAATAAAAAAACGGCTTTGTGTAAACAGGCGGGGGCAACAGGTAAACAAATGCTGCAGGCAGTTGGCAGGAACAATTTATTACCAAGCGCCGCAGGCTGAGATCGCTCTGAAGGGGCTCTTTTAATACGGTACGGTCCACAACGGTCCTAAATGCGATTTCACGTGTCCGCTGACGAGCCCCCGCAGACGTTGAGCGACTGCTGTGCAAAAACGAATTTCTGAAAAGGCAACAGATGCATTCGACTCAAATAAACAAATCTGCAAATGCGAATTAAAAATCGCTCGCGCACACTCATAGCAATAACTTTGTTTCGAGGCGGCAGTTGTATACACGAAACATCTTTGTTTTCTTTTCACCTGACCTCGAATGACCTTGGCAGCGGGCTTGAGTTCCATGAGCACGGAGATGAATGACTAGTGTACTATCTACCGTACAAAGGACAAAGGAGACTGTCGGGGAACTCAGCTGTGTGCTTTAAGAAAGCATAACCATCTCTTCAGGATGATATCCAGAACAGGCTCTTGTTTGAGTCAAAATAACAGCTTACAACTTTCTGTGTGGAGGTCACTGGTGCCACAATGACCTCTTGGACGGGAACACTTACTATCCCCCCCCCCCCCCCCCCCCCCCACCTCCCCACCACCTCCCCACCACATTCAGTAACTGTATTTGGTTCTATAAAGACCCTTCTGTTTTCGGGATCTGTTTTTCATTGTATACACCACTCCTCTTCATACAGTTGTGTAATAATGGCCCTTTCGGGGAAGAAAGAAAGAAAAAACTCTACTGTTCAGTTCAAAGGTGGTTTATTGGCCAGATAAACAGTAGTTTTGCCAAAGCGCTTACATACAAGAGGCGATATTTGCTTCGGAGCGTATCGCCACCCACCGCCCGCAAGCACGGCATGTGTGCGCACTCACGGAACACATGGCCTCCACTGGTTTATATAGGAATATACCCCAAAACATATATTGCGCTATCCATTATAGTTATGACAGGTAGGAGTACATGGCAAGGTTTCTGCAGGAACCGTGGGCCTCTCCCAGCATGACTGCCACTCTTTTCAGTGCCAATAATGTCCGTATAACGGGGGAGAGAATCGGTCATCCTATTAAAGACCCCCCCCCCCCCTTCAGATTTGTGAGACTTTGTTGTGGTGTAGGGAATGTGAATTGCAGTTTGGACCTCTCCCACCTCACTACCACTTGTTAGCCAGGATCTGCCTCTGCTGCACCTTTTGGGCAGTTCACAGGTATTCTGCTTGGTTTGACAGCTGAACAGCTCTGACAACGCTATTGTTTTGTAATTTAATTTGCGCTCATTGCTTTGCAGAGGTTCAGTAGCAACGTGCTGAAGTCGACTGAACCAGTGTTTTCTTGTTTTTCAATGACTGTCAAGTCAGCCAACCGAAAGCACTCTCTTCTGGTCTCAGCTTCTGGTATAGCAGGGCTTTGTGGTGTATGTACTGGGGTTTAATGTGTTTTAAATGTTTCCAACATTTTAATGCCCCTTTTTGTATTTTCAAAAATCTATAAATAAACAGCTCGTTTTTGGCCCTGTGCGTGAATCGTTTCAAGTGCGGAAAGATGAACAAAACGAAGGGGAGAAGATGGCAAGAAGGCACGTCCACTATGGTGAGGTCATCTCAGCGCTCATGACCTCACCGGTTGTCTATGTGTTATTTTAAGAACTGCCAGACAAATAGACATTTGTGCAAGTGTTTGGTTTTTCAGTTGGGAGCCGGTTTGCCCCTTTTTTCGGCTGTAGCCCGATGAGTAAATATCTCTGTGGCGGCATCGCTCGCTGTGAGCCTCATACGTTGGGAATTCAGAGAATGTGGGTGCTGGGGAATATGTGGAGAATTCTGTTGAGAGGGTATGTGTGTGTGAGTATGTGTGTGTGTGTGTGTGTGTGCGTGCACTTGTGTGTGTGCGTGTGTGTGCGTGAGTGTGTGTGTGTGTGTGTGTGTGTGTGCGCGTGTATGTGTGTGTGCGTGTGTGTGCGCGCATGTGTGTGTGTGTGTGTGCATGTGTGTGTCCGCATGCTTGTGTGAGTGCGTGAGTGTGTGTGCTTGTGTGTTTGTGAGTGTGTGTGTGTGTGTACGCGTGTGTGCACAGAGAGTGAGTGGGCCATTGTGCAATCCTTGTTGAAAATAACCACAGCAGACGTATCTGCTGTGACAAAATAAACAAATCCACGTTTTGGCAGAAATGCTGCTTGCCTCTTGAAACAATAACCCTCTGTTATTTCCCCCAGCCTGAAAAGGCAATACTGAAACACTCTCCTTATCCCCCTGGTAACCGTATTAGAAATGGAAGCTGGAACACATAATTATAGATCCCATTCTGTTTGTAAGAATTATAACGAGGACATAATGATATAGCTCCACGGCAGCTGTTCAGAGAGCCCATTCAGAAATGATTGATTTTTGCTCCTCGTGCTTCAAGTGAGTTTATTAGACGGGGCGACGATGACTTCAAAGGCCTGGTTCTGTCTTCTGAGGATTCTTGAACGACGCTTGCAGACCAGCTCTGTCGTACAGTCAACTTCTTCTTCTGGGAAAAAAAAACCTGCAAGGGCTTATGGGACGACCCAAACTCACGGTCACCGGCTGGCTCATGGTATTTGCACATTCTCTTTTTTGGCCAGGGGGCAAAACGGCAATGAGGCAGATAAAAAAAAAAAAAAAAAAATCGAGCCAGTTTCCGGAAACTCGAATTAGATCTCCCGGCCAAGTTCTGATTCAGATAAGAGCCCTCTGCAAGAGCCGTCATGGTGTCACTGCCGGTGCAAAGGATTCTGGGTAACAGAAGGTCCGCTGCGTTTGATGACCCAAGCTCAGCGTAGCCGGGGCGGAACAACGGCCCGGCCCAGCTTCCTGTTAGCAGATCGGCTCAGCCGGCTAATCGTAAGAAGAACAAAGTTCTCTCTCTGCCAAGGCCCAATATTTACAAGCTCACAGATGGCAGGAAATTCCACAGAAATGACAGTGGCCAAACGCAAACCGCAAGACATAAAGATAATCCCGTACACCGGGCCAGTGGAGCAGACCCTATGGATTTCTGCCTCGGGCAATCTGCGAGTCTGCCATTGATTACCGTTTGACATGAGGGCAGATTTATGGAACTTCTGTAAAGCAAATAATTAATTTGAAGCAATTATTTATTTTTAAAGGGCTTATTTTAACAATGTGCTGTGAAACAAAACAAAAAAAATAAAATCATGTTTACGAAAGGTTTGGGAAGAAAGGCCAACCCCTCATGGTGCCTGACCCAACAAAGTGAGCCTGGATTTAAGTGGTTGTAATTACAATGCAATTAAATGGAAACAACATTTGAAAATGATTATTGTGTTACCGGGCACAATGCATTACCTTCTGCAATTTTCGGAGGAAATGCCTGTTATTGGAAAAGGAAACAAGATGTTTGAACGAGGGCAGTAAGGGGAGAGTCACGTTTCACTTCCTGTTTTTGTGATGTTTGTTATGATTGTCCTTTCTCAGAATGAAAAATGAAACGTTGCTCTTCAAAACAAAATATGTTCAAAGGAATGGCTTGTAATTGGTGTGTGTGCAAGTTTGTGTGTGTGTGTGTGTGTGTTGGGGGGCGGGGGGGGGGGGTCCCTGAATTGAGGGTAAGGCAAAAAAACGGTTCCATTCATTGACAAAATTACACACAAGAGATTGTATGGAACAGACATTATTAAAGAAAGCAACTGACTATATCAGCAAAAACTGTCTATCCTAGACGAGGATCGGTCTCATATGTGGAGCAAACGACATCCACGCAATATCAGAAGACGCCATGTGAATTACTCCGGCATGAGAACGAAACTGTCCCGTTCCACTCGTTTATTTGTTTTGCCTAAGCTGTTTTCATTTCCTCTGGTCCCAAAGGGAATGGTCCAACGATTAGGGATAATAGGCGCGGAACTCTATCAAACGATACCATAATCCCCCTTGATATTGTACAAAAGACCTTTGTAAAACTTAAGACAGATGACAGACCCAATTCCTTCGGTTGCTCACGTCGCTCACGTCTTAACAACCCAGTCAGCGCCAAACTACGCATCTGTTACTTGACGAGCCGATTTTTAAATATTTTTGTCATGTATGGCTGAGAGCATTTTAAGTTAACCTGAACGAGCCAAAAAAATGTAGTCAGTGATAACAGGCTCGAAAGCAAATCTACAGCTTTACGTATCCAAATGATTCTAAAACTGCTTTACATTATTCTCCGAATAATGAGATAGAGGTAGGTAGGAGAGGTAAGGGCTGGATAGAGAGAGAGAGAGAGAGAGAGAGAGAGAAAGAGAGGGGTGGGATAATAGACTCAAGCTGGTGGTTACCTCATGTGGCACCACAGTTATGGCTCTTTTCAGGTAGGAAAAAAGCAAACCTGTTGCAGCCAAGTAAGCTTCCAGAGAATGAAAAGGGAGACCGAGAGTAATTCATACAGCCACGGCCCTTTGTCATGGGGGAGCCATCTTTTTCAAAGGGCTGCACTCTGGGAACACCTCCTTCCCAACTGACATCCACACTAAAACCCCCACCCCACCCCACCCGCTCAACCCCCCCCCTCGGAAACAAAAATGGACCAGTCAGAGACAAACAATGTGCCACAGCCGCACATCAGAGGGGACCGCACCATACGTTAGGAACAGGTAAGAGCATCGAGGGACATCAAAGCGCGCACATGACGGGCGATCGGGGGGAAAAATGACGAGCCGCAGACGCACAAGAGGCGCCATTGTGTTTCGGGAAACCCGATATTTCCAGGGAGATGAGAAAGCATCGTATGGCGACGAGGAGAGCCGCCAATGAGAAAGTGAATCGGCCGAAAAGGGGGCGGGGAACGGTGTTGAAGGCAGCCCATTCAATCTTCAGCCCGTGGATGTAGCGTTGAAGCAGGTTTACGGCGAAGGCAGTGAGAGCAACTAAAAGCCAGGCCCGCCATCAAAGAACTTTGAACAAAGTTGCTATGGCTACGTGAGATCTTTTCAACCTCATTTAAAAAGAAAGAAAAAAAAAGCTGTTAAAGCAACCTTATTTCCTTTTGTTTTATTTTTGAATGTACAGGAGGAACTCCCAACTGACTATGGAGAGGAGGGCTTTCGGGGACATTCAGAGTTAGAGGGACATTGGGTCAAATCTCCAGTGGCAGACTAAATTAAAGACAAACGGGTCAATTTTGAATCTGTTGAGAAAGCACGACAGCTTTTCTGACATGAAAGAGGCGGCTTGTATGGAGTGTTGACTGAGCCAGGAGGCCAAGCTTGGCTCTAAATCAACCCCAGTCATGAAAACTGTCCTCAAAGAACATCAAAATATCCATTCAAAAGAAATCTGGTGGGTGTTTTTTTCTTATTCTTCTTCTTCTTCTTCTTTTTATGAACATTTTGTAACATGGGTGGTGTTGCATTAGAAACAGTTTCTAAGCGCACAATGACAGAGGAATTCTGCACATGACTAATGCAGAGTAACATCTGTGACACGGGATGAGTCACAGAGAAGGAACTCCTGGTTCCAAAACCGCTAGCTGTTAAACCTTTCTGAGTATACAAAGGACACTTTGAGCGGAGGGGGGGGGGGGGGGGGGAGAGGGGGGTCAGATGTGAACATCATTTCTGTAACATTTATTATTAACCGAAAGGCTTTCGGGTGAAAGAGACTACGCTGTGATTCCAGTATTAGTCAGCACATTTTTTGGAGGCCCCCCTCAGAAAAGCCACAGCCGTTATGCTTATCCTGGTCACATGGCACGGTCCCTGTGATCCCTTCCCTACAGCAACATCTGATTTTTTTTTAAAGAATTCAAAAAGCGGCGTTGAAACGAGAAAATGAACTCAAGGCAGCGCACATTCGCATGAGCAACTGGATCCAGTAATCAGCCTTTATTGGTATTGCTACATATTTGTGCCTTTCTTCCATTAGCTAAGAGGTTCCAGTCACTCTTTAAATATGTTTATCTATGGAGGTCCAGGGATGCCGTCAGAAGGACAGAAATGGTTCAGGGAGCGAAAATGAAAGCGTATGAACTATTTCTGGGAACTTAAAAAAAAAAAAAAAAAAGCAAGGCTAAATGAATTTAATGTTCTAATGTTCTAAACATGAATTACATTTAAAAAATAAATAATAAAATAAACATTGCTAAATAACGTTTTTTTGTTTTTTTGTTTCAAGAAACAAAAATGAAAAAGAAACATGAAAAGACATAGCCTACCACTGGCATGTGGTCAATATAAATGGGTTATCCTTCTGGGGTCCTTACTAGTTTTCACTAACAATGCACCCACCAGCAAGCCCGCCCAATGGACTGTCCTAGCGTAAACTTGGAATTTTTCAGTATTAAATCCGCAACCAAAAAATGAATCATTAAATACGTCACTATAACAAAGGAGACTTCAATACAGAAATTAGTGGGCACCCAGGGCACATGTAGCTACGTGCCTATAGTTACACTCTCCTATTGTAAAGAGTATTTTAGCACGATAGGGAGCCATTGGAGTAACTTGCTAGCTAGTCATTTGACTAAAACTGTGGTCTAATGCATGTTTTATACTTTAATTACAATCCACACATTAGTTTCTGTGGTACAGCTGCATTAGAGAGGCTAAGATATACAACTGTAACCATCGTAGATTCACTAATCCATTCTGACAAAGTAATGATATTTTTAAATGAGAAAATACAAGACTGTTAAATACAAGAGTACGCAACAGAATCAATTCTCGTCATTTTTGAAGGGATTTTGCTCATTCATATGTTTTTTACCCCAGTTGAGTCAATAATCCACCACTCAGCATATCAGTTAATACATATAAGAGTAGGATGTATTTAGATAACCTTTTCCCCAAAAGGCAGGGATGCAATAAAAATCTGTTTTGAAAGGAGAGGATTTGATGAGGAGGAGGTCATATAAATTGGCTTAGCTCTGTTTGGCCCTTGATTGTTTTGCTCAGTATAGTGACACGCTAAGGCCCCCCTTTCAAACCCCCCCCCCCCCCCCGATCAGCTGGCCCTCCAAACCCCACACTGTCCAGCCCCCTTCACAACATTCCATTTACCAAGAAACCCTTTCGCAATCTACGAAAAAAAAAAAAAAACATCCATCCCTGCACCCAAACTATTTTCCAATAAGGATTCCAAACCCATAAAAGGACTCGCTTCTATATTTCACTTTCATATAGAGAGCTTTGAAATGCAAATGCACGTTCGCAAAAAAAAAAAAAAAAAAAAGTGAAGGAAAGATCTCGGAAAGCAAAACTATGAGTGAAATCTGAATTGTACCCTACCATAACATGGGAGTGAAGTACGGTACTGCTTCCCTACCACTGAAACCAGGACCTGATTCAGAAATGTCTGGGCTTGTAAAAACCCCGATACATTTAGCCGTAATTTCTTTGGGAGCTAACGGAAACCCTGTTTTTAACTGCAAGTTATACTTGAGACATGGTGGGTTGGGGGCCTTACGTAACCCTCCAGAGAAAATAAATACTGTTCTACTTTGCGTTTAAGTCATTTATCCCCATCTAAACGAGTTTTAAAGGCTGCAGCCAACAACAGTGATTTGAGCTACGGTAGAGAATATTTCTCAAGAAAAAAGTCGAAAGACGTGTCACATATTTGTTATAAGCATGAATGGAATGCAGATGTCATTTACATTAGAATTTGCTTATAAAATGAAATGAAATTAAGTTCAAGAGAGTACAGGCACTGTTAACTATTCCCAAACTCATTTAATACAGTGCCCCCTCTGGTCAAGTCAGATAACTGTGATCAGTCTGTGCCATCGGAACAAACATACAATTCCATAAGTAAACCTCATGTTCGAGCAGCATCATTCTGTCACTCAAAACCAATGAACTGTAGCTAAATGAAAGTAAACTACAGACACCCCAATCCCTTGGATCCATGTGCTTTTTCATAACAGAGGTAAAAAAGCTGGGCTCAGAATGTAAAAGTCCTCCCCAGTATATTGTTCCAATCACCTTGATTTGCTAATTAGCACAATTCTTTGGTCAAGAGGTAGCTGGCTGAGTCCATGGGTGGACGAAACACACGGCAGGACTTTTACTGTCTGACCCCTGGGACTTTTCACCAGTGGTTCACAAGCATAACATCAGAACAGGTGCTGTAGACATAATCCAAATCTTTATATAGCCAGATGGAGCGGGCACAGATTACACATTCAAGCTCTGTAAAGGAGAGCTCATTTGCGCAGTACACTGACGCCCATGAACAAGCTGTGGATCTGGCAATTACATGCAATAAGCTTTGCGCCCCTGTCAAAAATACTGGTGGATACGGTTTGGATTGGTGACGATTAGGACAGATTAGAAAGTGGAGAGGAAATATTAGAAATCAGTCCTGAGGAGAGATATTTCTGAACATTTCAGGGACATTTTCAGGGACATTTCTGGTGCTTGAACCACTATAACTTACAACTGTGAAGACAGATCAAGAGCCTTAAGTGGTATATGATACACTAGAGCTTTCTGACACTATGAAGTCTATTATATTTCATATTGATTCTATAATGGGTGTTGCAAATTTGATAAAATATGGTGAAAAATATATTTAAACAAACTGAAATGAAATACTTTCCATTCCATTCCTTTTAAATTAATGAATGAGATACTGTACCATTGCATGCCACAGGGACCCATGGAATCAGAATATCTAAGTTTATCTTTGCACTCCTTTGCTCAACCAATGCTCTAGTAATTGCAATTAAATAATATTAATCTCATTGAAGCGAGTACCATAGATATGTAACATGTTTTCAGCAAGATAACATTGTCAGTAGTAGCCATCTATCTGGTTGGCTAAATGATGATAATCACAGCATGATTACATAAGGAAAAGCCATTGAAAGGTTTCCTGATCCTTACTGGACTGTTGTAGGTTGGTAACAGCATTGTCCAACACGAAAGAAATAATGAACAATGTATATTCCACTGGACTGTTCCACCATCTGTTTCGTGAAGTAACTCCCTGTCCATCTGTGCAGAGAATGTCTGCGGCTTCAAACGCTGTATTTATACAGAACTTGTATACAAATGCGCAGCCTAGACAGGCCAAACTCCCACGCTCATTACACTGACACAATAATCATGTAGTACCACTGGCACCGGCAATTAACCAATCAGGTGATGGTTAAATCCATTAGCAGTCACGACGCTGAAGTTTAAAATGTTGTCTTTCATTAAGGGGTTCTCCCACTCTCTTGCTTCCAGCTAATCCACAAAGCCAATCGAATGCCTTTAAAGTGCACTCCAATTCAGACGTCGCGGAGAGAACTAATTGAAAGACAAAGTACTGCAAAGTAGATGCGGCTAACCCCTTGCATGCAAAAAAAAAAAAGAAAGAAAAGCATATCAAAAGGCAGTCCCAGTTCGCAGAAAGCGTGAAAGATGTGGTCTACAATGCATTCTTCCCATGTGGAATGAGAAATATATTCCATAACGCTGTGTTGATCTAAGAAACCAGGGGGGGAGGGAATGGGGAGCCACAAGAGGTTTTTCCTTTAGACCGAGCGTTGTAATTGTGTTTAATTGTGTAAATCTATATTGACTGATGACATTTGGTTTCTTACATTCGCCTTGCAGACAGCTGAACATAAAGGGAGCCAGAGAAAAAGAAGAATGACAACAATAACAAAAACAAGCCTGTAACTGTCCACTCGATCTGTTTAAGGCTATAATTCATGTGGTACTTTTTCCACAATTGCACAAGATTAATTTCAAGTTCCAATAAGAGGCATGCCGGCATGATACATGGTACTCACATAATTATTTTTAATTAATGTAGAGTCACCAACTGAAACTTTAAAATGATCATAAGCTGTTTTTTCTCATATATTGCATGTTAATATTTCATTATATTACTCTTAACATTTTTTGACATCATATTTAATTTACATCTTTACAGCTTATGCGTCATTTTTGAGTTTAATGTGGTCAAATGATGACACATAATATCTTAAAATAAACTTCCCATTACTGGCACATAAGTCAAGATTGTTTGCAGTATGATGGGCTGATATTAAAACAACATGCAGGTAAAATCAATTAATTTCAAAGGACCAACTGGGCTACTGGGCTCAGCCAGTAACCATGAGTCACAGCCCTTCTATTATATTTTAATATAATCGATTTTTATCTTACTATATGCATTCAGTGTGTTATGTAGCGTGCTGTGACTAGCACAAAGTGCAAAGCAAACGCTATTGGTATCCTGAAGGACACAGCTTGACTAGTGGCCGAGGAAGCAGATTTATCCAGGGCTAGATCAAGGCAAGACCACAGTCTGTTATTAAATAAAAACCCATTACTAAACATTACACTGCCTGCAGTGCAGAACAATCCGCTTCTTTTGTAACGAGGAAATAAACCACTTGTATACATTTCATTATTTAATTAGATAATTGGGTCAATGTTTTGGAAGGAAAACAATGAAAAAGACCGATTTTGCCAAGACGGACTGGTACGTCATAGAAATGTATGGCATCTGTTTGTGAAGTAAGTGCATTATAAGAGCAGTTCATTTGGCCACTGCGGGAATGAACCCTCTAGCAAACGGTTTGTAGCAAGCTATATAATCAATTTAAAGACTTTTTAATTACTCTGTTTACGTGTGTTACTCGATTACAGCAAGTTAAAACAATAATGACATGAACATCTGCTTTGATTTTGTATTTAAAATCACCATAAGATCAGAGGGAAAGGTTAAGCATTCCCCATCTAATTTTAGGATTGTTATGTCGAAATTTGCATGGTGTGATACAAGTGATTGCTGCCAATAATATATTACTAATACAAAAAATGAAGTAATTCTTGTTATGAATATTAAAAGATAGCCTACTGTAACAATTGGCTTTGAACTAAACCTCAAATCACATTGGAAAGCAGTGTAAAACCCACATAACAAATGTACAAATGACAATCGTGTCCCTGCTAAGGTTACATGTGGGTTTGTTTAAAACTGATATTTGAGAACAAAAAAACTAACAAAACAAAAAAAAAAACACTTTTGCAAGATAAGAACACTCATATTTCATGAGATTTCATTCGGAACCACTGGGTTGCCAAGCAACAGATGTCATCAATATCATCAGGGTACCTGTGAGAGCTATAAGAGGTAGCATAAGGAGGGGGAGCATGAAGTCTGTATCGCCATCTTCAAAATGATGCAGGTAAGAACCCATTAAAAAAAAAAATCCCATATTGCCGCACGTGACCCCAAGATGACCATGTCACAACACAATGCTTGTGAGAGGGGCAGCGAAAACCATGACGATTAAAATGTCAAACGCACGCTGCAACGTTATTTAAAAGCTCATTTCTCCGTAATCAAGTACAGAACATCTAGACGTTTTTAAAGGGTGACTGCCGCGCCCCTAGAATGTACCTGGAATTGTGGGATACTCGGGGACAAGCCAGTCTCCCGCAAGGAATTTACAATGCCATTAAACTTTTTCGTTTAGGTAGCCTAAAGGTAGTTTTAAGTAGTGTTTTCTAAAACTGGAAAATGAAACTTTATTTTCTTATATGGGTCCCACAAAAAAAAACAAGGTTCAAGCTGCAAGTGCTGCTCAAAAGCCATGTCGGTAAGCCATGTAGCCACGTGCTGTGGAGACTGTCTGAAGGAGTCTGTGCTGCAGTCTAGACTCTTGCCAAGGTGGGGTTGAGACTTTTCCTGGTAATTTTAGCCCCCAAATTACAACATGATCAATATTCCCCAACTGAAGAAACACAAACAACGGATTGTTAAAATGTACATGCCATAATTAGATCACGCCAGGAATTCTTTTACAAGGAAAACACAACTGTCAGATGGTTTAAGGTAGTCACACAGAGGTTTCCTCTCGAATAGTATCCTTTGCTTGGGTCTCGGAGTTACCTCCAGTAATTAATGAAGTGTTTGGTTTGGGTATTTAATATTTTCCAAACATTTCTAATTGCCTTGTATCAATTTTCAGGGCACGAGGGCCCCACCCTTATAATCCTCTCTCGTTTCTTCACTGTAATTAATGCTGCCCAAGGCAAGCATTACCAGATTACATAATTGAGTTATCCTTCTGTTTCAAAAAACACTCACTGTAACATTGGGGGGGGGGGGGGGGGCCTCCAAATTCACTTCGCCAGACGTAAATTATCCTGATGTTCAGTACTAATGACTACAGCTATGAGCTATGCCACGACCAAGGCTCGTTCCAGATCAATTTTCCTGAAAGTATTATCCCAGAAAGTTCCAACAAAATAAAAATAAAATTCCACAAAATCAATAGTAAAGCGATCGTAGTTAAAAGATGCACTTTCCCAACAACTGGGGACTGGCAGCCAAATAGTACTATGAGATAAGTGTCTCCTCTCCCACTCATTCAGCTAAGAATCTGTCTCCCACTCACTGAGCTTGGAATGTGTGAGGCGTTACATTTGTAAATGAAGTGTTCAGAACAAAATAAAAAATTAACCCACTGCCAAGCAAATTACAGTCAACACTTTTACAATGTTAATTGAAGGGGGTTAACAATCAAGTTCAGCCTGTTTCGTGTTTTTTGTTCTTTTTTTTTTTTACATGTATTTGCATAATTTGTAATGTAACGCACAGCGCGCTGGTTTCTAACTAAGTGAAATAAGGCAGTTCGGCAGCAGAGTCATTATTGCCTAACTTCTCATAGCAAATGCACAAAAAAAAAACAGGAGAGGAAACAGTTTTCTCACTGACAGAAGAGCCCTCTTACATTCTGGAAAAAGATAGATGGTGAGTCTTTCATCAAACTTTGAGTGCTCAGAAATTGCCGGCAGGGCCATCGATGGCAGGTCTGGTAGGGGGACAGAGGTGAGGGGAGGGGCTATGGGGGTGGGGGGCAGCAGGCCCTTATTACCGTTGCTGTTTGTTTGATTCGGCCCTTCTCCTCATCCTGGGCCCATTTTGAGCACGGGGGGGGCGGGGGGGGGGCTGGCTGTTTTGACTAGGGGCACCTCTGAAAGGGCCCGTCCGCGGGAGACTCGCAGCATTTGCTACGGATTACGGCCGCCGCCCGCCGCCCCGCCGCCCCTCCGCCCCGCAGCGCTCGGGTCAGGGAGAGTGCGCGGGTGCCAAGTTCGGCGCTCCGGCGCTATCGCTCCATCTGCCGCAGTCAAAGGTGGCGGCGTGTCTTCGGAGCGCATGACGCAGATCGGAAACGGGATAAGTGCCTGCGTCGGAGGTGACCTAAATTTTTTTTTTTTTTTTTTTTTAAAGAACAAGATTTTTATACGCGATACCGATTTTGAGAGGTAGCCAATTTTAGACTCCCTCCTGTCAGCCATTCAAATTCAAACAAGAGCCCCCTTTGCTTTTATAATCCTGACCAGACTCTGGGGGGCTGACCTGGTAGTACCGCACCACGCATCCCAGCACACACACACAGCGCTCCTGCCATTTCCCTTTCGGGGCATCGCTCTGTTTTTCGTCCAGGGAGAAGCCCGCTTACGTCTCTGGGTCAAGTTTTTGGATTTTTTTTTTTTTTTCGGAATATAGGCTAATAGTATATGTTGTAATGCGCTTTAAAAAAAAAAATATATTATGTAATTATGTTCAAACCTTGCAGTTTTTAGCCATTTGGAGCAACGGCAAATTGAATCTGATTATTGGCTGCGTTTTCATCAGCTTAGCCGCGGAGTCGAGGGACGGAGTCATTTTTTGCATTCGCGGCTGAGCACAGGAATATCCCGTACCAGAACAAGCTCTGAACGCATCGGTTTGTTCATCGTTAGTCAAACGGATAAATGAAAACCAACTGTGCAAGAACAATAAAGTAATTTGTCTGGGGAAAAGGACACCGATAAACTTGGCGAAAGCCAATTGGATTGCCTCACTAAAAAAGGAGGCCAATTCCTTACCACCTGGTTGTCAGAACATTTACGCAGTTTATCTTAATACGCTTTTTCAATTTGATAGCGGACTAACGTTATTTTCACCATCGCACACTCTAAAGACGTGATTATTATTGTTATTTTTTCATCAGTGCTCACAAACCTTTTTTTAAAAATCATTTATTTTATTTAGCAAGTTAATAGAAGTAGAGAGGATGCCCAGAACCAGCAGCACAGGCCAGAACTTCTTCAGGAGATTCTCAAAGGGTCATGGAAACAGTTGAAAACCATTGAGTGTGTTTTGTTTTTTTTTTAAAATAGGAGCAATGCCAAAAACTGTATATGGGAGAACATACTGACGTCCAAAAAGTTTTGGGCAATCAAATAAACATCCCATAAATGTGAAAGGCTCAGACAACAAGATTACCTGATTAGGAGGGGGAAAAAAACAACAACTTCCAGTTGAATATGCTTGGAGTGAAGCTATTTTGACAGCTGATGGTGCTCAGATTGTGGCAACGTAGGAAAAATAAAGGTGTAGATCGCTCGTAAAGATCAGGTACCGTCACTGTACGCCACCTGCCATTTCACTCCTCCACTCTCTGCCCTCTCTCTCTCTCTCCATGGCTTCTGAGATGAAAACGGACAGAAAGGTGGGATGGCTCACCTTAAAACAAGATGTTGTTCCACCGCTTGCTCATAAAAGTCACCGATTTAATCTCAACTTCCCTTTTTCCCCTTTTTTTGTGGGATCGATTATGGACGGCAGGTGCTACGAAGCCATAGCTATGACGCTATGGAGCGCTTTTTAGGCCGCCATTCCACGGGTGAGAAAAGCACTGCGACAACGCCGCAGGAACGCTAGGCCTCAGAGGAGCGACGGAGAGCGCCTCTGGATTCCGGGAGCATCTTACGGAGGATCAGATGGGGTTAGGAAGGAGATCCGGACCGTGGGAAAGCCGTTGCTCCAGTATCGGGAGCGCTCGATTGGAGCGGCGGCCGCTCCACACCAGAGCCCCCCCCATTTCAAATGAAAAATAATTCTGCAAAAATAGCCCCAAGCGGAGCCGGCCTGGGAGATTACAGAACATCCAGCGAGCTCTGAAGTTTTATTAACAACTATTTTTTTCCTCTGGCACGGATCAGCGCTTAAAAAACTCCTATAGACCAGTCAGAAATCCTATAGATTCTCGTTTTAAAGTGTCCTAAGCCTGTGAAAAATGATCCGGGCCTATAGGAGATATTTATGCGGGACATCTGATGGGCGGCATCCTCTGTTAATGTACGTATCTGTCAATCACCTCCACTTGTAGAGTCGCAGTGTAGGCCTGCGGCCTAACCTATGGACACCGCGTTACCACGCTCACCTGGGAGAGGACAAATTTGGCCTACGCACGATCAGCATTGTGGTCCAACTCATAAATTACTGAGAAAGTTGAAGAAATGGATAGAAGAAAATCAGATGTAAGTTGTTTTTACAATTGGGGGGGGTTTGGAGGTCTCCGTAAGGCACAGGAACAATCAGTAGCAAAGCGCATTCCTCCGACTGTCCAGGTCGTCCAGTTTTTGACGGCCTTCCAAAAACACTCAGACACAGAGCAAACGGCGACTTGTGAAAAGAGCCGCTGTGCTCGTCTCACAGAATGAGGACGCTATCTTCATGTCCGCTCATCCTGTTCCAAGCTCCAGGACCTCTGGCACATCCTCCTCTTCCCTCACACACATTTAAGCGAACAACTCCAATGCGTGGCTCCAAATGTTTTAACCAGATCCAGAAAAGCAATACATCCCTTTTAATTTTACCATGGGAAAACAGAACCGGCCGATTCTTCCACCGCACTCAGAAAATGGACCATCAGTATGCAATTTCAAATGTTCCCCCTTTGATTTCTAGAATTCAAAACAGAAATCCAAATTCATTTTTTCCCTTCGCTTGTGAGAGCTGATAGATCAGTCACTCGAGAGTGTTGCACAAACCATTCCTCTGTTCTAAAACAAAAATGTACAACAGACTGAAATTTGCATATGGTGGAGCGAAGCTATCACAGTTAATAAAGTTTCAATTTGATATTGTGTAATGGCTGGGCTTGATCGGTTAGGAGCAGAGAATTATTATTTCTTCAAGAATCTCAAGATTTTATTAATGACTTGTAACAGACCTTATAAACCCTGCTATAACAGTTAATAATGTCTTTCATAGTCATCTGGAGTCAGGCCAGCCAATCAGCTCTTCCACTGAGTGACCACTGCCTCATGGCAACTTCCTGAAATCAACTCAAGAGTGAACAACAGAGGGTGTAAAACTCAGGCTTTTGGCTGCTGTTCCATGCTGTGCTAATGAAGGTATAAAGATGTTTGCCAGTGTGTGTGTGTGTGTGTGTGTGTGTGTGCGTGCGTGCGTGCGTGCGTGCGTGCGTGCGTGCGTGCGTGCGTGCGTGCGTGCGTGCGTGCGTGCGTGTGTGTGTGTGTGTTTGTGTGTTTAACCACTCAAACGAGGCCTGTGGGTACCAGAAGACCTTAAATCAGATGCTTTGCGATTTGTGTCCAATACAGTTAAATACTATATAAAAAGTGAGCCTTGGAATGCACTCAACAACAATTATTCATTTATTTATTTATTTAGCATTTTTCACAATAGTAAAAATTGGTGCCTAGAGTTGTACAGAATGCTCAGCGAAAGGTGGCAACGACAACAACACATCAGACAGGGTGTACCAACACTGGCGCTGGCAGGATCAGAGACCATTTGCTATGACACGGCTAAAGAGACAACAAGAACAACTGGGGCCAGTGTCCTTCCCTCTCAGACGCCATAGCCACACAGCGCCCCTGCTGGCAGAAAGAGGTTATGACACTTTTGAAACCCGGCGAAGTACATCGAGGGCCGTCGAGCCTTCGGCTCCCAGCAGAATCACCGTAGCCGCATGTGAAGATTCTAAACCACGCAGGCTGGTGCCAGCACGTAGCCACCCTGGTTCCCTCAGCCGCCAGGTGCGCCAACCGTGGGAAAACGGCAGACACGAAAGGGTACCGCCGGCGGCCGGACCCAGACGCACCGCTGGCGGTGAACCCCAGGGACCCGCTGTCGTTCCCCCGCAAAGCCACACCACAGGCCGCCGCGCCGCGCCGCCGACCGTTAGCTTCAACCGCCGCGCGCACAGAAGGGTATTCATTTCGCAAAGCCGCGGAGCGGATTTTTCTTTTATGATACAAGGCCGCGCGGCGAGCCAAGAGCAGCAAGTGGCACGGCCCCCGAGACGTAAATCAAACGGCGGCCCCCTTGGCGCTCTTGAGTCACGCGTCGGGGGGAAAAAAGCAGAGCGGTCCCTGGTCCGACGCGCGAGCGGGCGGTCGCAGACGGACGGCTGAAGAACGCGTGAGTAACACGCTGCTGAAGTCCATCGCTGGACGCTTTACGGTCAAATGTTCCCCTCGCAAAAAAAACAGAGACAGAGAGAGGGAGAGAGAAACTGCTATTCCCCGCTAAGCCCCCAAACTCGCCCCCCCCCCCCCCCCCCCGCCCCCTTCTCTTTTCCTTTCTGGAAGAAGCGAGGAACGGGCTAAAACCGAGACAAAACAGCGAGATCCATTTCACTTCAAAGGGGAATCTGACTCCCAAATTGGGAAGTTGGGCGATGCGGGTGAAATGCTATGCGCAACTCTCGAGATCTCTCGGTTCAGCCTATAAATACACTCCATGATGTAATCTCTAAATCCATCTTTGTTTTCCTTCATTTAACAACATTTGTCACCGCGTTTTCTCTCTCGATCCGAACGCTTCAACACAGAGACGAAACACGACGGTTTCCGTAACAGGCGTGACCCGGGTGTTCGGGCTCACTGGTCACGCGCGACACACAAGTCCCCAAAAAACACAAAATACAAATGTCGCCTTCTGCAACAAACCTTTTTGGGCATGTCATCATTTTTAAAGAGCCCCTGGAATGGCTTCTTCTTCTTCTTAAAAAAAAAAAGACTAATGAAATAAAATGCTGTGTATATTTCAGCAGATGATATAAGATCATAAATTGCACACAGGATGCAGCAAATAAGATTAAATAAATGAAATTCATGAAAAAGTTTTCCTGTCAAGAAAGACACAACACACAAAGCCACAGGAAGGAGGATTGGCTCTTTAAATGACCATACAGCCATTTCAGCATACACTGCGATGGTTTCCAAATTACATGTGTGGGTGAACCCTCAAAACATACTTTAAAAAATGATACTCCCCTATAACCAAGAATCAACCACGTATCTTGTTGGGAGAAAAATGCTTTGGTTGTTTAATTTAACTTTAGTTTACTTTTCAACCAAAGAATTTGAATTCTGATTCGAGAAATAACAACACAGATCTACAGATACAGCAAGCATATAAAGTGCACTAATGAAATTAATTAATTAAATTCAGTTTGGTTCAGTTATTAAGCATAATATTATAGTATATAATAACCCATAATTTAAAAAATAATAACTCCATTATATGCCAACAAAATTCATTCAAATAAAGCTGGCAACGTAAAAAAATTAAGTAAGCAAACTTAGATTATTCACTATATTCTAGTTTGAATACATTTCAGCATTTTTTTCCCCAGAACACTTTTAAGTGCACTGTTAAAAATATTTATGTTAGCAATCCTGTTAGTACAGCACATACAGTACAGATGTAAACATTGACTGTGGTCCATTGTGCCAACACAGACCACACGTACATTGTGGATGGGGCAATTCAAAATAGCGTGAGTGTGACTGAAAATAACCAAGTAATTGTACATTCTTTCGACAAACAAAAGGGTCCATTCCATAGCTGAGGGGAGAGTCTTTAATACATCACTTACGTTCCTCTTCCTGACTGCATGCTCCCTTAGCAAATGCATGTTTGAATATTGGGGGGCAGGCCATGTTGTCCCAACGGGAGACTGCTAGAGTTTGCAGTTTAACACTTCTTTACAGCAGCGACGCTTGCAGTTAAGTGGTGAATTGTGGCATGGTGATGACTTTCGACAAACTAATTCGCGAAACCACGGATGCATCACTACCAGAAAGAGTTTTTCTCATTTCATCTCATTCAAACAACAGTCAACATTAAAACAAACTGGGCGGCCACGTTAGGTTTTACGCAAATAGAATATCATTATCAGGATACCAAGTTCTTTGACAAAACACACAAACAACAATGCAAATGAGAGCTGGAATTAAGATCTTCTTCAGTAATCGAGAACAATAGAAGTATTGAACTGTGTTTACATGTTTGAGTACATGTACTCAAACATGTACTGTGTTTACATGTTTGAGCGAGTTTCAGCCGAATGTAGCCAAGGTTCTGAAGAGAACGCGAGCTGGCTAGCATGTCGACAGCATGTCTCTCGGGTGACACACTGTGCGCACAATTGCATGTTTCCCCCAACTATGTGAAAACCTGGCGACGTGCCTTTAAACAGCATTTCCTGGTTTACTAGGGCCAAAGACTGAGATTCTACAAAATGCCTAAGAGGAAATGATAAAAAATAAACTGCAGCACAAGACTGGTAATTCGGCACCGATGCAGTAATCCTTTTAATAGCGGCAATGAATCTAGACAAGCGATGCTGATTATTTAATTAAGCAGTAGCAATCCCTGACAAGTTATGATGGTCTGTACGTAATGAACTAATAGGGAGATGTCTGTTAACTTGTGCTGCTCTAGCAGTGTACATTTGCTCCCCGATCCTAAAGTGTCACCAGTGAACTGAATGACTGAAAAGGACCAGAGTGACTTAAATGAAAAGTCCTCCAGTGAGCTGCACACGCTGCTAGCACTGCTGCGATCCCCTGCTGGTTCGGTCTGCTTGTTATGTTTACAGAGCCTTGACAGCTGTTCTGGAGGACCGGAGAGGGTGCAGATATTCTGCCCTCTGTTTGATTGTTTAACGAGGCTGTTTGTTTTAAGTCTCACTGCGCCTAATAAACAATATAAACGCCCCATTTCTGCCTCGAATTGGTTATATCGTTCTGTTGTTTCATAAAATCGCGGCTACCATGTGCTCGTTTTAACCGAAAGAAAAACCCTCTACTGCTTTGGGCAGTGTGGATAGCCAGAAAAATAATTCCCACAACTTCAGTTTTAATTTGGTTCCCTGTCCGCACAGATCCTTAATATTCCACAGTCCACACAAATTACATTTCTGCACACTGTAGTTTCATAATTGACAATGAACAGCCCCTTTCCCCCCCTCACCCCACCCCACCCCACAAAGTGGCCTCAGCACCTTGGCCAAAAACCAAGTGCAATAGGTGCTATGATAATGAGCCGGTGCACAACTGAACTCCCAGCTCCTCTTCTGTCTCAGTCGATAATGTTCCCCTTTCAGCCGACATCTGTTGAGCTGGGTGCCATGAAGACGGCACTGCGTGACTGGCGCTGCCTTATTCCCGCCCGCCCCACGGCCTTCTGGGTATCGCCCCACACTATCCAAGCAGGACAGAGGGGCTGGTATGGAACACAGGAAACTAAGTCAGTTTGGGGGAATTCGACATGGCTGCCAGCACCACCTCGCAGCGAGTGACCGAAACTGTGAGTGTGCGTGTGTGTGTGTGTGTGTGTGTGTGTGCGTGTACGTGCATGTGTGTGTCTGTGTGCTTGTGTGTATGCGTCTGTGTGTCTGTGTGTGTATGTGTGTGTAAGCATGCATGCTAATGGGTGTGCTCATTTATTTGTGTGTGTACGTGCGCACGCACATGTGTGCACGTGTGTGTGTCTGCCTGTGTGTCTGTGTGTGTGTGAGCATGCATGACTATGGGTGTGCTCATTTGTGTATCTGTGTGGGTGGGGTGGGGGTGGAGGGAGATTCAGGGTTTGAGTGTCATTGGGAGTCTCACAGCTAACTCCTTCCCAATGCTGCAGAACCAATTATTCATCTTTTCATGAGGTGACTGTACAGCCAAATTCTGCAGTCATCCGACAAAAAAGGTGGGGGAGGGTAATTAGCATTATGCCCTCATGGAACATTTCTTCTCACTGACCCTTTCAAAAGAAATCATGGGACGAAAATCGACTCTGATCCCTGTGATGATTCTGTTTAAAAGATGCTGATGTTTTTGGCAGAATTTCCTCGGTGTAAGGCGACCTCTCTCTCTGGTCAGTCTCGCGGCACACGCTATTTTGACAACTTTGAAGCAGGTGTAGGTACGGATTGATAGAAAACGAAACTCAAACCGCCTGTCCTTTATTTTTCCTTTATGCACTGTATTATTTTCTTTGCTGGTGGGCACTTGTGTATTCACGGTGCAGGGGAAAATGTATCATATCCCATTGCACACATATTAAAAATGGTTACAAAGGTCGTCTGCCCCCCCCCCCCCCCCCCAAAAAAAAACTGTTATTTGTCCAAAAGCTGAGCTCTGAAAGTAACCCGATCTCACGCTCGCCCTTAATGTGCAAAGCGATGACTGGGATTTCAATCAGGGAAGAAGATTTCACAGCATCCAAAAGCCCCTGCGCTGCAGAAAAAAGCAAAGCCGCCTGCCAAAAAAACAGACAACTCCTCTCCCTCCCGCGGGGGGACGCTGACTTTCGTCAAGGACGCGCTTCGCTCGCGCGTCTCTCCCTCGGTGTCGCGAACGGAGCGCTAACCTCGCCGTGGTGCTAACGGACGCGGGTTTAAAAGGCGCCAAAGGCTATGTACACAGTTGTTTTTCCCGAACGAGCTGCGGGGGGGAATTGGCGCGTTGGAGGAGGACGACGCCGCCCGCGTCAGCTGTTGTTAGAACTGTCGTTAGATCGGACGCTATCGTTCATTCAGCGGGCCGCCCGTCGCGGCCGAGCAGGATTACGCGGTTATCACCGGGCACAAATGGATTCGAGCTCCGGCTTCGACTTTAACGAGTCACGCGTTGCACTTTCCCCCGCGCGTCCCTGCGATGTCTCACAGATGTGCCATTTCAAACAGGCCTCCTTCTGTGGCGAAATGTGTTCCACACATTTCCAGCTACGAGAAGCCGCCCATGATGTAGCATTTCGCCTGTCTGTGTCCGATGTGACACAGCTCTGTCCGTCAGAAATGGTGCAAGAAGGAATTTCGCCTCGCTCGTTCATGCCGCTTCAGATGATGTTTACCTTAAGATATTTCCTTTTTACATTTGAATCTTTCAATGTTCTGTGGAGCACATCCTCAGTGTAAACATTTAGGTTTATTTACTTGAGGGAATTCTTTGCCTTGAATACTGGCCTACCATTTCTGAAAACAGTTTATCTAATTGCTACTTCATATTAATTTACTGTAAGTCGAGTAACTGACTCAAGTATATTATTTAGATATCCAAATCAAAGAAAACTCCATGGCACTCTCTTATTTAACAATTAAAATGCCTTTATTGTTGCGGCATGGTCATATTAATATTAGGTTTAATATGACCATGCCACAACAATAAAGGCATTTTAATTGTTAAAAAAGAAAGTGCCTTGGAGTTTTCCTTGATTTTGATGTCTATATGTATCCCATCCAAAGAGCACCTCAGTCCAGGCAGCGCTCCTACCCAAACATTGTTTGATATTATTTAGATACTTTATGCCAAATGGTTATGGCAAGTAGAGCAGTTCTATTTTATAGATGACCCCCTCACCCTGCATAACATGCTCATTTCAAATATTTAGAGGAAATCTAAAGCCCAACTAGGAGCACGCAAGATCAATAATAGCTGGCATGTTTACAAAAATGCCTGTATTACCAAATAAATCTTGTAAAATACCCAACAAAAAAATCAACATTCTTCCCATTTCCCATAAATTTTCATCTCAAAATAGCCAGCTGTATTTAAATACATAGCTTTGGCAGTCTAAGCTGCATAGCTGTACAAAAATGGAGAGATATATACAATGGTCATGTGATACAATAAGTTGAGTATGACCTATTTAAGTCTGTACTAGGAATTTTTCTTCGTATTTTTGATACATTTTAACGCAAAATTACTTATTTTAATAACAGGTTCTTCTAACTTCTGTCTCTTACAGCTTATACTGCATAAATGTATGAAACATGACATGACCGTGGAAAGTGTCACACTTGCTGTGCTTCTGACATATTACAAATAATATATGGTCTAATAATACTAGAGTAAAAATTCCACAATAGTCAGACACTAGGTAGAAGAGGGGTGCCATTTTATGCCATTTTTTCTAAAAGCAGCAAGGTCAATATCCAGGTTGGAAAAACACTTTTATATCCATCTATTATCAGTACCATCTGTGCAATCAAATTCATTCTGACAGATTCACCTCCACTCATCTCCAGATAAAAGAGGAGGTAAACAATCTATAAGGAACAATCATTGCCATGGTTACAGAAGCAAAGCTGAACAATTTCAATCAATGGGTCACTGTACACGTAAATGAAGCATGTTAAAATCCAACAATTGACCGGCTCTAATTAAACCTGATGACTGCTATCCAGCCAGAGAGAGGATACAATGCCGTATTTACCCCAACCGTCATGAGTGAAGTGGCTCACAATTATTGATCAAACACCTTAAAGGCAACCTGAGGTGCATAGAATCAGAAGGATTGCACATCTCAGATACTACGTTTTTTTTTTTATTGACCGCGTGAGACTGGTGCTCACGGCAGAGTTGCAGGGATGAATCAGAATTTCAGAAGCTACCGCACAAAACAGGCCAGGATAGACACGTCCAGCTGAATGACTACGTGGGGCTTGTAGCCAGATGAAATGTTGCCCTTTATCGACAGGCTCGTCAGCTGCACCTTTTGGGGGGGGGGGGTTTGGGGGTGGTTAAAGGTCAAACTCATGCTGAGAACGGTTCTGTCACCTGCAGTGAAATGCGGACGCTGGTCTGGTCTGGTTTGCTGTTGCGGTTGATTTAACGTTAGCCTCTTCTCGCCTTCCCGTTGCGGTCGTCAGAATCGACGGAAGGACGGATTTGAACCGCACCGTACACGTTACGAAAGAAGAAAGGAAGAAGAGCAGCTGCATTCGGATCTCTTTTCGATTTATTATTAAATGAACGGACGTTGCTATTTACTCAGCTGTCGTTATTGACTCCAGGCATTACTTTTTTTTTTGTTTCTGTTACCCATAAAAAGTAAAAAAAAAAGAAAAAAAAAAGAGGGCTCCTTGCGGCGAAGCATCGGGCGCAATGAATTCTTAATGCTTTCTGTTCTAATAACCCAATACCCCTCATCAGATATGAACGTGTCGACAAAAGTGGAACCGTAGACGAGGAAGCAGGCGAAGCAGATGGAGATCACGCGCGGATAATAAAACCCCGTTTCGACCACTGCTTTCTCAGGGGAGGGCCGGCTGAACCTAAATATTATTTTCCCTCCGCGCGTGCTCCTCGTCCCTCTCTGCCACGCTCGCGTCGAGCTATGAACGTTTTCGTATTTTAACAATCTATCACAGCTATTTAGACTCTCCGCAGTGTTTGGGAAAGAAACGTCACTGTAAAGTGATGTGGTGTCAGTACGTTTGGTGTTTTACAAGTGCTTTCTTTTCATTTTAATTAAAGTACACTTCTGAAATGTCAATCGTCCGGCTGCTTGGCAGCGCTGTCACCACCTATAAGATTTGAATAAGCGAAGCCAAGTTACATTAACAGACACATATTCAAACATATGCACAAATTTTGCTAGTGTTGACACACTCTTAATGTGTTAAGTATTAAAATGATACTTAATTAAATACGTCTGACATGTTTTTAACATCCTTACAGTATCCTATGGGCATTACCCACTGATAACATACTGGGTTGAAAAGGAGGTTCCTATACAATAATGATCCCTGAAGAGAAGCAGTGGTAAAATCTGTTGAGTGACAGAAGCCCATAAAAACTACACCAAGCTTATGTGCAGCATCATCAAAACCAAAGCTGAATGCAGCATGCACTGCCAGCAGGGTCGTGAGTGCATTTCTGAAAAACTGAAGCGAAGAACACGCAGTCATTTGTAAAATAATTACTGTTGCTCCCCGCAGTTTTCGCACTATTAAAATTTTACATGTTTTATTTGCCAAAAGAAAACTTGACAACTTTACTTTAGGCCTTCTCTTTTTGTCATGCCATCGAACCTAGTAGACACTGACTGCATACCTGTAGCTGAGCAATGCCCCCAACCAGCTGAACCGATCTTTGCAGAATGTAACATTGCTGCAATCGATTATTAAGAAACCAAGAATGGAACTAAAATGCCGACCCACCCCCCCCCTCCCCCCCCCCTCCACACACACCGTATTATAAAAACGTGGTACTGTAGCACTGTGATAGTCATACTTGTGCCTATATATATATATATATATATAATCAATCATGAAAAGCATGACTCACCCATGCAGTAAAATGAATTAAGGCCCTAATGAGGCTGGTTAAAGGAGGCAGGATTAGGGCCGTGGATTGATTTGCAGCAAGCGTGGGTCTTTTTTCACCTCCCGGTTCCAAATAAAACACGGGGCAACCCGAGCTCCTCCGTCTGCCTGGCTGGGCCTAAGTTATTGGGGCAATATGGCTGAGCGGCCCCCGGCCACATAACACATGCCATTATGTTATGCTTCTTGTCTGTCTCTATTTGACATGACGTTCAAGGAAAATAATTTTATTTGCAGTCCAAGAAAGAAGCACGCTGCGCAGGAACGAAGCTGTTCGGCTCTCTGTGGAAAATCTAGCGCCCGCCGCCTTGGTAAAAAAAAAATGCTGAAGTAGCTTCTAGGGCTACCCATAATAAGGTAGTATACTTTGGCAAAAAATTCAATCAATACAAAGAGGAAGCCTGTTTATATGGGGAATGTTGATATCCAGATCAGAATTCAAGGGCTAATAACCTAAGGTGCATAATACGGCCAAGCTTTGAGAAATGATCTCTGCGGAAACATACCGAGCACCATGTAAAGAGATCCTATTGTGACATCATTCAAAACCAATATCTTGTCAGGAACTGCCATTTACAACAACGCTGTCAGTGTTCATTTGCTGGTCATTTCAAAAGAACTTAACCGGTGTTTCTTTCTAATGTCATACTGCATTAGAATGTACTGTGAGTATATTCATAGTAAGTTTATATCATGGTGAAAGACATTACAAACATACCAATGAACTTGAAGACTCATACAGGATCTAAGAAATTGTACTGGAGGAATTTAACAAATCACTCAACAAATATAAACCACCACTTACATAATATATCCAGGAAATATTTTATGTCACTTGGCTGCCTATAATCATAAAATAACACAGCATAATGTAACAAAATAGAGATTTATATTACCAGCAAAAATGATTAGCGCGTAGGTTAGACGTGCAGATTGAAATGAGGTACAGACAGAAACCAGCCTTTCATTAACTGATAACCCCCCTGCCTTAGTCATACCATGAGAAAATGACTCTGCGATTGCACATCGCCTTCTTCAATAACGCTGTCTGCCATCCAACCCTCAACCGGCAACGTGTATAACAAAAGGGCTTTGGGACAGGAGACATTATTTCCGTGCCCTTATTATTATAGGAGTTTCAGGGTTAACCTCATCAACAAGGCAATCAGCATACCAGCCAGTTCAGTTCCTCAGCCCCGGAATGAGAACGCAGAACATCTGGAAGCTGGAACGGGGGAGATCTGAGCCGTGAAAAGGGAACCGAGCGTGTCTTTCTTGCGGCCCGCGTGAGGCCGGCCGGCCGGGCCGTCTCTCACAAACCTCCGGCGATACCAAACTCACCAAAAACTGCTGTCAAACAAATAAAGAGCCGGGCTACGTTTGGCATTCCCAGTCCTGCAGAGAGCTCCGAGGCGATCGGAAACTACCCAGGAAAAAAAGTCTAATTGAAAATACAGTAAGCGACCCCCCAAAATCACATAGGGTTCTGTCATTTCGTGGGAAAATCAGAAGGTAAAATGCAAAATCTGGAATTCAGAGAAGTTTTTGCATTTGAATAAAATTGATCGGTACATTTTTTTTTCTAAGACTTCAAATAGGGGGATAAAACAAGCAAACACTTTGTCATTAAAAATGAACATGGCAATAAATTTGTCACTACAAGATCAGCCGAAACCACTTTCCGTTTGACACAGCATAATGTCCCTGCGATTCACGTTGCGCTACGAAGAAATTAAATGTAAGCTCAGTTGTTGTGCTGTGCATCCCTTTGCAAGCTAAACCCAAGATTTACTATGTCCCTGTCACAAAGTAGTAACCACAATAAGTGGTTTAAGTGACAGTGTTTCAAATGTACATTACATGGCCCTTACAAACAGCAGCAACACTGACTGGATTGTTAAATTCAAATGTAACCGTATATTACATCAGTCACCACATAATAACAAAAAACAAAAACTTTTAGGCTGAAATGTGTTTGTATATTATTCCTTATAAACAAAAGATGAACATAAATGGTCTGAATCACTGAGATTAACATTCTGAACATCACAAAAAAAAAAAAAAATCCAAATAAAAAACTCATTGCAAAAGGGACGGTCACAAAATTATATGTGTGTGTGATGATGTCGTTTGAGCTGAAAAATATATAGACATTCAAATGATATATTTGGTTGGAAAGTCAAGAGTTGCGTAGGTGCAATTATGATGTAAAAGCTTATAAATGTGGTACTTCCATGCTCACAGAGAGACATGTGGTTTACATTCCCCCTGGCAAAAATAATAATCAAACGCACTGAGCTGCCTTTCACAAAAAACGCACGTGTAATTACTAATATAAAAGCCTGTTTTGTGTAATTATGATTTAGGACAGACGGGTAATTACCACCTCCGTCCTGCAGGGACATCACCGCGGATCATTCAAACAAAATTTCATCTTAGAAAACAATTAAGCTTTGTTTGAATCCCCCCACCCTCAGTCCACATGCGGGCACCTATTACATCAGGGATCGAGAAAGGCACAACATCATCTCACAGGCGCTGATGCCGTCTAAAAGCAGAGCATGCTTCAAAATTGAAGCCAGCGGCCAGATATTTCCAGTATGCGTGAAGCTACCGCAACGTTCGAATCGGCCAATCCGGGAAGCCGTACAACAATTTGATAATTCAATATTTTAATGGATGCAGTAATTAAAAATGATTCCATTTTGCTGCTTATCAGTCCAGAACAAATGTCCCGGGGCTTTTACAATGCATAGTAAAACATTCAAAGAGGAAAATTACATCTGGAATCATGAAATAGACTTCTGCTGCGCATTAACATTTGTGTTCTATTTCTCCGACTATCTGATCGGGATTTTTTTATTTATTATATGACATTCTTGAAAATACAACGGTTCTCCTTCTGTAAGATCGCTTAATCAAATGAATCAACTAGGGGTTGGTATGATGCCTTCATTCGGATCGTTATTACATTTTAAAGTAGGCCTAGTAATGTGTGCGAAACGTGAATGAATGTGAAATGATTATATTTGATCACAAATATTATTTTCTAATGTGAAACTGCTGCACTTATTTGTACTTTACGTGTTGCACTTCATTACTTTTTACTATATTTACTTATTTGTACTTTACACAGTGCATTTTGTTTGCAAGCCACTGAATAATGAGTAGCTATTAGACAAATATATCAATAATTTTTATAACTAAAGTAAGGATATCATTAAATACAACCAACACAATACAAAATAAACAATATACCCTTTTACACAAAAACTTTTTGTTGTTGTTGCGAAAAGTAAACGAGATGCCAGCCTTAATAAATAAAATAAAAACCGAACCAGACAAATTCATATATTCATATGAATCGATATTATACTGTATGAAAATATATACCTGTGCGAAAAAAGCAATCAAATGATTTCGCATGTATTGCTGTTTCAGCAAAACAGAACGTGAAATAAGAGTATAGCCTAATATTTTTTCGCAGTTTTCTCAGGACAGCAGAGAGACACAAGCTAGTAGCCTATTGACTATATCTTCCTCAGAAAACTAACATTTTAGAAAAGCATTTACCATCAGCACAAAGAACAACATCTGTACAACTCTATAAATAGTTGCTTTCCGAATCGGCCATTATGGCATCTAACGTCAAAGCATGCACCTGTTCATTATTCCAAAGATTTTTTTCTCCTGGCAGAATTCCACGAATTAATACAAACCATGAGAACTGTGAGGATGTTGGCGGTTTAGACACATTGTTTTAAAGGTACTTCGCATGATTGTATCAAGAACTATTATGATGTGATCAGCAAACTTTTTCAATAAAATAAAATAAAGAAAAGCTTTTCGTCGCATCAAAATAAGGAAACCGCTATTTCGTTTGATAGCACAGGCACAATGAGCCTAATTTATCATTAGAAATAGACCATTCAGATAAGCGTGGTAGTTACTGTTGTTCTAGCGAAAATACCAAACTGTGCGCTTTAATGTCAGAACATAATTGGACACCATACCATAATGACAATTTAAATCCCGCCGTTAAAGCTTATAACGGTTGTTCTCGTCGGAACTAAATCGTTTTACTTCAGCGTGTGACTGTACACATGACAGGTATCAATATTGTTGCGAGGTGTGTGAATATGCGTATGTCAGCGAGGCCGACAGGTAAGTACACACTTACCTTGCACGGACTCTTGCGATAGATGCTCGGGCTGATTCTTGAGTTCAGGATAACGCTCCACCGGCGCGGGAAGTCGTTTGGGACTTGAAACTTGCAGCTGCACATGACTTGCGTTACCGTGTGGACTTCGGCTGGGATCGGCGCCGCAGCTGTCGCTCCCGGCTCTTTTCACACAGCTGTGTGATTTACCGCTGTACACGGAGAAGCTCAACCCGGACAAGTCTGTGGCCGAGGGGGCTTGATGATGACTGACCATTCCAAAAACGGCGGTGGATTTTTGCATCTGAATTTCGGATTTACCGGAATGCATTTTCACTCTTCTTTGCGTAAAACCTCTGTGACTGTGCTTCTACCTGAGTTGGAATATTTGTACACGCTTTTAAATACCGAGTTAAAGAAACATGGCAGTCATGCACACAAGTAGCGTACTTTACCATCCTAAACATGCCAACCTATTTCCACAACAATTAAAACTTCGATTATGTGGGTTAGCGTATATATCTCTAATTGCATGTTCTTTATTTTATAACACATTGCCATGTTTTGTATGAACGGTGTTCTAAATAGTCTAAACAAACATGTTATCATTTATACGTAGGCTACATATTAACAGGTAATTCATGCAATTGTCATTGTCAGCGTGGTTGTAACTTACCTTATCAGATCTCTGAATATAGTACGAAAATGGGACGAGCCGTTGTAATCACCTTCTTTGTCCCAAAGTGTGTAAAACGCACAGCATCCTTTCCAAGTTCAACGGGAATCATTGTAGGCTACGGGAAGCATCAATTTCCAACAACCAAGGCACGCGTGTTTTCATTGATTGACACTCCTCCCAACCACTGAGTCCCCACTTTCGAAGACCAAAAAAGTTTCTGAACCAATTGGGTATTAGCACTGATAAAGAGGCGGGGACTGGAAAAAAATTGGATGTGAAACTATGTGAAACTTCCCACTCTGTTGTATGGGTTCTGCACGTGAAGATATGCATGTTTACTGTTCTGTCAATGTCACCGCAAAATATATAAAGGTTTATTAGTTCTTGGCAGAAGCCTTTATGATTAAACAGAGTTTTTCATTTGTTTTTTCCGTGTCGTGCCTGGCATCAATCCGTTACGGCAGTCCAAATTATGTGTTGCCTTGTAGCAGTACTTTACTATTATTTCATAATTTACTTAAATAAACCAAAATGGGGTGACTATTAATCAGTCAAAACCCGAAGCACACTTATTTAGCCAATCACGCACATTTAGAATGGTTTTTTGACGTTCATTTTTTCAAAGGCATTTTAAACCGCTGGTGCATTTTCAATAATTTATTTAATCTGAGATCAGTTTACACAACCGAGGACTGCTTATTTTCTTGTGGGTTACATTATGTTATGACACGTGACGCAGCGCGTTTTAGTGGTGAAGCCTATTCGGGCCTTTAAAAAAGTGACATTGAAATTGAATATTTATACAAAAGTTAAGGAAGAGAAAATAATGCGTCTGTGGTGTTTTGATGACAAGCGGCGCATAAGCACATTTGAACTACCATACATTATACACGTGCGTTTTGGGCTCTTTGGGTAAATTCAATTGGTCTGCTCCTAAAATAAGGTGGAATAACAGAACAATCACGTTGAACTCACCGTAGGCTACTGTATGACTTTATAAGGATGCTAATCGGTATTAAGTGTATAGGCTAGAGTTCCCAAGACCCCTCCCCGGGGATAATGTTGCTTAATGCTTATTGTGGTGTACGATTCGCTTATACCGTGACGGAATCAAAGGATATATATGCTGTTTGCGTTACAAGACAAGTTCGCGTCCGGCACAAAATGTTATAATTTTCTCACAGATTGAAGGTCTGCGTTAGTGTAATGAGAGTAAACACAAAGCCCACATGTACCATAGCTACTTAGTCGGGTGAATTTATATAGGCTGTGTCCCCACATGCATAGATCCGGAACTTAAAACCCTTCAACACGACCGTCACTCATTCATTATGGCGTGCTTTACTCCAGAAAGGGTGATTATGACTACACAGCGATCTCTGCTGCACATAAAGCGCAAATGCATATTTCACCCTGAAATTTTACTCACGGGCTTTTGGGGGTAATACAACACGATTAGTCGTGAGGCTGTGTGCCAGGTAAAAAATTTCCCATATAAATATAAACTGGTATTATATATTAAGTTAAACATGCAGCAGTTTCAACGATTCGCGTCGGTAAACTATTGGAGCATGGCACTAGATAAAGTTGATCCAAACGTGCAACTGATTATTTCAGCAATTTAAAATACTTACGAACATCATATTATCCCACATCATTTACAACTAAGATTGCAAAACAGCCGTACAGACACCACAACTTCTGGATAAACTATCAAGACAGGAATCTATGCGTTTGGGGAATCCAAGAACACATGGATGCAGTTGGCCCGGAAATAAATGTACCCAGTGTTCCATCAGCAATTCTTGGAAATAGGTTACAACTTTTCATTTTTATAAAAAAAATGTTTTCGAAATGAAAAAAATAAAATAAAATATCATAGGCCAGTGCATGCGCAGTGAACATTCATTATTACATCAACTTCGAGAAAATAGCCTACATTTGACCCCTACTGAAATCGTAGAAACCCCATTTATGATTGCATTAACACTGAACATTATATATTGGAATACACGTGCGTGTATGCATGTATATTGTTTTAAGGCGTGCAAAACAGCTACTATAAAGATGCAGCATACAGGTACATTCCACAAATCGCGGCCATTTAAGATAAATAATAAACATGTTATGTAGCATGATAAAAATAATCACCAGGGTTTTCAATTTAACATTCATTTATTTATTATATCTATTCGCGTTCCAATTTCTAATCCCAATAAAGTTAAAACATCTTGATTTCATAGGCTTAAATTATTATCTTTTTATGTTTTGTAAACTTGTGTATACGAGAGAAAGTGATTCCAGAATACGGAAAATGCTATGCTGTTGCGGTGGTTTTCATCAAAAGGTACCGCTTTTTGCAATTCGATTTTTTATTTATTTTTTTGGCAATCATTTACTCGACCTGCACACCACTGACCACAAGGTGGCAGACAGACGCCCAGTAAATAAAATACAAAACATGTTTCAATTGAACCGTATCATAAGGCATTGCTGAAAACAGATATAACTGGTAAAAGAAGAACTATGTGCCGCCCACATAGCGACGTTTAAGATGGTCTTTCAGGTAGGGTGGTTGAGGGAAGGGCCAGGGGTGTTCCCTTCCCAGGGTCGAGTTTGAAGCTACTGCGCGGCAACTGTGTCCACGCAACTGCAAATGGGAGTAGTGCATCTTGAAATGGTTTCACGCTGTAGGCCTACCTTTTGGATCAGATGTTGATTATTTACTTCTGCTTGTACACACAGCACGGGGTGCCAGTCCTGTTCCATTGTTCTCAGGGGCTGGGGTGGTTTACAGCAGGGAACAATCCCATCAGTTTTCGATCAGCTTTATTGGCTGAAATTGCTTCGGAGATGCCCACCGGTCATTGTCTTGCCAAAAGTTGCTTATTAAATACAGGCCATCGTGGCCACATTAGGCTAGAGTTTACAGTCATCAAAGTGTATTTGTGCAGTAATGGCGTTTTCACTGGTTTGGATGGACTTGGCTATAAATGGCTGTACGAAATGAGTATTGTACCGTATTGAACCTGTGTTTGGTTGTTGTCCAATGACCATGATATGCACTTTTGTACGTCACTTCCGAGAAAAGCGTCTGTTAAATAAATGTAATGTAACTTGACATAACCTGAACGCTTTATTTTCAATGAGAGGTGGCATCAGGGCAAACCAGTACAAACACATATGATGGTTTGGTTGATAGTACACACAGCACAGGTGGTGCACATGATACCACTAGGACTGTAATGTGGACACGGAGTAAAAGGGTAAAGCCGCACTTCCTCCGACATGATCACCTGACACCTGGTAATCGTGGGCGTGGTTTTCTATTTTTAAAGCAGTGTTTGTTAAATGTATATCGACCGTATATTGTGATAATCCCCGTCAATTAACAAACAGATCCACAAGAGCCGGCTCATTGAACACACGGTAAGTATTTATTAAGCCAGGAACCATCATTTATAACCTTTTCCACTCTTTTTCCAAACGTATACATACTTGAAGAGTGGAGTACACTGACGAGAGAACCAAGTGGACCGCCATGTTTATTTTACTGCGTGCATTTAATTTAGAACGACTCCGAATGAGACTATCTTCTGAAACTCCCAGTCATTGATTAAAACCATTTTCTCATACGAGCAGCGGTCGATTGGCTATGTTCTCTCGGGTATGTATAAAAAAAAATATATATATATATTTATAAATATATATGAATCTGTATTTACCTTGATAAACCAGCCTGGCTTTTTGGGGATTCTCCACAGCCAGTGAACAGCAGCAACATGCGCACGTGTGTCTTCATTCAATCTTTACCGTGCAACAATTTAATTTCAGTTTAAAACTCACCACTAGAGGGTGCACAGTCGCTGTGCATTTTTTTCTTGGGTTACTATTCATGTTTTTAAATGTAATATTTCGGCGTGGAAAATTCCGGGGAATTATAGGTTCGTTTCCTTGGGCCCGTAAACGCATCACGTGACGATATAATAGGTTTATTTGGGTAGTTATTTTACAAACGACAATTGAGGCTGTCTTGTGTTTTTTTGTGTTTTTATGCAACTCATTCCAAATAATATACAGTACCTTCATGGATTCTGGGTGACTAGGCAATGTTAAATACACTAGTTATGATGTTCTTTCTGCAATTAAGTTAAAGTTAATGCAATTTTAAAATTTGCTGCGTAGAGCAATAAATATACTCCCGTGCAATTTACTTTTGGAATGCCTATTTACGTATTGTATGTTTCAGCAGGTAAGCCATACGCATAGCTGCAATGCTATGATTCACTAAACGTGAATGCCAAATAACAGAAACGGTGTCATTTCAAAAATTAAAGAAATTCCTTGAATGCAGGGCATGTGATGGTGCTGGACGGTAAAACGTGTGAGATATTTGCATTGCAGTCAAAAATATATTTCCCTAGCGTATCATAATTACGAGAGCTTTGACGCCTGTGCTCGGTTGGAGAGAAGCAGTGCGTTCATCCAAACATAAGTTTACCTAGGGCAGAATCTGAGCAATGGGGCCATCATACAAAATGATAGGCTTCCACAGGCCGAAATAACAAGGCTTCACGAGACGGCTAAAACAGAGCTGGCTAGAAGCGTTCGGAACAACCATGCTGGCCTGAAGTGCTCAAAGACAGGTAAGCTCCGCTGTCAAGATCTGCGCAAATTTGCTGCTGCTCAGTGTGCAAAATTGCCGATAGGCACGCCTTTCTCACCAGAATTTGACATTTCCATGGTTACGCGAGGAGATGCGAGAGAGAGAGAGAAAAAAGGATGTCATGTAATTGGCAATTTGCCGAAGGTTGTTGAGGCAATTGACGTCACCCTTAGTGCAGCATTGAAACCCTGTACTCATGAACTTATCATCGGTTGGTAGGGCTGTAGGGCGTGCAATGGTTGTCAAGTACCACCAGGGGACACATCGCCGATATTTCTGCGTAATGACCAGGTAATACCGACTGGTTTGTAATTCCCTCAAGAGGTCAAACTCAGCCAGGTGGCATGCCACTGATAATGCACTGTTGTTTGGAAGGGGTTATTGATGTTCTAGATCAGGGGTGTCCAGTCTTATCCAAAAAGGGCCAGTGTGGGTGCAGGTCTTGATTAGTTGAGACCATGATTAGTTCAACAGTTAAATTAGGTGCACCCACACTGGCCCTTTTCAGGTGAGATCGGACACCCTGCCCTAGATCCATAAATAATAATTTAAAAAAAAAACAATACCAAAAATGAATTATAAAACAGGTAACACTGGACACAACCGATAGATGCTTTATTCACAAGCTTGGTGGATACTACAGTTCTCTCCGGTTGGTTGCTGTGTAGTGGTTGTTATTACAGCCATGCTGAGCAGTATCCCTCTGTTGGGCAGCCAAAGCTTTGCCAACAATGCAAGAGTACGCCACGAGTAGCACACCATGTACTCCAGATCCAGTCACGTATAACACAACGTGAAATTAATAATCAGAAATCAGGAAGCATGCTTGTTTCAGGTGCCTGGGTACATTTTATAATAAAGAACAATTCATCAGCCTTATCTGAGTGCAAAATTACCTGCATGTCTACTGTGATAGTAAATCTACAGAATGTACAGACTTTATATGCCCTAATGCAGAACCTCAGATAAAACTGGAACCCCATTGCCTTCCTGTTTCCTTCCAAAAATCGATTTTGCATCATTATGTGAATAATTAAATTCTGAGAACTATTCAGATGATAAGTGAGTCATTATGTCAGGCACACAATGTGTTTCTCATCTGGTCACTCATTGTGTTCAGTGTTTCAGATCCTTGTAATGTGTTTGGATGTTCAAGGCTTGTAGCACTGAGTATTTTGAAATAATATATTTTGCCCAATCTAATTTTGTGACTTCATTCTTTACAATGAGACCACTAAATGTGATGTCCATTGAGCAGTCGGGTACTGTAACATTTTAGCACATGAAAAACTAGTAACACAACCAATGACAGGTGCAAGACAAATACCATGACCAGTCGCTGGTCATGTTATTGGTTTTTGCGCTCACTAAATGGGTCTTAGTAAATCGGGCCCTTAATGAGTATAAGTGATGCAATTTTCCTGAGGCAGAAATGGTAATATCACACATTATTATGCAGCGTTCCTGACGCCAGCATGTTTTACCCAGCATTCCCCTTTCCTCAGACGAGTCTACAGCGTTCCAGGTGTGCTCTTGGCAGTGACACAGATTGCTCAGCACCACAGGTGCCGGACAGCTCCGTGTTAATTGGCTCCCCTTAGTGTAATTGCCGCTCCAGTCACCAGCGCGGCCAATGGCGCGGCTCGTCGCTGCTCTCGTCCCTGTTCCCCCTGTGTTAAGCGTCACGGCGGTCCTCTCGTCTTTGCATTCCTCGGGGGCTCATTTCGGGGGCTGATGATGATGCGTTTGTCGGAGGGTCCACTGCTAGAGGAGAGAGAGAGCAGAGGAGAAGTGAGATGGGAGGGGAGAGGAGAGGAGGGGAGCGGAGAGGAGAAGAGGGGAGAGTAGAGGAGAAGAGGGGAGAGTAGAGGAGGAGAGAGGAGAGGGAGGGTGAGTGGAGAGGAGAAGAGGGGAGAGGAGAAGAGAGGAGGGGGTGGGGCATGATTAATCCTCACACAGGTCTTGTTTGCTGGCTTGTGGGTGTCTTCCCTCCCCCGCATCGAGGGCAGGGGAGAGGATTTGGCAGATTTGCACACCGTCCCGTCTTGCTCATTAGAATAAGTGGGACATACAGCCTCTGACGCCTCCTTAGCCTGACGGCATTGCATTTAAAAAAAAAGGCTCATTAGTTTTGGGCCGGATCAGACATCCCTCTCAACAGCAAGCCCCGGGCCCCGAAATCACAATCAGCAGGGGAACGCCTGCATGTATAATTCAGCCTGGCGCGTTGCACCCCGCCCCAAAAGTTTTGACCTCGATTCACTCAAAACAATCAAGTGGCCGGAGGGAAAGCACTTATTCATTCGAGAAAGAAAGACGGAAACCTTCCCAGGATAAATCCAGCGCCGTATCAGAAAAGTCACCTTTTCATGATGCAGCGCCCTCACCTTGTTGCCAGTGATACCAGTGGCAAACGCAGTGCGTAGCATTTTGCTGGAAGCGCACAATGAGGATTCCTACCCCATTTGAACGGTGCGGGATATGGATGTATGCATGGGCCCGGACTTATGTCGAATGCAAAGATCGAATGCAATTTCCTCCCATATGGAAAGTGTCTCAGCCTTAACTCCTTTTGCATATTTTACACAGAAATGAGTTGCAGTACACCACACCATTGAAAATTATTTTCTACAGCATTTTGCTGGAATAGGTGCTAATGTTCTCCACAACCGTGTACGCACCAGATGTTAAAATGCGGGAACATTAGTAATCGTTGCATTAAATACCAATTAAGACTCCTTTATGATTTGCCGATTTTAATTGAATCTGGTGGCCAGTGTGGCATGTGCGAAACAGAAGCTCCTTTATTTTTGCATGCAATTGCAAGCTGCATTTTTTTTTTTCACGCAATTGCGTTGTACATGCTGTACCTTTGCCATTTATTACAATAAAAACCTCCAAGGTCTGCACAAACCATCCCCAACTGACTGCATTTTCATGCACGGGAAGAGAAATATCAAATTGTAATATATATCATTTTTGAATGTATATGCACCTGACCTTTAAAATAATATATGTATGCATTTGTATCTGACCTTTAAAAATAATGAAAAGCCATTTCTTTTGGTAAATGGACTGCATTTATATAGCGCTTTTATCCAAAGCGCTTTACAATTGATGCCTCTCATTCGCCAGAGCAGTTGGGGGTTAGGTGTCTTGCTCAAGGACACTTCAACACGCCCAGGGCGGGGTTTGAACCGGCAACCCTCCGACTGCCAGACAATCGGGCGAGAGACACGTGAGGTTTTGTCTCTTCCGATGATGATGCGTGGTGCTGGGAGCTGATTCCTGCCTCTGTTCTCCCCCGCGAGATCCCGCCCGTGGGACCGAACCTTCACTGCTCTTTGGGCACGGATGGAATTCTGAGCGCCATTTTTTCCAATTTTCAACTTCTGACCTCAAGACGGCCGACAACCTTCGATAAAACACGCGGTTCGGTCCGCGAGTGTTTGGACGGCGAGGCAGCGCTTGTTCTTTCGTCTCGGCACTCCGGCGCGTTGGATTTGAAACGGGACGAATGGACACGAGGTGCAGACTGTCGGCTTCAATCTGAGGGCGCTGTCGTCCGTGTCCGGCGGCGTGTGCGTGAGCTGCAGCCCTTTTCACACACGCGCTCACGGACTTCGCTGCATGCCCGTCACCCCCCCCTGGTTCTGTCACAGTTCATTTGATCGAGTGACACTGGATCGTCTCTCTCTCTAGCCCTGTGTGGTGTGGTTTGAAGGCATAAGCTGAGCTTCCTCGGCGTGAATGAAATATCCTTGTCGGAAATTAATGATGTTGTTGGCTTCGTTTCTCTAAAAGCCACTAAACCATTAGCAGCAATCATTCATCACTGGATTGCTTTAGAGCAGTGGGGGCTTTCAGCGGGGGGAAGGAGGGGGGGGAACGAGGGTTTCTTTCACCTTTGTTGAGTGCTACATCTTTCCTTATTTGAACCATTACTGGTACTGTAAGTAGGTGTTGCATTCAAAAACGTGCTGCCCGTGCTTGGTTGCAAACCCACTCTCGCACAGATAAAAGAGGCCTGCGTGGGTCTTGGTGTGGCTTCTGTGTACATCTTCCTGCTTGGATGCGGTGTAATATTCCTCCTTTGAAGACTGGCTAGACGGTTTGCGGCAGGAGCCCTCGCTTCAGAATTTTACATTAAACCATCCGGCGCGTCTCCTTTTTACAGGTTTGAATGGAAACAAAGCTGATCTTCATTCGGCAGACTCCCTTTGAAATGGTTTTAAGGAGAATTCAATTAGGAACGGCGCGAATCACACAATGCCGCGTTCAAGAACACAACTGCGTTCTCGTAAATAGAATAAATTAGAATTTATAATCTTGGCAAACCTGGATGAATGCGGTCCATTCCCTATGGCTCAAAGCACTCCATTGACCCTTATAATAATGATTTCAAGGAAGACGGGCTTTAAGTGCCGCACAGTAGAAGAACAAATAAGCACAATGGTCTAGAGGCTATAAAAATATACAGTAAGTAAATATTAAAATATATATACAAAAATGAACCGTCCACACCTCTGCACTTTATGGGTGATGCTGTAGTTGTCTGCGGCTACATTTTGAAATATTACTGTATGACATTGCTGGGTTAAAAGACTAGCCATTTTGTATTAAAAAAATGAAAGCCATACCGTGGCTAATTATTGGACCATGAGAAAAAAATAATTTCTCATTTGGGCTCAAATTTGTGCATTAAGAAGGTATTAACTGAATCCAGGCCATTACCACATTTAATCAGCACAGAGCAACATCTGTACTGTACGCTCCTTCCTCAAGACATAACAGATGGTTCTATAGAATGAGGGGCTTGTTGCCTCCACAGTTCCCATGGGTATCATCATCTCTTTAAGATTTAGCATTTTCATACACTACTGTCAATGACTTAACCTTTTCATGTAAAAGCAATGTCAGGATCGTCAATAGAAATCAAGAGAGGCAACAAAGGAGGATTTAATTTCCTTGTCGTTAATCAATTCATCCCCCCAGACACTGTTTGGCATGGAATTTCTATGTGGAAATGTGGACCAAGCCATTTGGAAGACAATCATCGCCCCAGGGATGATGTTGAAACTTCAGCAATAAGTGAGAAAAGGTGTGCAGGGATGACGCCAACTGATAGCAGTCTGTGGTTACCCATTTTATTCTGGGAAATTTGAGCTGGATAGCTTGGAGCTATCTATTATTATGAACATCTCATGCTGCAACTAAGTTCAGTAACTGATTACTATGAGCACAGAAGTATAGCTGCAAGCAGCAATTCCTGGGGTCCAACTACCTGCTGCACTTTCCCTGTATGCCTGCTGACAGTATGGACCACTATACCAACTTTGATACCTATATGGTGCAGAAGCCATTTTTATTTAATTTTTGAATATTAAAAAAAAAAATGAAAAAATGGAGCCCTTTGGTGCTGCTGCCACCATGCAGTTTGATTAGACCAAGGTTTTCAGATAAAATCATGCTTTACTGTTAAAATACTTCAAATTAAAATGATAGTTATAGTGCCACCAAGTGGCCAATCAGCACCAAGTTCACCCAGTGGCCATTAGGGCCCACATATAATAATAATGAAACATGTATTTCACTGTCACTGATATACAGGACTGTAGTCTTACTGCCAAAAATATAAAAAATTGGGCCATCCTAATGTAAAGATTCACCTTAGCACCAGCTTTAATAAAACGCATTTGCTAAGCCCCAACTCTGACCTTAACCAAATTTTTACACCAACTCTAATATGGTAAATATGCCTTAAGATGGTAAAATTGTGGTAAATCATGTAAATTGTGGTAAACTGTGGTGAAATAATGGTAAATCTTGGCATATCATGGTAAATCACAGTAAATCACTGTATAGTATGGTAATCATGGAACAGTAAGTCATGATAAAGCATGGTCAATTGGGGTAAAACATGGTAAATATCTGTTGGGGACCAGGATAATGGGAAATACCCTGTTTGGGAAAAGGAACTATGGTAAAATTACAGTTAGGGAATAACCCAAGATAATTTCTGTAGAAACAGAAATACAAAATCACGGTATTTGTGAGAGGAGTGTAAAACATGAGGGGAAAGAAAAGGTAAATATCTTGTTGCCCAAATTCTGGTAACTAACCTTAGATTTAGAGTTACAGTCTTTAGGGTTATAGTCTGAGGTTACTCCAACTAAGGTTATTTACCAGAATCTGACTACTAATTCTTTGGTAATTCAAGTTATTTTTTAATATGATGAGAAACAACACAAAAATGAATCAATGTGAAGAAATAAGGAAATATGTTTAAGATATGAATGTGTTTGAGACATTGTTTACACACAAAAAACCTAAGACAATGAGTACTGAAAAACAGAAAAAACTGATCTCAAATATGTGAGTTCTCAAATCTAACCCTTACCTTGAACCCTAAGCCTAAACCTAAAAGCTGCCCAGGACCCTAACCCTATCAGTATTACTCACCACAACATTAAACCCAACCACAAATCTTTACCGTTACCCTAATCCTGTAGTTAGGCCAAAAACAAAGAAAAGAGGTTCACTTCAAGATGGCAGCACACAGTGAGCAATTCCATTACTGCAAGGGGCTTGAAGTGTTTTTAGTGATTTTTTAAAAAACATTCAAAAATATATATGGAATTCTATAGCACTATGAGTTAGCCTGGTTAACTGTAAATGTTTTCAGTGAATTGGCCCTTGATGGAAGTGTGTTCCTCATGAGGACAGAGACCTATCCACCAAACTCTCTGTCAATTCAGACAAAAAACAACAGCAGTTCCACCTGCTGTGGTGCTTGGAGCACTAATAATAATAATAATAATAATAATAAAAACCTAACAAAAACAACAGGGTTACAACAGGTGTGGTCCTTGGACCCTAAATATTCATTAACAATTCATTCAGTTTAATGCCAGTATGTACAGATAGACCTACAGCCCACAGTTTTATTTTTTTATTACATATTTTTTTAGTTTATACATTGGCACAATAATGTCTGACACATGTCTAGAACTATTATGGAAAGAAAACTAAGCCTTTTTCTTGCTTCATCTCAGTTTGGATGATATAACCTTCAGCGTTCAGGTATTACGCATTTAGATACAGTATGTATCCACCAATATACTAATAAAAATCAAACGGAAGGACTTCTTTTAAAGAACCATACACAAAAAGAATCCCATTAAAAAGCACTGCAGTTGAAGCAGAATACTATTAAAAGATGCACAGCTGTGCGCATCACTTGTTGCTCTCCACAGCTCTCTTTGATGCCTCTTGCCTTTCGAGATGATTAATAACCCTGTCTCAGACACCTGTCACAGTCACTCTTAAAATAACCATGACGCAAAGCCATCGGCGAAATGTAAGTTTAAACGGGAGTTCGTATAAACTGGAGTATACGTAATTGATGAACTTCATGCAAAAATCCGCGGAGACATTTCACTCATACGATATTATGACAAATAATCTGCTCTTTGATACACTGATACACAATGCGACTGAGTTCGATGTATCCTAATGAAACGGACAGCCTTTTCCCGTTCCTAATACACAGTAAATTAAATGTTGAAGCCGTTTCTGAGGCAGTAAAGTGGGCAGTTGTCATTCGGAACACACCTCTCGGGCGCAAAAACAAGAAGTTAAATGCATCACACATCTAGCATCCGCAGGTTAATAAATGTCACTGCCCAGAACAAATTTTTCTCCCACGAAACAGACAGAGGACGCTAAATAAGATGATCTACTGAAGCGTGTTACATGTGTTAATTTCGACGACGAAAAATATGAAACATATGTCTGGTGTTTAATGCACAAAACAACCAGCTGGGTGCTGCATGGATGCGCCGCTAATGACAAAAATTACATTCTGTTCCACACCATCATGTCTTATCAATATTCCTCCGGTAATGCAGATTTCAACGCCGTCACAAGTACACAGAAGCCATGGGTATATGCAACTGTACTCCAGTGATATACCAGTAATGTTCGAGTCCCCAGTAGGCTATATTATCATCTAATTTCATCTGTTGAGGTAGTGCAGTGTTTTCCCTCCGGTTTCGCTGGCGTCCCTCTCCTCATAGTGAAGCATTAATAGAAATATATTCACTTGCCTTCGCTGATATTTATTGGCTACTTAAAGTTCCGTTTTGTTCACGAACAATCTTCTGCCCCTATCTTGCATGCTACACGCAGACGGCACTTAATATATTAAAAAGCAAGCGAGAAACCTAGCATTTGCTAATGAATACCTACCCTTTCTCTAATGTTATCTTCCCAATGGACATCGCATTAATGCCTGGCGGTCGAATGGATTCGGATGAAAACATACGTTTGTAAACAAATTACTGGACTTATCTTCCACACAATTGTCTCAAAAGGAGTCGTTCATAAAATTGCCTCAATACTTCTAAAGACTATTATTTAGAAGAGTAGAATGGGTATGTTCTAAAAGCATTTATGTGCAATGAAAATTAAAGGAATTTATGTATACCTTGTTGTCAACGGTTATGCAAATCGTCTCCACAGAGAAGTGAAGATTTAAAAAAAGAAAACAGACAGAATCGGTGTTATGGGCCGCTAGGAGGATAATTCTGTTGAAGTAGGCTGGTGAACTACGGGGGTGAAAAAAAGCAGTGGTTCAGGAGAAGAGTCTGAATTGAGAGAGAAGGTTGCAGCTATAAGCAGAAAGACACGTTTGGAACGCCACATTGCGATAAGACATCTATAAACGTTGTTTGTTTGTTTGTTGTCGCACACTGCCAAATGAAAATAAGAAGCAGACGTATGACCTTTGACACAAGTATAGCTCATACCGTTTTCTTTCCCAGCAGCATGTGGAGTACAAACAAAAAAACCCTGGAATATTTGTAGAAAATTGTAGAAATAAGCAGACATGCACAGATTATTTGAGAAAAGAGATAGTAATTTGAGAGCTGGAGAGAAAATAGAAAGGAGAGGGGGAGAAGTAAATATAGAGGGAGGCGAATGGAGAGAGATCAAATAGAAAAGTAAATTGCAAATAAATTGCCGATGCCATTACTCGATATTTGTAGTAAGTGAGTAGTTCTCAAATCCTCCCTTTTTGCAGTGGTTACAAAACAGCTGCTGCAGCTGTTCTGTTTATTTGACAAAAATTGAAAGTAGGGAGGCAAAATCCCCCCATGCAGTGGTGAAGATGAAAAGTCTCACAGTGGCACAATCAGTATAGGTCTTCTGACAAGATAACCAATCACTCTGTATCGATTGTTGAACTCAGTGTGGATGAATAAGTCCTTCCACTGTGTTTTGCATTGATATCCACAGGGCACTGTCAACAAATCAGTCCTGGGAATAAACAGAGATGCATCACGTAATAGAAAAAACAACCAGGGATTGGTACACAAATCATAAAGCTAAACTAAAAAGAAGTTCATATTTACATTTTTAAGGCTTAGTAATAAACATGCGAAATTCACCCTTTTACCCCAGACCTCATGTAAACAACCGCTGCAGCTGAAGTCGCACTCTCCTCTAGTGACTGCTAGGGGGCGCTGATGCAGCCTGAGGAACCCTGGTTTACACCTGCTCTACCCCTATGGTGCTCACACAACTCCAAGCCAGCCCAGCTGGAACCCGACTGAATTTTCTTTAGGCTGTAGCAGTCTCTGAATTAATTCCAGCCAAATTATGTGGCGTTGAATCCTAGAACTAGGCCTGTATGCACATCATATGACCAAAGTCGCAAGACGACCCTAAATTTTTTAAGCTCCCCTAATTTTAACATATGAGTTTCTATCTATGATTTGGAGGGGGGGGGGGGGGGGGCGGACCACACAAGAGATATGATTAACCCACCGAGCCAGGCACCAAGGCCTCCGGCTAAGAGGGAACCAATCACATACTTGCTGCTTCTCTTGGGGGTGTCATCATATTCTGGGGCAGAAATTCATGTCCTAGCTTTAGCCTCTGAATTCTGTTACGTACCCTCGAGTGGTATCCCTTGCCAGCTTTATGAAAAAAGATTGACAAAATATCGTAAACAAAAATATATGTGTATTTACTATAAATTACACCATTATCAGTTTTATTAACAGCTGTCCCACTGCTGTGAACTCCTTGTTACAGAGGAGTAATGGCACAGTCATTGACAGTGCCCTGCACAATTTGCATCAAACGGGTCTCTTTCAGCGGTGTATCACTGTCCATCATATACATACTGAAAATGTATGTTATGCCTGATGAGAATGAAAAGGCAGCATTCACATTTAGCAGGTAAATGTAGGTTACTTGTTATATACTGCTACTTTTTCTGCGATATTTGCAACGTGATACGTTTTAACCACTGCCTTCTTCAGCAAGTAACAAGGCATGAGCATACTAAGCTTAAATATCAAACATGGAAGAGCTAGCACAATACCAGTCAAATACATGTGCAGTTTAAAAATGTTGAAAATGGCAATCAATATTTGAATTCAAATAATTACCTGAAAAACATACAAATAAGACTAAAGAATAACATCAAAGTAGGCCATGTTTTTATTTATTTAATGGGCCATAAAGTCTTTTATCTTCCCTTTAATAAGCTGTCAAAGCCGTGTAATGAATGTGCCATGCTCTGGGGTGAGCAAGCAAATATGCAAACTTCTGAATGTCCTAGAAAATAAATGACTCTGGGCATCTCCCAGGAGATGTATTGCATGGAAGTTTCATTACAATTGTAAACTTTTTGAGAATAACTTTTATAAACAAATGTTTACTAATGTTTGTATCGATGCCTTCCTCTTCGCTGCTGATGTGAAGCCTGTTGGTTCCCTGTGAGGTAGCTGGAGGGCTGAGCACTCTTTAATTTCACTTAGACCCCAGGCCAACTTCTGCATTAATTCTTTTTAAATAAAGCCAGCTCACGATGGCCCTAGATCTCTGAAATGCTATTTGAGTACAAGGAAACCAAACATGTAATGCTAAAGAAAGTTAATGAAATTATGTAATTTTTTATACTAATTACTAAAAACAAAGCTAGCGATTTTTGGAAATGTTAGAGGCCATTTGTGCAGTTTGATACCAGGCCATTAGGTTTTATATGTGCACAATAAGGTATTATTCAGCAGCCATTTTCACTGTCCTTGCCTTGTCCAGAAATTGATTTGTTTGTGTATCTTTTTTTGCCATGTGACTCACCAAACCAAACATTTCTGATCATCATTTTTTTTAAAATGTTTTGCTTGAGAAAGCATATATATTACGCCATCATTTATTTTAAAAGCATGCCAAAATATGGGAAATATCCCGTGAAGCAATTCACTTATTTAAGGTGAAAGTAATTTGTTTGATACTCATTGTAAAACCCTTAAGACTCACTGCAAGTGCAAAAATGTCACTGAAAGAGAACTTGTAGTCCTAGATTACTGTTCAGAAGTTTGTAAACTAACTTTCCCGAACTAAAATAACAAATAAATACAACAACAAAGACCACTACTGTGCAATGGAACTATGATAAATGCATCAATGACAGGTAGCCAAATACGCAAAGACTCGCAATGTAAGAATTAAAGTAGCTCATCATTTACCGTGGTTAGATACAGCACCTCATTCATGGTGAGCTAGACTTCAGTGTTAATCCATTCGCTCTCACAAAAAACTTGAAATGTCATTGGCAATTATGTCTGACAGAGAAGACTATTTTCAGAGACCCCTTTAATACACATTTAATCCATTGTGTGCCTAATGGGTTTCAAAAGATGTGTAATGCCTGTTCAAAAGAAAGGGACAATGTAGATTTCAATGGTTTTTCATTTTGAAATTGAAAAGCTACAGGGTTTTTTTCTTTTTTCTTTTACAATACCGCTAATTAAATATAATATAATAGACTCATTTTTTGACAGTGGTAAACATCTTTATTGGAAAAATAAAAGATGGAGCTTGCAGCTTTCTTACATTGATTGCATAACCTGCTAAGGCAGTGTTAACTCAGAACAGTATTAGCTAAAGACATCAGTGACTCAAAGCAGTGACCAGTGTCCCTTCAGATGAGTGACTCAAAGCAGTGACCAGTGTCCCCCTTCAGATGAGTGACTCAAACCAGTGACCAGTGTCCCCCTTCAGATGAGTGACTCAAACCAGTGACCAGTGTCCCCTTCAGACATGAGTGACTCAAACCAGTGACCAGTGTCCCCCTTCAGATGAGTGACTCAAACCAGTGACCAGTGTCCCCCTTCAGATGAGTGACTCAAACCAGTAACCAGTGTCCCCCTTCAGATGAGTGACTCATTTCAGCACTTTTCTTTTGTGTGCCTGTAATATGCCTTGGCACATTTTCCCTTACCTATGTAACAAGACCGATATTAGCAATAAATCAACAACAAAAAAAAAATTGATACAGTCCTGGCCTTTATTTCAAAATATAGTTTTGAAACATAATGTTTCATAATCTTTATGAAATTAGGTTGCCGTGGGTCCTGAAATCAATGATGTAATGCTCAGTAATGCTTAGCGTAGTACAAAAAAAGCGTGGCCTTTCTAGTGTTAAGTCTGTTACACCAGAGAAGGCACACTGCAACTGATATAAACAGAAGCCTCAGTCAGCCATGAGAATAGCATGCTCCGTTAACATATTCTTTCACAGGGGACACTTGCTGCCAACACTGGCTACATTTAGAGAAATTAAACAGGCAAGAGGCCTCACTTGATGTCAGGTGAGTGGTGTGCGAATGATACTGTGGGTACTGCATTTCGACTCTGTGCCACTTTCCCCACAGTCTCATTCGGTTTCATGGTCTGGCTGTGGTCTACAGGTAATGATCCATCATTATCAGCCGAGGGCTTTGATGTTATCATTTTAACCTCTGCAACTGCTGTGGTGCACAATCTTATGCCAAAGTGTACTTGACTATTTTTTCCCCCCATAATTGCATGTGGTTTTATGGATGCCCCAAGGGATTTTGAATAAGAGGAAGGTAGTGAAGCAGGTCAGGAAGTACATGGAGAACAATTTTATTTTTTTGTATCCAACAGTTCATTAAGCCGCAAGACAGATGTGTACACCATTTCCAAGATGTGTATACAGGAAAATAATAAAGTCATATGTTTTCATGCAAAATAAGCAATTTCTAAAAGAGGCGGAATAATTTCTGTTCTTGCACTACTGATTCGCTTCTGAAACCAATCCAAAATTCTCCTGGAGTCGGAAGCTGTAAATGCTCAGCAGTTGGACAGGAAAATAGAAGATGGACAGTTAATGTTGTACAAATGATCATTTAATTACAGTATTAAATGAAAGCATTTCTCGAAAATAGTGTGAATTGTTGTGTTTTTCCAGACACAATTTATTCTGCTCTGTTTTTTTATCCTAAACCCATGGTAATTATGTCATAATGTGATGAGGTTCCTTTGTCATATTCTTGGTTATATGACGGCTACTATGGCTTTTATATATTGACAATGAATATATTTTCCTGCATTACAACCTAGTGGCAATTTACCTCATGGTGAGAAACAGCTTTCAAGTATTTAGAATGAATAACAGAAAAAAAGTTGTTTTTCTAGTTTTTTTTTTTTTTGTAAGACAATTAAAATTGAGAATTAGTTGGCCTTTGGAGAACCAACACAGCACTTAATTTTAATCACTGCTTAAAAGAAAATTGAAATGAAAAGAAAATGACAATGAATGAGAGTTCAATACCTAAAGGGTGTGTTAAAAAAAAAAAACACACCGCATTAATATCACACAGGCAATGGTTAGAGGGCTTTAGAGAGGACGAGGACAGGCCACTGATTCGACCACTGATCTCTTGCAGAAGACCAGAGCAATTGATGTCAGACATCCTATCTTCTTCAGAATGGCAAAGCCTTGCTACGGTGCAGGTGATCGTGTTTACCTGCTTTCCTGCCTCACTGCTGTTCCAAGACCCTGTCAATCAAGGTTATTTAAAAGTCACATGCAATTAAATGACCTCACATGCACTGGGAACAGGCTGAGTGAATGCCATGTCTGTATTGCAATTAAAACGTTTTCAATCTCAGAGCTGGCTCAAGCGGGAAGTGAAAAGTCACGTGTGACCACTGTTTTGTTAAAAGTGTGAATAGAAATATAATGTACATTATAAATAGTGGCTTAGTGATACGATGGAGGAAATATAGTTCATGAAAGAAATGTATGTTAAAGTAAAAACCAGGCCTATTTTCAGCAGGCATAGAAACCTAAACAAAGCATGTTAATTAGTTCCGTTACAGCCGTTCAGGTTAAATGTGTTAATTCCCCTTTGCCACAGGGTTAGGGTTAGGGTTAGGGTTAGGGTTAGGGTTAGGGTTAGGGTTAGGGTTAGGGTTAGGGTTAGGGTTAGGGTTAGGGTTAGGGTTATAGACATAGACATAGACATAGACATAGACATAGACATAGACATAGACCTACATGCAGAATTGCATCCACAATGGCCTCTCGGCAAACATGACCAGCACAGTACAGAAGCTGCATGCTGTATGTGGTTATACCGGCTTCACTTAACGGACATTACTTACATATGAGTTAACTTAGAAAATCATTATCCACTGTGAGGTACCTTTACTGTAAGCTAGCTACCTTCTTACTCACTTACTTTAACAATTTGACTTGTTAAAAAAATCTGTTAATTTAATTCTACTTTTTTGACACCAAGGTAGGTTAGTCACAAGAAATGAAAATGGGAAAACTTTAAAAACTATAACTTGTCTGATGAGTGTTATTAAACAATAATTATCCAGGTAGTGTCAGCGGGGATTCTGTTTGAACAGATAGGCCTACCTGTTGATGTGCTCACAGATAATGACTAATGATCTAGCAAGACAACATTTTGAGGGAGATAGGCATACAACAATACTGCAATCACATTGTGTAAAAACACGGTCTATTTTATAGAATTCATTGATGAATCTTTTTAATGGGATTTATTCAAATGAGCTCTTTTTTGAGGATACAATAGGATGGGACAGGCATGGAAACAGTTAACCCGTTTTGCTGCTCATGACTGTACACGATTGGACAAATTATATTTCGGATATAAGAGTATCATTAATAGGGACAATATAACTGTCCCTCCACATAGGTGGGACCACTGTACCACTCATCCCTATGTATATCTAGGCATATGACTGAGCATAAAGCACACAGGATGTGCTTACAGGATCTGGGACAGCCACGGAATGGTGCAAGGAAATTCCTGTGGGATCTTGTAATGCAGGACCAGGACATTGTGAGGTTTTTTTTTAAACTTTGTGCCGTGAATTCCACATTTCCACTGTCATTGTATGCCTGTGCCTGCATTCATTTCTTCTTCTTTTTTCCCCTTTGCTTTTCAATCATAGTCATCCACTGTCGGTTTCATTCAGGGGGCTGATGCATTTAAATGCATTTTTACAGCAAACAATAACAAGGAATGACATTTCAACACTGCGGTGCACAGAATACTACACACGGACACGCTCACGCAGACACACACACACACACATGCAGACAGACACACGCACACACACACACACACATACACACACACACACACACACACTCCTGCACATGGTACACATAAAGGAAAAAATTGCAACTGCCACAGTGTTAGGACTAAAAGCCTTAGGGCACATTTATTTCTGTTAGACAGCTCTGTTTTTCCCCCCTCTCAGCCTTGGCACAGGTATGATCTGTCTCTTTCCTGGGTCACATCTTCTGACCAATGACATGCTTCGCCCGTTGTAGCTCCTCCAGCACTATCGGAAAAACAACAACAACAACAAAAGAAGAACACTTGAACAACTAGCTCCTCCGTACAGTAATGTATAATCAAAGTCTTATCATAGATTTTTGGAAGAGATGCCACAGTCATCCTCCACCAGCGCCCGCATGCATTAATCCCCGCTTTCATCTGCAGCCGTCGTCTACTCATGCCCAAACTCGACGTTCCCCTGGGCTTCGGCTGTCAGACGGCCAACGTCATCGGCGCACGTCAGCGTCGAGCGCTGCGGGGTCTAGAGCCTCCGTCTTCAAGTCGCCTGTTTCACAATCAGGTCTTCTCTCCCTTCGGTTTTTGCGGCGCTTCGGTACGTTATCGGTGGATCTAAATACGATCGCCGTGTCGATGATAAATTGTGTTTTGCCCAGACCATTCGCGCGTTCCCTCTAATGTTTACCGAGACAGACAGACAGACATAGCATATGTCGCACTTGAAATTATGAATAATTATTTGCATTGCAGGTCTTTTAAAAAAAAAAATTACTCTGTTATGTAATGCGTTATTACTGGCTTCACCTACCTTGTCCAAATTTAAAACTATTGTATGCAATTTGATTGACAGTGTTTTATCCGCAGTAAAAATCTGCTTTTACCAAGTGAACCTGACTCTGACAGAGTGAAATACAAGCATAGTAATTTGTCATTCGCGGAATATGTTTCTAATATGCCTCTTTAATGACGACAAAATTTAAAAACTAAATCCCATGATTAATATAGACAGCATATGATTAAAAAAAAAAAAAAAAAACTAATTGAAATAACACAGTTCTTTTCAGCACCTAATGGCAATTATGACTAATTATCTACATACTTGAACAAGCCGGAGTGAAAGGGCTGATGTTTTAAAGGGACCCTCTTCCTTCGCCTGTTTCTCAGAGCATGCTGCACCAAGGCTGGCGGTAAGATCGCGTGTGTGCAGCACAGGGGAAAGACTCTGGAATTGCGTGAGGTGCGTGTCCTTGTCCGATGCCCATCACGCTGAAGCCTGAAGTGGCCCTTAGCCATCTTTTCTTTCTGACTCATCCCAGAACGGTCGCCCCTTACAGTCCTCAGTCTTCCTTGATTTGCACTTCAAGCGTGTGCAACAAAAATCAATGCTCGTGTCTCTCAGTCTACCGGCACCTGGTGCAAGATTGTGTGTGTGTTTTTTTTTTTTTTAATTTTACATAAGACACATAAGCTTTAAGAGGTGATTTAAATATTGTACCACTGCAACATTGGAGGCAAGCCAGGATATGTTTTGTGTGTGTGTGTGTGTGTGTGTGTGTGTTTATGTTATGAGAGAGGCACATCTGAGATGAACATTTTTACTCCTGCGTTCTGTCTCCAATGGTCTCACAGCAAGCAGTGCAATAACCTGTCCCAAACCCTGGTCTGGTTGTCTTTCTCTGCATCATCACCGGAAACATTTAGCATTTCCTAATAAGGCGCATTTATGATAGTTCCACTGGCCACAGAAACTTAAATTGATCTTTGCTACCTGCTGAATATGAGAACACAGGTACATAAGAATGCACTATGAGAAGAGTCTTCAACAACAGACACAGAACAAGATTCTTTATGTTCTGCCCTTAAGTTGTTTCTGTTTGTGGAATGAACCACTCATTAATGTTGAAGAGATCTGAACCTATCAGAGTGAAATAGATCACTGTTCACTCTGACAGAATTTTCTTTCTATCTTTGGGGAAAGAGTATGCACATGCAATTCTCAAACCACCAGTAGCTAGCAGCAATCTTATGTGATTTCTGAGATTGTTCGACAAAGATATTTTTTTATGGGCTTTAGATTTCAAGCTCAGATTTACATTTTTCTGCTTGGGAACTGTATTCTCTGGTGGTGATATTTACGTGAATACATTTGAATACCTTAAATGCATGCTCATAAATTGACCATATACTGCCAATTTCACTTTTGTTTCCTATGTAATATTCAACATGTTTAGAATGGCTGGGGTTTTATCAATAGTGATCACAATGAAACATGCATAGGCATGTCTAATGAATAAGGTCCCTGGGGCAGACCAAATTTGAAATTCTCTAGCATTGCCATGAAAGTACATGAGCGTGCATCACATGGTAGCATCACGAGACATTAATAGAGTCTTCTTCATTCCAGAAGAGATTAAATATTAATCGTCCAAAGGCAAACCATGGTTAGGAAACCTTCTGAACTCATCTTGAAAGTAGCCTGCATGCCACGCCCTTCCTTCACATCACAGATAATAGATTTTGCTAGGATGAGGCCATGAGCTGAATAAATGAATGTGTGATTTTGATTACATCTCTTCTGGTCACTCCATGTGTCTCGCTCGCTCACAGCTTGCCTACCGCTGAGGCCCAGGAAGCTGTTTGATCAGTTTTTTTCCTCTAGAGAAGCAAAGGGTCGTTCTTAGGTGTTCTACCTGCATTATAATTAAAACAGGCCTGCTAACACTCGTACACTTCCATGCATGTGGATCTTAGTTCACGTGTGCCACATGTCTTCTTGTTTTGTTTTCTATTAGAACGAGTATGTCTGCAGAGGATTGACTAACCCGAAGGCTGTCCTGCTGCCTTCAGCAAACGCTATTCCCGACAGATCAGACCAACAGAACTCAAGTGGTCTGCAGGTTTTTTGGTCAACACAAAAGATGATGGAGATGAAATCAGGACAAGACAGACGGCCAGGGTGAAATATGAATTGTAACAAAAAAACCTAAAAAACAAACGGACAAAAACCAAATACAGGTATACGATGACAGGCAAGAACCCATGATGTCCTTTGTGATGAAGGGTATACAGGCAGTATAAATACAATATTTATATAAACCTCTGATTCTCCATTCAGATTTTTACTGGTAAAAAATAAATACATTGTCAGAATCATTTTATGGTTCAGTCAAAGCTTTCCATCATAAACATGTGAAATGCAATATGACCAGTTATAAAAAGTAATAATAGCTCAGAGATTGGAGTAATAATAGAGTTTGGACTGATTCCACCCCTGTCTGTATGCTCAGTTGATTTGTCAAACGGACGTAATTGAAAATAACAAATAATAGCTCTCTGAAATAGCCGCACTTGTTATCTCCGATTATACCTGACTACCATTATCAATATTTCTAATTTCAAAACGAAAGAACTTCCATTCAGTTATTTAATGTCACTAGTATTCTTTAGACTGAGTCACAGGCTGACATGAAACACTTGAAGCCTCTTGTGATGTTCCCCACCCTCTCATAATAGAGGTTGAGAAGTTAAGCAATTTTGTTATCTGCTGTTGACCATCCTCTTTAACACTGTTGAATAACACATGGAGTTGCATAACTGAAATGCGTCAGCATTTGCAATTTTTTTTTTTTAAGTGTACAGTGCCTGTCCTCTGACACAGTGTTCCATACTTTCCCCAGGAACAAACTCTTAAAAGCAGGATCAAATATACACAACGTGGGAAGGCTGTATACTGAAACTAGATGTTGGAACATTGCTGCAGAGATTTGCTTCCATTCTGCCAGAAGAGCATTAGTGAGGCTGGGCACTGATTGGGCAATTAGGCCTGGCTCGCAGTTGGCTTTCCAATTTATCCCAAAGGTGTTGGATGGGGTTGAGGTCAGGGCTCTGTGCAGGCCAGTCAAGTTCTTCCATACCGTTCTAGACAAAACCATTTTTATATGGACTTCATTGTGTCTCCTGGCCATTGTCATGCTGAAGCAGGAAAGAGCCTTCCCAAAACTGTAGGGAAAGCTCAGAATTGTCTAGAATGGGATTGATTTGCCTTCACAGGGCCTAGCCCAACCCACGAAAAACAGCCCAAGACCAAGGGGTTTCCAGATACTTTTGGTCATATAGTGTAGCAGCTGTATCCCACTTTTATAACAATGATGTGGCTGGGAGATTAGACCCTTTCTGAATCTGTCACTGAGTTTGATGCTTATCTTAGCCAGCTACAGCTTGGCAACAGCCTACTCTGAAAAGCGAAGTGAAGGTGTCTGTTCTGGTTCTGGTTTGCTCAGCAGTACTTCACTGCATCCATAGCAACATCCAAAAAAAAAAAAAAGAAGTGACATCCAAAAACCATCGATAATTTAAGATGTGCACAGTTTTAGCAGAAGTTCCCCCTGCTGGATCTCCAAAGAGAAACTACAATTCTAGATGGTAGAAGGCAAAATATTCATCATCGCACGTACTTTACTTGACATATTTCCTTGTACGCATGTTCCAAGATTCTACCAAAAATTGCGGAAACAATTAGTACAAGGGGGGAGTGGGGGTTGTCGTGGTAGACCGGAATCTACGGGAAAGCCAACATGGACTGTGATCCCATTGGGCCAAGAGACACATGACTGATCTGGGGTGTCTAGGTAACAAAGAGGCAGCAGATCTTTTTGACTGGCAGGAAAGTGAAACGCAGGGTCTCATGGGATTTGGAGCGGGGAAGAGCAGCTGGCCCAAAGCAGCTGGAGGTCTTGCGAGTGTCTGTCGGGATTGGATCGAAAAGTAACAGGTAGCCTCTGGAACACCTGTACTTGAAAGCAAGAGGCTGCAGATCCACCGAGACAGTGTACAGAGCCCAGAGCGTACCCAACCCGCATGCCAAAAAATATTGAACGCTGAGACCTGAAGATGCTGTAAGGAGAAGCAATTTGCCAACGTTTGTCTGACTTCGACTTGGACTCCACAAAAACATTTTTCCTCGAATTCAACTCAAGATGAGTGTGTTTTTCTCTTCACAAACAATACAAAGCGAGATATAATAATGCACCTTTTTTTTTGTTTGTTTGGGGATAACAGTTACCCTTGCATTTAGTCGATTGAGTCAAAGTTCAGAACAAACTGTGACTGACCCAGGCCTGAGAGAGGGAATATTTGAAAAGAATAAATCAGCTACACACATTTAGCTTTCATCCAGAGGGATTTTAGAAAACAAGCACACTCAGTCAGGATAATATAAGCAGCAGCACATAATTAGAAACACTTAGGGCCAGTAACAGTGTACCAATAATAAGTGCTAGAATCATTTGTACTGTGCAGTCAACTTGTGTCCACAGGGCAATTAAGATTCCAGGATATTTTGTAAACTACATTAAACTAAACTATTTTTCAGCTCAGATGTAATGCAAAGTTAGACAGAACTTTAGAACTTTGTGTGTGTGTGCGTGTGTGTGTGTGTGTGTGTGTGTGTGTGTGTATGTATATATTTATATATAAATACTGTATATATACATGTGAATTGTTTGATTACAAATCTAAACCTGTGGAGAACAGACAAATCAAGAAAAAAAAGCCTCTATCCCTAACATATGGAGCTTGCTGGATATGCCAGCACCAAGCAGCACCACCACAACATACCTTTCCCCTGTTGAATGTCAGTTGCTGCTGGATGTATTGGTGGTGGGCCAGTAGCGAGGGCGACCTTCCCTATGTACCCCCCAGTAGTGTGATGGGGACACTGTTCTGTGGGAGGTGCTGTCTTTTGGATGTCCTGAACCAAGGTCCTGGCAGTTCCACGGTCTCCTGGCTAAATTCTAAACCTGCCACCTATACACATTATACACAAGTAAGATGTTTTGTTCTAGCTTGTTAGTCGCTTATAAAGTTAAGTAAAAACAAGTAAATAAAAAATATTTAAAATACAAACTTCTTTAGCGAAGGATTTGGTTGTGTGATAGCTATAAAATCTTTTTTTAAATTTTTATTTGTTTTATTCAATGCCAAAATTCAAATTTGGGAGTAGAGTGGTCTGTTGTACCGAAATTTCAAACGTAATTTAATAAGTTATTCATTTCATCTCATCATATTCATCAAGCATCAATTTAGTTTCTAAATGAAAAGCTTTAATGCTTGACTCAGATAAAAATGTTCGAAATTACATGCTCAGAAAAGAAAGTGTCAGACCCTGTCAGAATCGTACCCACATTCATTACCCCTCATATTCAAACCCATTATTGGTTCAATTTTCCCTTCTTCTCCCTTCTAAGTTTTTTCTTAGCCTCACTTAATATTTCTGTGTAAGACAGTTTGCAATGTTATCCTAATTCAGCATCCAATTTTTTTTTTGATTGATTGTTTTTTTATTTTTCCTTCGATGTTGTGAATCATAAAAATGCCCAGCCCGCATGAGTTTGTAAGACACCAAATCAAGAAAATCATATATATATATATATATATATATATACACACAATCACAATCCAAGAGGTACTAGACATAAATTATAAATGATAGCAACAGTGATGCAGGAAACAAAGACATTTCATTAGAAAACAACAGAAGGAAATATCTGCTTTTGTGTCACATTAGAACCTACCAATTTAATCTCCACAAAAGAAGAATTCTCAGAAAGGAAGAAAACATTATATTCTTTATGTGGACATTCAGTTATTACTTTGTGGGAGGATTCAAATTTGCAGCAAACTTGTTTGTCACAAATAACAGCCATTGGGGCCAATAAAGAAGTGCATCACAGACCGTGGAAGCAGGAAGGTAAAAGAGAACCCTCAATTTTAGTTGCGGCTAATTCTCTTTTATGTGTTGAACTTCCTTTTTTATGTATACATTGTATTTACTGTGGGGTGGTTGCTAGGCAACAGGTACTTCACACCTTTTCTGTTCTGCTCTTGCTCAGCAAAAAAGACTGAAAATAAATAATAGAAATTCCATTGCTCTGATGCCATATCACGTATATGGACAAGATCAATGGCTCTGCCAATTTTCCTTTTAGGTAAACTGGTTTTAATGCAAGTCTTAATAGTAAAACAACATTAGACAGGTGCAATAATATTTGTCGTAAATACAGTAACAATTCATAATCAAAGAAAAAAACATCTTTAAAATGACCAGAAATAATAAAAACCTAAAAAGTTTTACAGATCAAAACATGACTAAAAATGTATATCTACATCAAGAGAAACATCGATCGTCTGAAAGCCATAATGCAAATATGCTTAATATTAGCAATATTGAGTGCAGTTTTGGATGACTTATTCGGTATGTAGGCAATAGAGACACAACACATATGAGTCACTGAATTAATATTTGACTTTGTGTGATATATGCATAAAAAGTTTCAACTGGGGCTGGGTTTATGCACTTCAGGACTTTACAAACATATGAATGGGCTTTTCGACTTGATTCTAAACAGAACCGGAAACCAATTTAGTGATAGCGAAACAAATCCAAATCAAAAAAAGAATACACAATCACAGTTTAAGACAAATATTTTGTGATTGGTAAATGCTTTCCAGAAATGTAGACAAAAATAAAACATTGCTATTTAAAGCCCAGCTGCATTTGGGAAATGCAGCATTTGACAGTTTGCTTTAAATGAAGGCTTTTAAGAATGATTACTGTAACATTTTATAGTCTTCAAAAGCTGCACCTGTGCAGATTACAGAGTACGCAGCATAATTTTGTTTCAAATGAGGAGATGGTTTAAAGAAAATATACATTTCAAATGGCAGAAACAGTAATTGGTTTTATTGAATTAAAATAAAGCAAAATATGTTGTGCAGACAATTTTTGACGAACCAATAGAGTACAGAAAAAAGATGCACTAAACTAGGTGCATATTGTGTGTATACTACGTAATTAAGTTCTGAGCGGGAAAATTACTTGAAAGGATTGTAAATGTATCCCAGAACATGTTAAGTTGCTGTTCATTCTCTATTAGTTTACCTCCATACTGGACTGATTGATGGATCCATTAAATATTCCATTAATGGGCAGAAAGCTCAAAAAGTAAACAACAGACTATAAAATGGAGCACTCCTGTTGCATAGCAGGGACATCGCAAATTAATTCCATTTGATTTGGTTCATTATAGGCGTATATTTGCTTCTTAATTATGCTAAAATTATTTGTGTACAAAAGTACTGTCATATATTTACTTTAAGCCTACAGAGATACTTTTTGGTGGGGTGGGGTCTGATTTTTCTGAATTGAAACTTGTTGGTTGATTTATTCGTCTCATGGAGTCTTGATATTGCCCCTTAGGTATTATGGTAAATTGTAATTGCAACCATTTTGGCCACATATATTTTCTTTATCAGATTTTGACTCTGCTTTCAAAATAAACATTCATGAATAAATAAAAAATGGATAGGAATATTTGATTCAACATATGAAATAAAATACTTCATGATATTTAAGTCATAATGGAATAAACACAAAACAAATGCAATGCAATGAGAAGACATTTCCCTCACACAACATAGAATTTGGAATATGACTTCTCTTTGGCTGGACCACAACAGCGGGGCCAGCCCTATAAATGCAAATGTCTGTGACTGAGTGACTGAGTGATGAAGTTACATCATTGGTCGGCCGAGTTATGTAGTTACACCATTGGTCGGCCAGTCCAGCCATATACTAGGTTTTGACCTGGTCTTGTTTTATTTGATGTTGATATCATCCCTTTGATTTATTTAGGAAAAATACTGTGTTTTCTGGGTGTAAATTACAGCACTGTATATTTTATCTGAAACTATACTGAAAACTATTTTTTTAATAAACTGTAGTGTTTTTTACACAAAGTGCTTGCATTCTGGGACAATTGTTATTTGCTGCATGTTCATCATCTCCTGGACTATTAATTAAGCCAAGACATAACTAAGATTAAAAATGGCTGCTGAAAGGCCATGAACTTTGAACTGTTATTTATTTATTTATTTAAATCAAGAAATACTGATCATATTCCTTATTTTGGCTGGTTTTGGCTATTGGGGTATTTTCTTATTTACCGGTAATCACCATTCTGCATACTTTTGTGTGCGCGCGTGTGTGTGTGTGTGTGTGTCTGTGTTTGGGGGGGGCTTTAGTGTCTGATGAGTGATGTCATCATATTCTCATCATCACTAATCTCAAAAGATTGAAGTATTTTCGGTCAATATCAGAACAAATTTAAGTTCTTCAGTTTCCTGTATTTCCCAATTTATGCATGACTGAATCTGTATTACGGTGTGATTAGCAGAGAACTATGGGACGAAGCTTGTGAGTACAACACCCGACTACGAATGGCTGAGCATAAATAGATTAAACTATAATTTACCACAAAGGTGCAATTGCTTGAAAATGTATATTTGGCCTCTAGCGGTGTAGGTTCTCTCCATGTTGTCAGTGATGTAATTGTCTTCACCTGGGGCTCCGCAGACCCTGGGGGAAACCTAGGTTTTACTGAAATAGCGCACAGGGATCTTAAAGTTCAGAATGCATCTTGCATCCAAATGTCGACCAAAAGCAGACCCAACCCCTCCGAGGCAACTGTACGCTCTTAGCTGAATACATATGCGAACGTTTGCCTTGATTGCAACTGGCCTTATAGAAAGCTGAGCTGCGTGAGCTTTTCAGTCCACAGAGATCGACTACTTTAATTATTAATCAAAGAAAATGGGGTAAGAATTCAATGAAGGCCTCCTGAAGATAAAACACACAGCTCCTCATGGCAGGGCATGGCTATTTTTTTTTAACTTTGGTTTGGATAAGATAGTCATGTCTACTGTTAATACATTGGTGAAGATAATCACATTTTATTCCGCCTGGACAGTTAATTTACTGTTGCGTTCTTTCCCAAATGATGCACTTCTGTTGCAGAGTAGTATAATGGACAGGCAACTGGACTTTAAGGTCGCAGGTTTGAATCACAGGAGTGTTCTGTTTTGATGCTGAGGTGTAATGCCTCTTCATTATCCATCGGTCGTATTTTTGTCTTTACCAGAGGCATCAAACTCATGTCCCTGTGGGCCATAGAGTCTGCACATTTTTTACGATTTCCCTTCAATCAGCAGCCGAGAAGGGCCTTGGGCCTTGTGTACTTTTCTCCCGAAATGAATCACCAGCAGAAACTGTGGCCCTCCAGGATAGGATTCTGACAACTGTGATCTAGACCGTCAGAGTCGAAGAAAGAATAACTTTAGCTCATTAAGCCCAGCCAAGCTGATACAATCTGTGATGTTAAAACTTTACCAAACAGTTACGCTTTTGTTTTGTCAGATGTGTAAAATCATGTTCATTTGGTGGCAGAAATGAAGGTTCAACTATTGCAATTTGGATCACATTCAAAGTGCTGTTGGATTAATTGACAATCACGAATTCAATGCGATGCCTTCATGGTTATTAAAAATAATGTTAGTTAAAACTGGCAAATTTTCAAGACCCTTGGATGGGTTGTACGGTGTTTTATTGTCCATGGGTTTTCAAGTGGTCTAATTATTTTTACCATCGATGTAGCACTCAAATCGTTCTCTTAGAAACAATACCCTCTTACCTAGACCTGTGTTCAGAACAGCACACCCAGTTGAGCCTAAGGCTCAGCGAAGCTACAGGCTGAGGAAGTTTGGAACAGTCGTGTGATGACAGTGCAGAGTCTCTGGGAACTGAGTGGGTCCCCAGGGAGCCAGTCCACAGGGGTCCTCACAACCCTGTCAGGAGACACTGTGTGTGTGTGTGTGTGTATATGTGTGTGTGACTGAGTGAGAGAGAGAGAGAGAGAGAGAGAGAGAGAGAGAGAGAAATGAGGCAGAATTATACAAGGCTTTACTAGTTTTTTAAGGATACCTTAAGATAAACAAACAGCATAGTCCCTGAATTAGCACAAAAAAAGGAAGAAACATGAAAACAAGAATTAAGGCTGAATGCCAGACAATAAAAACAGACAAACCAAAGGCGTTAAACTTGAGGAAATGTGTGCGTCATCAGGCATATCATTCCCCCACAAGAATGTAAGTACAGATTCAATCAGTATTATTTTAAAATGAACTTTCCTCAGGCTTACCGTTAATTTACATATCCCATAGAAAGTGGGATATGTTAATTAACGGTAAGCCTAAGGAAAGTTCATTTTAAAATAATACCGATTGAGTCTTCCAGTTTCACATTTTCTGGGCCATCATTCTTCGCAGAATGAATAAAATACGAGAATAAATGATTAACTCTTATTTTAAAATATGTTCGTTAGTTTTGCTCATTTACTCTGTGTTTCATATGCCCAAGAGCATTATTGTATTACAAACTGAAGAATGCTAAGTGCTAATGACTCCTAAAATTACATTTTGTGGGTTGATAATCAGGTGGACATCTGTTTTAATTTCAGAAGGAAATGTAACGTAGTAGTGAAACAAATGCCTGATGTCCTCTCCTTCAGGTAAATGGAAATCTTGGCACGTTCTTGGGTTGCAAGGTGTCCCTGTGGAACACTTGGTTTTTTTGTTTTTTTTGCCTCCTGGTGCTGATTGCTGGACACTCTGCAGGTGAGAGACTGAGAGGCTGACTGGTGAGTCACGGGCCTCTGTGAGCTAAGTGGTCTAATGACCGATGGCAAATGGATGCCCGCCGTTCCCCTGTGACAGCTTTGGGTTAACCGGAGATATTTATTTTAAACTGTCACTTTCCTGCCCGTTGGATGCAGCCTCCCTGTGTATGGCCGGAAAAAAAAGTACCACGAATGTCTGTTGCTTTGCAATGTGTCTGGTTCACAGGAACGCAGGACAAGCTCAGGTGAAGGCGTAGATCGCGGTTTGATTAATACTGTCTGCAATTTTATATCTCTAAAGTGCTTTTCAGTCTCTGGGAACTGGTTCAATCTCTCCCCTGTGTACACAGTAATTTCCTACCTCGTTGAAAAAGCTGATTGTCATTTAAATTAACTGTGCCACATATTCAGAACCCTCACCTTTCGTTTTATAAGAATTGCCTGGATGAGGATCTACCTAGAAGTACTTATGTGCACGCTGAATTTAATTAGAGCATGTTGATTGTCACTAGTTTTACCCGAGATTAAACTAACTGTTATTTTTTGTAAAGTGAGGTGACAACTTAATCCCTGATCGATCCTTGCCCTAACGGATCCTTCACCCATAATTTTTGCCACTTGAAATAATCAACCTTGAAATCCAAACAGTACCGCAAGTCACACTTTACTCCCATGAATTTTGTCTGTTAGTCATTTAAGTTGTTCATGGAGGTATCTGTAAAACATTTGTTAGCATTTAGATTCACCAGGAGTTTGGAAATGTAAGAAAAAAGGTGCAGAAGCTAATGTCACTGCTGTGCTGAAAAAAAAGAGACATTTTGAATTTTTCTAGCATTTGTGGTGAAGACTCCATATACTCTCTGTCTGTTATGGAGTAATTAACTCTCACCACTCTGTGGGTTAGGTCAGAGTAATGTTCACTGTGCGAACTGGACTTTGTGTTCTTGGCTATGAATAACTGTACAATGAGTATCGTACCTTATCGGACCTGCGTTTTGTAGTTGTTCCAATGACCTTTGATATGCAATTTGTACGTCGCTTTGGTTAAAAGCGTCTGCCAAATAAATGCAATGTAATGTAATGTTATGGATCTCTATGGAAACAGCTTACTGAAGAGTGGTGAAGTGCGGTGTTTTGTGGAAGTTTCGATCCATATATTCCAGGCCAAGTTCGATGAATTGAGCAGCTTATTGCTGATTCATTTTCTCACAGTATTACATAACCATTTGTTTGTTGCACGTTGATATTTTGGCGCTGAATGATTGTGATCAGGATTTGACATTAACACCGACCGCCCACCAAATGCGGGTAGAATTCGGCAGTGGCATCTAATTCCGTCATCTCACCAGCCACTTTGCCGGGTGACCTTTTGGTAGCATTTTATATGAAAAAAACATAATTTGAGTTTATAAAAGTCATCTGTAGTATAATGGGTGAGGAACTGGTCTTATAACCAAAAGGTCGCAGGTTTGATTCCCATGTAGGGAGCAAGGTACCTAACCTGCATTGCTTCAGTATATATCCAGCTGTGTAAATAGATGCAATGTAAATGCTATGTAAAATGTTGTGTTAGTTGCCCTTGATAAGAGCATCTGCTAAATGCCTGTAATGTAAAGGTGATACTACCTATATAAGAAACAGATATTAGACATATTTTTTAAATCTTGAATTACTTATCAACTAATTATACTGATAATTGCCATGTTAGTTAATAAACTAAATATGCGACAACCTGCTGTGACCAATGGATCATTTGAAGGTTATATTTCTGGAGCGAAGCTAAGCTACAGTAATGGCCTTATGTGGGCAAGTATGGTGATAAGTCATGTCACAATGATACTTGACTACAGATATTTCCACTCCTTATATATTATCCCTGCAGGAATTCTACTCATATAAGAGCCCCTACCTGCATCTGCCCTCCCCCCCCCCCCAGGCTTTTTGGGACCTTTTCCTGTCAAAAACAGAAGTGCCCGTGACAAGGTCTAACCCACAGGCCTTGCCGTCCGCATCCAAACCAGAACAGCAGGGCTGGTGTTGCTCACCTTTGCCAATACCCAGGGGATTGTGGATTGTGCTCATTTCTTCACCAAGCGTCTAGCCTGCAGGAATACAAGCTCCTTTTTTGGCATTCTCCGGTGCGCTAGCGTGCCCCCCTCCCCCCCCCCCCTCCTCTCTCTCCTCCCCACCCCCCCACCGCACAGTTGATTATACTGAGACATCAGCTCCTCTGGGGGGCTGTTTGCTGGGCTGGTGTGCACTCCTGGAACACAATGCCTTAGGATGCGAGCAACGCACTGAATACAGAAGATCCCTGGACTCAGGCTAGGTCACTGCTTTTTGCAGCAACACATTTCCAGAGCTTCAAACTCACGTGGATGAATGAGAATTAATGTCTGAGGAACGTTAGGCACCTCCGAAAGAAGAAGAGCAACTCTTCTGCCATCCCTCCACTTCAAATCAATTTGAAACAGGCGCAGAACCCTCATCAAACCATCAGCGAAACAACCACTCCACACTCCACACTTAGCGACTCTAGACAAACTCGAGATTAACATCTCGTTCAGAGTTAAGCAGGAGTCTTTTTTTTTTCATTTTCAGCCGAGCGAATAATATAATATCACGCTTCCCTGCTTGCTTTTGAACAAATCAATTAATTATCCACTTCAGAGTTTTCTCACAATGTCAACGGGTGGTCTTGACGCCCACATTTCACTTCATTTTCGCTAATATTCTAAACGAATAAAAGTACCTTGACAGTCTACGAATAGTATCTGTTTGCTCTTAAACACTGCCAGTACATAATTCAAATACCATAACATAGCCCTACAATATTTCTGTTAAATGGAGTACACAGTACTCTGAACACAGAGCGACTGTCAATTTTGAGGAGGCAATTGTACCATTAGGGTCTTGTTACACAAAAGCAATCTCCACACAACTTTTGTTGCTTGCAACTAAATTGGTCTAGGATTGCTTTGCGTAACGAGACCCTAACGATTGAATTGCTGAGTTGCAATTTACAATTTGCAACTCAGATGCAATTTATTTGCGATCAGTTCTGAGCAGCTCAATGCTCCATGCAACTGATTTCATGCAATAGCCAATTATGCACCTATGTTTTAAATCTGTAATGTTAATTTAGCTAACATGGCTGTTTTAGCCTTGTTTTCGAGTGGATCTAAATGAGGGAATGTACAGAAATATTCGCGTTTCCTCATCGCCAGTGGCATGAAGGACAGAAACCAGAGTAGCTAGTGTAAATTCCCTGAAGGTATACTAAAATAAACACCATTAGAATGTATTGGTGCAACATCGAATGAGATTACATAACACACTTTATTCTGATTTGTGAGTGACTAGAATTTAAATTGCTTGCGAATTGCCTTGTGCAACGATGTTATTGCTTGAAATGACGTTCAGAGGCAACAACAGTTGCGTAGAGATTGCTTTGCGACCCTTAGGCACGGTCCACCGAACTAAACTTTGGCAATGCAATAGAGAGCATTTTAATGGTTTTTTTTACTGTACTTGGTACAAAACTCCCTCTAATACAAATGCAACTGGCATTGCCTCGGCAGCAAACCACAAGCAAACACTACTTTGGTCACTGTGTGTGTGTGTGTGTGTGTGTGAGTGGGTGTGTGTCTGCGGGGCGACATAGCTCAGGAGGTAAGACCGATTGTCTGGCAGTCGGAGGGTTGCCGGTTCAAACCCCGCTCTGGGCGTGTCGAAGTGTCCTTGAGCAAGACACCTAACCCCTAACCCCTCACTGCTCTGGCGAATGAGAGGCATCAATTGTAAAGCGCTTTGGATAAAAGCGCTATATAAATGCAGGCCATTTACCATTACCATTTGTGTGTGTGTATTTAATTAGGGCACTCGTAATTATCCTGTTGAGATTCTCTGTATGGCATATGCAAACATATTACCAGCACTGAGGCATTTAATTAGACAGAATCAGACATTGTGTGTGTACGTGTGTGTGTGTGCGCATGTGTGTGCGCATACATGTTTGTGTGTGTGTGTGTGTGTGTGTGTGAAATGCCCTGTACGCATTGCAGAGTTACAGACATTGGTATGGAGAGGGCAGAGGAGAGAGGGGGGGATGTGCAAAGAGAGATCTCGAGGGTAAAACCTCTTTTGGGCTTGTTTACGGTTGTGCCCTGCAATAATATTTATGCATGACGGGTCATTCGAACCCGGTGTCCATCAGCCTTTGTTTAAACCTCCCGAATTGAAAGCCATGGACTACGAAATCCTGGAGGAATTCTCAGAATTATGCCCCTGCATTATCCTACTGGCCCCGGTGCCATCTGCGGCTCTGGTCAGATGTTCTCAGGAAAATATTTTGTTTTCGATGGTAAAAATAAAAAAATAAAAAAGCGCACACACATACACAGAAATAAACATGAAAGATGCATGCCGTGCCTTACTGGAAAAAAAAAAAAAAACACCAAAGGATTTATTTTCCTTTTTCCTTTTCAGTTAGAGTAGGCCAGTCAGAGGCAGCTGTGTGTCGAGAGTTCCTTTCATAGATCCAATTCCATTTGAATCGAAATAAAGTAACAAGTATTCTGACACCAGGAATAGGACTTGCACTAAGACTGCGAATATATAATTTAAGCAAGACTACGCAGAAGCCTATGTGGAGAGGCTATGTTTCTGAGGGCTTAAATTGCTTTTGCACCAATATAACAGTGATTAGGACTGAGAGGAGCAGTTTGCAAAAATTGATCCTGAAATGTTAAGGTAGAGAAAAGAAAGGGTGGCTGAGTTTCTGAGAAGAGAAGAAACTAGCAATTGTGGATAAGAGGATTTTGTAGCGATTGGATTTGGGAAGACAGCTGACTGTCCAGGTAAACACATACATAATGCATCCAGGTACACTTAGCTGGATTAAAATACCCCGGGTCAGTGCTGCTAAACCTCTCAGTTTTGCTCTTGTGTGCAAGGGCTTCTTCAAATCACTGCCTCAGTACCAGCAATTAATGCAACCCCATATCTTTTTGAGACCCGGTTTTAAGTATTTAAAATTTTTTTTTTGACATAATACAAGTGTCTTGGACGACATGTTGCAGAGAAAATATGGTTCTGGAGATTAACATCAGAGAATGAATTGACAGGATTTGAAGGGGGCAGGTTGTGATTCACTTCTGATTCACTGAGGAGGATGCGCTGTAGCGTTGGTAATTGCGATCCATTGCTGACCTGCCCATTTTCCTTCAGATAACTGAAGAAAAAACAAAAACAAATCTACAAACTGCTGCACCATTTTTATTCCAGCTTGAAGCGTTCACCGTGTTTAAAAGCGTCAAATCAAGTTTTTGAGCTTTGCATCTTCCTTTGTGAGAAACTGAGAAAAAAAAAATGTACAATTTAGCACTCCTAATGGCAAACAAATGAATCTTTTTATATCCAGAAAAATTATGCATCTCAGCGGCGGTGCTGAGCCAGCCTCTGTGTGAAAAATGCCCGCGGACTGGACTCGGATGAAGGATGAAACTCCGGATTGGAAAAATGTTGCTAGGAGACCTGACATCAGTTGTTTTTTTTTTTTTTTCTCTCTCTCTCTCACATTCCCCAGCCCACGTGTGTATTCGCTCGGTATAAAGCCAGCGGGAGCTCTCGTCCTTCAGAAGAAATCACCGAGAGGACTCCCCTTTCAAAGAGGGGAGAAAAGATTAGGAGGTGTCGGCTAAAGTCTCACACGTGGATTTTTGTTATTTTTTTCCCCGCTCCCTGTATTCAGTTTTTTTTTTTTTTCTCTCTCCTTGATTCCGGGAAGATCCTGTGCGGCATGGGGCATGCTCTGACGTTTCTGTCCGCTTAAGGATTTTGCGAAATTACTTAACACCTTAATGTCTATCTGCAAGTCGAAAGGAGCAGACCTTTGCTGATTGCTAGCCATATCTGCATTTAAAACTCTTCATTAGCTCTTTATTAGTTTTTTTTATTTCTCCCACTGAAATGTGGAATGCCACTGAACTTCTCTTCAACCTGTCTGAGGTGAACGGTTCCATGGACGGGGGTGAGGATGGGGAGCATCCGTTTTTGACGGACGCCTGGCTGGTGCCTCTCTTCTTCTCTCTCATCATGCTGGTGGGACTAATCGGGAACTCCCTGGTCATCTATGTGATCTCCAAACACAGGCAGATGAGGACCGCCACCAACTTCTACATAGGTGAGTGTGAGACTCTGGCCGTAAGAATCCTGTGTGTTTGTTTTCTGATGTTTTATCGCACTTCCTGGCATTGCAAAGCTCCCCCATTCCCCCCCCCCCCCCCCCCGCCCGCGAGCCTGCCTCAAACTCATCCCATGCCGCAAGCTTGGTTATTCCTTCCTCTGATTTAATACGGCCGTCTAGACGCAGCCAGGTGAGTGGTGACTGAGTGGAGCAGATCTTTCCCAGCATTTTGCTTTCTGTGGTACAGAAAAGAGTGAAGAGTGATAGACTAAAGTAATTAAAAAATTTTTTTTTTATTTATTTATCTGGGTTTGTTTAAAACAATTAAAATGTAGTTCACTGAACCTGGAAAATTCACGGTTGTGGCTTGCGGATGCATAAAGATATTACACCTAGCAGGAGACGGAAGACACACGGACCTGCACGTGTGCGGTCAGCAGCATTATACACTGCATGTGCATTGATACCTCACCGACTGCTCATGGCTAATGCAAAATAATCAAAAGGAGCCACAAACAAAAAAATTCAGGCTGTAATGACCATTCATAAATTATTGCTTAGGCAATTAGGCAAACCAGCAACACAATCCATTATGCCTGCATGTGTTTGAAAGGATTACTGAACCTGAGTGGATTATGCGAAATCCTGAATCAGCAAGACGAAAACAAAAACGAATGCGAATCTGCAAAGCGATAGCACGCGTCCCATGGCTGCAGAAAAAAAAAAAAAAAAAAAAACAGGTGCATAATGTGCTGGCCTCTGACCTCCGCGGCGCGTGCGAGCACGTGAGGGGCGGAGGAGGTAAACAACAGCAGGTCGGATCTGCGTCGAGGCAGGGGGTCCGAGGAGACCGGCGAAGCAGTCGCAGCCTCGCCGTGCCGCCCGCTCCGTTTTAATGCCTGCTCGCCGCTCGCCGCGCGAGGGGAGATAGAGCAACGTTACACGACAGAGACACGACACGTTCACCGGCCCTTAGACAAGAAGCTCTTGAAAATGGCCTTCAGCGTCCCTTGTCTTTGCATTTGTCTGTGCCTGGCCTTCAAGAGCCGTTTTCAACTATTTGACATCATGCCGATATCTGAACCAAAATTGATCTCTTTTAGTTTTTGTTGTGGGTCGCAGGCTTCTAGATCTAGTCTGTCTAGGTTTGCACACTGGATACGACCTTGGATGTTTGCACTTGGGTCAAACATTATGCAAACGTTGTGCAAACAAACATGATATATAGTTTACAGAATGTAGCTTGGCAGTGGGGTTTTCTGGAAATCAGGCAACTGGGAATGCTGGATGGGGAAAGAAATGCAATGTTTTGATGTGATTGAAAGATGAAATATAGGGCTTGGCTATATTGGCTAGTGGGGATGATGAATTATTCTTGGGACTGAATACGACAGAAAGAATTATTGTAAATGAGCTGGAAGATTAACTGTTCAAGGATCTGTGTAGAAACTGCACACTTTCAAAAATAAATAAATAAATAAATAAATAAAAAAAGCACTACGTGGCATATGTTTTGCTCCATCTACCTGCTCCATTTAGTCAACAAATCACCCAGCAATGGCTGAGCAAAGCCGGTCTGTCACACATGCTGATTTTTATTTATTTGTATTTTTTGAAAAGCAATATGAGGATACAGCCTTTTCCATCAGAGAAATGGGTGTAGACATGCTCTATTTTCCAGCTGTGAACCGTAATGTGTTGGTAAACAGAGGACAGAGAAATCACAGATTTTAAATGGAAACATGCTGTTTTAAAAATACATGCTGACGTCTTTTCCTGGGGGAAAATAAGTTCTGTCATTTTCAGTTTTTGCCTGCAAGCACTCTTGAATTGTGAGACATTTGGACTTTTTTTCCCCTCTCAGTCATTTTGGTGGCTGGTCTATGTGAAGATTTATAAAAATTTGTCCAGAAACTTCCATTTGGGCAAATCAGAAACATCACAACACCCATTTTCATTCATTGCAAATAATGATTTCCAAGTTTTTTGCCCAGGACCCAGTCAAGTCAATATAGGATAAACCACAGCAGTGGTTTACAAGTGTTTGTACATTGCTTTTTAAATGTCTCATATTTTGCTAAGAAAGATATGTAATTAAGAGTAGAATCCAACCATTACAGTGGACATGCTAGGAAGTGAGGTGTTAGCAGATGTTTTGGTTGTATGAAGCAAACTCTATCAATTATTTATAGATACTTTCCCTACAGTACGTGACATTTTTAATAAGTGGATAATCATATGTTTGGTTAGACCACCGATTCTCAGCTTTGGTTTTTGGGCCACACCTTTACAGTATGCTGCATTTCGTTCTGGCTGAGCTGTTAGTCAATTCTGTTTCAACAAACCTTTCTTTCTTTTTTTTTTTTTTACCCAGATTTATATTTTCTCTCAGTTTGGAACACCAAAACATATTTCAAAGCACATTTCACCCTTCCCCAGTCAAGCACATTCATCAAACCCGTCGACTGAGCTGTGTTGTCATAGCACCAGAGTACAGAACACATGCCTGATCAATCACAGGAGTCACAAAACCTAACCTGGCTGATTTTGTATGCCCTTAACAGACAACTGGGATAGGCAAATTCTGAAAGTTTTTTTTAGTTTTTTTTTTTTTGGAAATGGAACAAACTGCCCTATATTATAAATATGTGGGTTTTTTTTAATAATATAATGATTAATGAAGTAATATATTGCAACATCTGAAGGAGCAAATAATATGTACATTTACCCATATAGTGTGAAGAGTGGTAATATCCTGATAAATATATTTAATTTCAAAATCAGTTTGTAGACAGGGTTTCTCAGTCTAATGAAGGGTTCTGGACTAGTAAGACCAGCTTTGTGGAATTTTATGAAAGGATACTGTAGGTTCTGTTTTCCAGCATTGGTGCTTGTGAGCAGTGCTGTGTACTTGGACCCTATATAGATATAGATACGTATATATAGAGATTCTGAGCCACAGCTTCCTTTAATGTGTTTGTTCCCTAACTGTATGCTCCTCTCCAGCTAACCTGGCAGCCACAGACATCATCTTCCTGGTGTGCTGTGTCCCCTTCACTGCCACACTCTATCCCCTGCCCAGCTGGATCTTTGGGGACTTCATGTGCAAATTTGTCGCTTTTCTCCAGCAGGTATGTACTGTAACACTAATCTGATGCAACAAGATTGATGATTGGACAATGTTAGAAACCTTGATCACTACTTGATCCTCAAACAAGATTCACTATTAGTTATCACAGATGGAAATTTACTGAATCAAAATGGATCAAGTGCTGTCTCTTATCCATGGACCATAGCCTCAGTGCCCTACAGGATCCATAGCTGTAGCTGTCCATTGCTGTCTTCTATGGGCAGTGATTTCTGAACTGTCTGCTCAATGCACAAAGCAGCAATCAATTTAAAGAGATAGCGCAGCTGAACTATGATGGTATTCTGATGATCATTTGTCTTCCTCCGCATCAATCCAATCAACCATCCTCCTCCTGCTCCTCCTTGTTCTTGTTCTTCTTCTGTTCCCTTTAATTTCTTCATCCTCTTCTATCAAAGCCCAAAATGCGGACAATTTGGATGACTTAAAATATATATGAGTAAAATATTGAAGAACTAAATATTTAATTCAACATATCACATTCCTCTGAGCCCACCTAAATCAAACTGTAATGATTCGCTTGTGATTTTCCAGCCCAATATTCTCTGTCATTATTAAATAACCAGCAGATCAGACACATTTGAAACTGTTGAGATTTGAATAAAAAAAATTTGCATTTCAGAGCTTGAATGGGAGCACCAGTTTCTACTTTATATTTAAGGAAGGATTAAACAGTACAGTTTTAAAGTACTGGTATATAAGCTTTCTAAATTCCATTCAAATTCTTTGCTCACATATTTTTAGGTCAAAACCAAAACAAAATTGATACGCATCGATTACACATTTTTAATAATAAAATAAGTAAAAATTGATATTTTGAAATATCACATTTCAATGTCTCGGTCATCTCTATATATTTTGTTCAATGTTGATATTCAAACAATATTATACTTTACTCACACTGAAGATTGACCTTAATATCTGTCATTTTTCTGTATCATATAATAAGCCTTACAGATATAGTCAGAGGCAATTATAAATGTTTTTCATACAGAATGTAATCATCAGTTTCGTTTAACTAATTCAAAGACTAGACTGAAATTTTGTGATATAAATTATAAATTGAATGTAATTTCTCCTTTATTGTAACTGAAACTTGGCTGATGGGAAGATAAAATGTTAAAATTACAAGCTGGGGAACTCAGCAACTTGGGTAAAAATTGCAACAGCAAATAATATGATCTCTTGAACTCTCTCTATGTCTCTGTTGTGGCTGATTCCTGAGTACACAGGAAGACACCACTTATACACAGACAAAAACATTTAGTGAGTCGTCTGGACATCTTCAGGACCCACTACACGCAGTAGATGTTCTGATTGGCTAAAATAAATAGCACTGAACCATCACACTTACTATTTAACCTTCTGCCATCTTCTACGTTTGTACTTAAAATGTAATTAATTTATAATCTTTTTTTTTTATTTAAAAGTGAGCCCTCAGCTATAGGCTTTGTCAAATTATTTAATTCTCTGCTAATACCTTTTGTGGCAGCACATTTAAATTGAAATGTTCTGCTTTGCACAGGGTTGGGAATAGAAAAAATACAACTGGAGCTCTGATTGAGGCGATTGTACAAGCATCATAATTTGCTTTTCGTAATTCTTTTTTTCTTTTCTGATTTGACTCACTAGAACATCCACTGGACCATCAGTCATTGTAATAGGTTAATGACTGCAGGTCATTTCAAATTTGTATTTCAAAGGGATTCAATTCAGAGAAGAATGCTTTTCTTATAAGTAGGCTCTCAGCTAGACATGATGGAAGCCTTCAGGCCTCAAAGGGCATTAGGATAGCTCTCAAAGTGCATGATGGGAGAACATTTAACTTACCAATTTAAATAAATCTTTGACTCCTCAAAATACTTCAAATTGTAAGTTTCATTTTAATGACTGGATTGCAGAATACTTCTCTCTAACTTTTACATGTTTTTATAAAAGGTTCAAAGCTGGAGAAAGGGTAGGCATTAATGAATTTGGCTTCACCAATTTTATATAAAATTAATTTTACAGAAGGTATGTTACCATGGGAACTCGTCAACAGCCCTTTTCCTGATCAGCGGTCTCTATATGGCATATGCAAACATATTACCAGCACTGGGGTATTTCATTAGGCAGAATCAGACATTGTGTGTGTGTGTGTGTGTGTGTGTGTGCGCGCGCGCACGTGTGTGTGTGCGTGTGCATGTGCGTGCGCATGCGTATGTTGGGGGGGCTAGGGTTGAGTCCCTGCTAGGTCTCTGCTGTTGTACCGTTCAGTAGAGTGCTTAACCTGGATTACTCCAGTAAAACACCCAGCGGCACTCAGCTTGATTATTACTGGCTAGAGATGAAAACTAGCCTTCCACAGGCACGGCCATTTTGTTTCACTTTCTGACAGCTGAATGTTGCAGCTGCTTCTCTAACGCAGGATTCCTCTAGGCCAGGGATCTCCAAGGAACACCATGTCAGTTTCTGAGTTTCATGGAAACTTCCATTATCTATACCCGCTTATCCTGAGCAGGGTTCGGGGTGGTGCTGGAGCCTATCCCACCGTGCATTGGGCTAGAGGCAGGAATACACCCTGGACAGGCCGCCAATCTATCGCGGGGCACACACACCATTAACTCATACCTATTTGCAATTTAGAGTATCCAGTTAGCCTACCTCCATGTATTTGGACTGTGAGAGGAAACCCACACAGACATGCAAACTTCACACAGAAAGGCCCCAAGCCGAGATTCAAACCCACAAACTTCTTGCTGTGAGGCGGCAGTGCTACCCACTGCACCACCGTGCCGTCCACTTTTCATTCATTAATTATCCCAATCATTTAGTAATTGATATTTTAGTTACAAGACCGTTTCTGTGTCCCCAACATGAAATATCTTATTGTGGTCTAATCTACCGCTAAACCAGCATAAGTGTATTCAGCCAATTAGCTAATTTAGCCAATGTAATTGGTGACAAAAAAAAATCAGCACACATACACACCAGCTCTGCTGCAGTGGCATTGGCCACCGCTGCTCTCGACCAATTCTTTTCCTCCTACCTTATCTTCATTTCTGGGGCATTTAAAATTTAAATAGACACAGCCTTGGCTGCAAGTTCAGGAAGAAGACATTTTAAAGACACTGCCAGGACCACAGCAGGGATTCCACCCAACACCTTAGCAGTCTCGACTTCTTTTATCTGAATCTTTTTTGGCCTTTAGTCTGAAAATATGTTGAGCTAAAGCTGTCGGTGCAAAGACTGTCAAGTACTTCAAATTCTGACGTTTTCAGAGCTGCAGTGCAGAGGTCTGTTGTTCTACGATGACATTGCTACTCCCTCCCCCCTGTTAAGAATACTGTATTGTAGTCACGTCTGCCAGATGTCTGAAGATTGAAGCGGTTCATAGTTAATATCCTGAGAAGATCTCTTACAAAAATCAGGTTGTTGAGTGAGGTGGGCTTGGTGGGCCACCAGGGGGCAGTCATCCCTCTGAACCAAGCAGAAACTCTCTGTACAGTCACAAGGAGACGTGTGTTGGATGAGATTCTATACTGAGGCCCTGATTCGAAATTCCAGGGCACCTATTGTGAGCAATGAGTATAGGGCTTAAACCGGTGGTGTCTTTGTCAAACTGAATTACAGGGGCTTCGATTCTGGCCACCTGACTGACACTACAATCCGATTTGGTGCTTTGCTTCTTTGGGTTTTTGCAGCAAATGAGAAATGAATTCTAGGATCAACAAAAAGGTTGACATGCTGAATACTGGAAGATGGGTTACCTTGGGGAGCAGAGGAGATAGATGGAATTGGGGGGGGGGGGGTGCCAAAGTGGGGGAGGGCAAAATGAATTTCTGATAATTTGATGGGAATGACAAATACTCAGTCTTAGAAGGTTCAAGTACAGGTGTAGAGCAAAACATGGAATGAGAACCATATGCTATCCAGGAGTGGACAGCTGCTGCAGTTGAGTGCTAATCAATACATTTTTCGGAAGCACCTGCCCTTCTGGGCAAATCCCATTCAGAAGGAGATTCGTATTTTTTATGGGTAGTACATAGCGATTAGATAGCAGTGAACAATTTTAATAAATACTTGTGAGAGTGGGCAGTGTTAATTATTTCAACGGGCTGGAATTTTTCCTTTCCGGAGTTTTGCATACGCTATTCAGTCATTGCTCTAGTTTAATTAATAGCCAGCTCCCACACACATTCAGATTTCACCGTGTCCTTGCGTGATGGAGAGAAAGAATAATGGACAAAGCCTCCCACCAAAAAAGTGGAAAAAAATAATTAATTTGGAGGCTTTGTTCTTTTCTTCGGCACCATGGCACTTTAAATATGACAAACTATTCAGTATTATACGGCTCAGTGAATGGTTTCCGTTGCTTTAAAACACAGTGGGCAACACATTAGTCTCATGCTGTCTTTGCTGTAGTCCTGGTTACTATCTCTAGACTACATTTCCCTTTCCCTCTCAGCTTCCATTCTCTGTGTTTTGAACTTTGAGTAGAAAAAAAAATGTGTCACTTTCCGTACTGTATGAATGAAGGCACCTTTATACAACAAAAAAAAAACCTTTCAGTGATGGCACCCTTCCCTTCCTGAGCACTCCATGAGAAAATCATTCTGCAATTAAGCAGCCAGTGGTCGGGGTCACTGGAGTCTGCCGGTTGTTGTGATTTTAAAAAAAACAGTATGCCTTGTGGGAAGTGTAGTTCCGAGGCGTGACGAGATCGCGCCGTTCCAGGTCACCGTCCAGGCCACCTGCATCACGCTGACCGCCATGAGCGCCGACCGCTGCTACGCCACCGTCTACCCCCTCAAATCCCTGCGCCACCGCACCCCCCGCGTCGCCATGATCGTCAGCGTCTGCATCTGGATCGGTAAGAGCCCGCCAAGGCAAGAGCTGAGCCGCCGACGGCATTTTAAAAATAAATAAATAAATAAATAAATGCCAGCTTTTGAATCCAAGAATGTAACAGAAATAACTGGGGGGAAAAAACGTGCCTGTCCGTTTTAATTAAAGGGAAATAGCTGTCATTCCAGCTAAAAGCCTAAATTCCCCTGTGCTCTGTTGGTGAACAGTAGGCCTACAAATACACATCTGGTCATTATCTTTTGTGCACATACCTGACATATTTTCCTCTTGAAGTATTTCAAATGGATATTCACATAACGTAACTGTCTGCGCATCACACATCATTCTATTTATCGCAGCACTTGAAAGGTGTTGCATGTGGGCAGATGGTGATTTTTAGGAGCTAGTTATGTACTAGACTGGACATTAGCCTCGTGTTTCTCTAGAAAATAAAACATATTCCAAATCTGTATTGTTTTTTGTCTGAACTAACAAAAAATGCCTTGCTATCATGAAGGAACTGCTTTGATAAACTTTACTTCACTTAAAAACACACGGTCTCTTTTTGCTTCTAATAATGCTAGTACATTTATGTTGTAGATTTATGCATTTACTACTCCTACAGTAAGTCATGTGTTAACAGCTAATATTGGTTCTGACCCAAATGACATTGCAGTAGGATTTTCTTATGCATTTTTGTGTGCACTATTGTAAGCATCTGATAAATGCTTAAAACAAAAAAGCAAGGCGGCATCATATTGGTTGTCGCTTTCTCTGTCCTGACTGAGTCCTTTTTGGTCAAGGGTCCTTCATCCTGTCCACGCCCATCTTCATGTATCAGCGGATCGAGGAGGGCTACTGGTACGGCCCCAGGCATTACTGCTCCGAGGAGTTCCCCTCCAAGGCCCACGAGAAGGCCTTCATCCTCTACCAGTTCATAGCCGTCTACCTCCTGCCCGTTCTCACCATCTCCCTCTGCTACTCCTTCATGCTGAAGAGGGTTGGGCAGCCCGCAGTGGTGCCCGTGGACAATAATTACCAGGTATGGAGGTAAAATGGCTTCCCCCAGCTGCGTTTCCTTTTTGCCTCCTGCTGTGCTTTCATAGGTTGGATAAACAATTTCGGTTTGAAAGGGTTCCGCTTTTTCTTTTTGATCTTCAACATTAAGCCCCTCGTTGACAGTATTTAATTTTATTTACTGTGCCGTGGACACGGTGTGAGGAAGGAAAAACTGCTTTTAATCACAAAAGAAATTATGTCTTTGGTGCCTTTTATGTCTTTATGAATTTGTGCCTTTGTAAGAAATTATGGAAAACTGTAAAACTAGACAAACAGTTTCACTCATATAATTCGAAAACACGTTGAATGGTCATTTTGTGGAAGTAATTAAAACTTTCTGAGATCATTCTCACTTTAAATTTGTGTATACACGTATTTAGAGTTTGTATTACCCTTGCTGCGTGTATTGTGTTGTTGTGTAACCAGATTTTATATTCTGTGATGAACTGTACTGCTGCTCAGCTTGCAAAAGAACTTTTAACCTCCCTGAGTCTAACCTTGTTAAATAAAAGCTTTACATAATAAATTTCTCTTCACTTTTTCATAAAACATAATCGAACAATAGAATATTCAAACTCGAGCAGACAAGAGCTGGCCTTTCTGCCAATCACGGCTCATCTGGGCATTCACCAATAACAAAAAACAAAAACAAAAAAAAACTTATAATTAAAACTATAATTAAAACAAATTCAGTCGGTCTGATCCAGTCAATATTTTTCATTAACTTTGTTATTCTGTATATCAGTGTTTTTATTGACATTTTTGTGTTGATATGTGAGAACCTTTGAGTGAAACTGCAATTGAAAATCACACGGCAGACAAAAGGCCGGGAGCAAACTATTCAGTTTTCCCCTTTGCAGGTCCATCTCCTCTCCGAGCGGACCATAGGCATACGGAGCAAGATCTCCAAGATGGTGGTGGTGATCGTCCTCCTGTTTACCATCTGCTGGGGCCCCATCCAGCTCTTCATCCTGTTCCAGTCCTTCTATCCCAACTACAAGGACAACTACACCACGTACAAGATCAAGACCTGGGCCAACTGCATGTCCTACGCCAACTCCTCCATCAACCCCATAGTCTACGGCTTCATGGGGGCCAGCTTCCGAAAGTCCTTCAAGAAGGCCTTCCCCTTCCTGTTCAAGCAGAAGGTGCGGGACAGCAGCGTGACGTCCCGCACAGCCAACGCCGAGATGAAGTTCATCGCCACCGAAGCCACCGGCGAGCCGCAGTGAAGGACAGCCGAACAGCAGGTGGCGCTACAGTAAGCAACGCGAGGCCTCTCTGGGGTTCCGTTAGGCTGGAAACACAAAACACAGGCCAGGGCATTGTGGTGAATATTGAAAGGGGTGGCTGCATACTGCTAATGTGGCCAATTCTGTCATCTATCCTACTGCTGCCACTAGAAAAAAATATATATTACCAGGCAAAAGTATAGGATAGAAACTTAGAAGGAGTTGTGGGGATGTGGCAGGCTTGTCTTACAGAATGAGAAGGAATCAGATTTATTCATGAGTTGACTTTAAATTTGTCTGTAAAATACTTCAGCTTGTAAATATGTCTTTACTGGCCAATGGACAGTTGAGGAGGAGAGCTTAGTTTTCTGTGTACTGTACATGCAAATATGTGTGGAACAGTACTACTAAAGGAAAAGAGGGTGACCTATTTATTTCAGAACATTTTTTTGTAGGTGGGGAAAATATTGAGTTAGATGCGCTTGCATAACATTCTTATAATTTTAACAAAGGATCATTGTCACTGTACAGGAAGCAAAGATAACAGCAAAGATAAGCAGGCATATTCACATATTTTTACGAATGTGGGGCAATAAAGAAATGTTACTTTCCCATGCACTCTTAGTAATGGGGTTTTGATGCCCTCAATAAAAAGAAAAGAAAAGAAAAAAAAACACAACACACACTTCAAGTGCTCTTTTCCTTCCCCTACACCACATTCAGTACTGGAAATCTGAAAGACCTTCTTTCGTCTAAAAATAGTCTTTTATTTAATTACATTTCATATGAAACTGTTTTCTTACTATTAGCGTTACAGCTAATTGAAAGATCTTTTTTTTGTCTAAAAATGGTCTTTTATTTTATTTAATTTCATATGAAACTGTTTTCTTACTATTAGCATTCCAGCTAATTGAAAGATCTTTTTTTGTCTAAAAATTGTCTTTTATTTAATTTAATTTCATGTGAAACTGTTAAATTACAGCTAATAGAAAGAAAACTACAAATAAGCCATGTTCAAATGAAAATTTGCGTTCACAGCAAATGTGTAAGAAATAATAAGACAACATGGCACTGGGTTTGTTTTCATTGTAGATTCATTCATCAAGGCTTGGCAACGTTCTCCTGGATATTTACATGAAATACATAGTTAATATCAGCGAGGCAAAGAAAAAACAAAACAGGGCAACAGTCGGTATGGATTAGTATCGTTTATCATTCCAAATGGTGACAGGCGTGTCAAGATACGCGCCTGGGCGTGATAAATGGAGAGCTGGAACAGAAACAAAAGCCAAATAAACCGCCGTTTATCTGGAAGCCGGGCAAATTGAGGATTTCAGAATTGGATTCCCCGGCCCGTTGGTCTGGCGCTCCGTAGGCATTTAATGCGCGGGAGCTTGCTCAAGAAAGGAGGCTGCCTGACGAGGCGTGGAGGGTGTTGGTTCCGCGCCGACTTCAACACCTCCCTGTGTACACAGGCTGCAGGTTTTTGGCCGTCGCCCCCCTATCTATCACTCTTTCGATGGAAATTTTTTTTTTTTAATCTCTGCTTACAAGCTTTATCTTGGGTGACTCAGACCGTCATTTCCTGTCCCGTTCGCCCGTTTGATCGTTCTAAAAAACGTAAAGCGCGGACTCCTGTACTCATATTCGATATTCCCTTTCTTATCTGTTTCTTTTTTTATTTTTTTTATTTGTGTGGAACATGTATTAAAGTGTTCTGGCGTGTATGTTAACACTAAAGTCCCCATTTGCTATCACAGCGAGGCCGTTTGTATTTGAATTTGCATGGCACCCGCTGCACCCCTCTCCTACGGCTGTTAGGAGATTCCCTTTTCTGCCAAGGCCGGTTATGGGTTCGTAAACCTGGGGAAATGAGTCACGTTTTTAAAGCAGGAGTTTTATGTAAATGCACAAAAATGCCCCCTTACCACAAAAAAAAGAAAAAAAAGAAAAAAAGCTTTCTGTACAAACCGGGGGAACTAACGTACGACTTGATTAAAATCTCAATGCTGTATTCATTTAAACATGGACAGAAATAACCATTCAGTAATGGCGTCTTTCAAAGATTATAAACGATACAATATTGGTTTTTGAAAGTGATGGCCCTACGGCTATTTTTTAAATTTTTTTAATGGCCATTTCAATTCAAACACGTTGCCTTGGCTTTTTCAGTTCCATCCCAAGGGGAACATCATGTTCTCAGGAGCCTGCAGAGCAGAGATATGCAAATGCTGCGTTGCGAGGGCCAGTGCATTGGAACAATCCAGAAGCTCAATTTATTGCCATGACATGAAACATTAGTTGAATATAATTAGTTCCCTTGGGAAACTAGGAGACGTTAAAGAAAATGCCTACGTCTGCACGGTAACTACTACCAGGTTTACCTGAAGACTGCACGGGCTCGAAAGCTCCCACAATCCGCGGATGGTTAGACCACCTTCATGTGGCCCCCAATCTGTTGCCTGAAACAAGACATTTGTTTCAGCGAGACGCCGTCTGTCTCGAATGTGCCAATGTCGTTTGTGTCCGTGTGCGAGACGCAATCGACAAACTGTCCCGCGTGTGTATAAACAGCATCAATCTCGCTCTGTTTTCTGCTCTTGAATAATGGCGATAAAGTTGTTTTCACCAGCTGCGTAGACAGGTCAATCCGTAACTTAGGCTTCAATGGTATATACAGTCATACGTCTTTGTTCATTTGTAACTTTTGACACATTTCATAAACATCCAATTAAATGTTAGTTCTGTTAGAAGGTAATAGTGCTGTATCTTCAATCACGGTTTTTTATTTATTTATAGCATTTGGAGTGGAGTTGATTGCAAAAGATTGATTAAAGAACTAGACTGATGTGATGCTTTCAAACAACCGCCCAAAACCTTCTACCATTTCCACATTTGTGTCTCAACATCATCTCAGAAGTCCAAAAGGCAATGCCACACTTGTGTCAAATGTTAGATTCACGTGTTACATGGAGACATTTTAGCCTGTTGTTGCTGTCGTTCTTCATGTTTTTGTCTGTGCTCTCTCTCAGGTTTATGAATAAATGTACAAATGTGAAAAGACGCCTGCCTCATCCGTGATTTCTGCTTAAGACTAATAGACTCGGCCAAGCTCCTGCAGAGTACAGAACACAAGCAGCGATTACTTACGGCACTGTGAACAGAACCATTATCAAAATGAATTTCACAAATCACTCGCTTCCTGGTTTTTTTTTTTTTTTGCCCACTGCTGTGTAAACCGTGTGAAAACAAATCAATAAAAACAACAAAAAAAGTCCATAATATTTTTACCGCCAGCTAAAAAAAAAAAAAAAAAAAAAAAAGCAAACAAGCTATTTACACAGAATTGATTCATTTGGACAAATCAGACCTGTCAAAGGAAGAGTGTGTGATGAAGGTCTTTTGCAGGCTCCGACAGGAGTAACAGGGCCTCCGTTCAAACACATGAATAATAATGGGATTTTCTTACACAGCTAATCCGTACTTAATCAGGGATATTGATTTCAGCTGTTGCACTGACTCCAGTCAAGCCAATGGTCTACCCACATTGGCTGGCAAAGTCAAAGTTTTGGTTTCGGGACACTGCAGGAAAATAATTGACGTCACCTTCCAATGAGGCACAGCGGTGCTGTGGGATGATGTCATTTCCTGTATGCCCATGAGCTTCACATCAGAAGTAACGTTTAGCATGAACTCAAGGAGTGAGGCATGAATTCGTAATAATATTAGAGGAGTTCGTGCCTCAGTCCTTGTAGGAGGGCAGATAAATATGGGGGATGCTACCTTTTTTTGGGCTTGCTGCAGTCTTAAGCCTAGTTTATGCTTTCAAAACAGAAACACAAGACTGCTATGTAATGGGCATGAGCCTAATGTCACATCTCAGTCCCAGGGATTACACAAGCCTTCATTTCCATATGCATGGAAAGTACTTTTTTGAGCCATAATAGCGTCTTCAATCTGTAGATTGAGAGATATAGCATCACTTCTGTACATCACTACTGTTCATTTCCATAAATTACATGCTCAGGAAAGTGGGATGTTCATCTTTATGTTTTTATTTTGAAAAATCACTTTCACTACATGGAGATGTAACTATGAAGCAGTTCAGATATAATAGGCGATCACAGTAACACTGAAAAAGACCCTGTGGCCAATACCTTAGAATCAGAAAAAAATCATACCAAAAATCATACCAAAAGTTAAAATAACTCTTATTCTTTTCAATCAGTTTTGATTAGTGACTGATAAAGACACATTCTCTTTTAATCAATCTGTAGTTGTGATCGGAGATCTGTCCTGTGGTTTTGTACTTCCTCCAGATTATACAGAGCGCCACGTGGGCTGATAAAACATAGAGTACTACAGTACCTTATCAGCAGCAAGTAACAAGGAACTCATAGGCAAATACTGTAAGTTCTCCTTGTACTGAACATAGGTGAGTACACGTTGCATTCAAGTTCACGCATTAGGTACAGTTTCTTCTCCCAGCAACCTTTAATCCGTTAGAGAAAAAAAAGGTTGAGCTTTGATATCAAATCAAAGGAGGAAAGGCGATCTTGGCGCTGCATTAGCAGGCAATTAAGCGCTTACTCTGTCGCACCCTTCAACATTTCATTGTCGGAAACTGAAAGTCGGGTGTCTGGTGACTTCTCTCACACAAAGGACAACCTCGCCCCAGTTCTACTAGCACAAACTGTGCCGCCGGGATTGGAATCTGCAATCCCCTTGTGGCAAAGCCGACTACACCACCCGGAGAAGCCATCCAAGGTTTGTACCAAATTATGATACAGGAGCTGCCTCCCTGTCTTTCTGAGAAAGGTTCCACAGGCACGTTCTAGATCATTCCCAGAAGTGTCAGAGGACTCCGAGTCCTTGTTTTTGGGGCCGGTGTTCTGGGTTTTCATGGTAACAACGCATTCAGTACTGTATGCACAGCCCTCTGTTGCTCCCCTCCTCGATGCCACACATCACCCCCCCCCCCCCCCCGCCCCAGTCCCCTCCCCTGCTTCTGATCATGTGACAGGAAGTTGCTTTATGACTCATGACTGGGACCCCACCCATGCTGGACAAAAAGCAAAAAAGACACGTGGGGCGAGGAGGAGGCGTACGGATCCGGCGCCGCCTGTCCCGTCTTTCAGACCCCAGCTAGACCCGGTGACCCTGCCCTCTCTCGCCCGCTTGCGTGCCCTCACAAGCTCCCGGGACGGGACGGGAGACGGGAGCGGGGTGGGGCGAGGTCACAGATAAAAGAATCCCCAGTGGATGCCCGCCTCGCCCCATCACTGGGAGCTCTGACTCACACGGCTTTCTCCCTTCTTTGGGACGCCATTGTTCCGGGACCTTCTCTGACCCCCCCCCCCCCCCCCCGCCACCCCCGCTTCGCCTCGCCAGCCGCCGGGGCCGACAGATCACGCGGGTGGCGTGCCACCCAGAGTGTCATCCACTCTTAGGGGCTGGCGGGTGGGGAAGGGGGGGGGGGGGGGTTGGGGCGTGTGGTTGGGGCTGGGGGTGCCTTTGCCTAAGCCTGACTCCATCCCACTCAGCAATCAGAGTGAAGCAGGAATGCCGGGGGTAATTAAAGACTTTACAGTAGACATTGTTTATCCTCAGTGAGCCCCAGTCTCCACAGAGTTAAAAAAAAAAAGAGAAGAAAAAAGAAAAGAAACAGGGCGTACTGTACGTTCAGCTTTAAGACAGTGACTTCATTCAGCGGCAGCACAAATGTATTTGCTTAAGGTGATAAGATGCTCGCCGGTCGGCGGCTGCTCCTGACACGTGAACAAAAGGGGCCTGGGTGTGGAGCTTTCTGAATTCCTCCGTGACTGTGATCCTCCTCCTCCTACTCCTCCATAGTTTTAAATAATGTAGCTGACACTAAAATGCATCTGAAGAATCAAATTACCCCCGCCACAGGATCTTGGCTGTTGCTGGTACTGCCCAATTTAAAGTGAGATCAGTCTACGCAGGGAAGGGCAAAGAAAGTAATATTGCCGGGTAAGGGGGGGGTTTTGCCACCCTGTAGGTTTGCCAGTCGCCACGGAGACAGGCAAAGTAAGCCACCGAGATGGCTACATTGTTTATTACCCACGATGCAGTGCACGACACTTTAATATCCCTGCCACATGCTCTGCAGTTTGACTTCTCCAGCGGAGGACCGCGGCAGCCCCGACTGCTTCAAAGTGAACGCTGCGGTGTTTCAGTCTGGGTTGGTGCAGACGAGACTTTGCAGGTGGTGGGATGAAAGACCTTCAGTGAATGCAAGCGTCTGCGCATTTCACACACGGTAATGATAGCGTGCTTCAGAGAGATTAAAAAAAACAAAAAAAAACAAGCATATGTACTGTACAAATATGTAGGAAGAAACAAGGCTTGTTCTCATGGCGATATGAAAAGAAAAAAAAATCTCTTGGAACCTTAGACATTTTCTTGAGTCATTTAGAGACTGTATTTAAGGGATGACTTACAGATAAATATCAAAAGGGGAAAAAAACGGAACTGGAAGATCGTGTGACATTTATTAAAATTATAGAGTAGGTTTTATGCGCTGAGAAAAAAGCTCAGTTTTCATGATGGCCTCCTGGAGTCTCAGAAATAGATCAGCAGGGTTTCTGAATAGGCAGCAAACCCCTGGAAAGTGGGTGACCAGCAAAAGTTCCCCACCTTGCGTAATTTTCCTCATCTTTCTATCCTTGTGGGGACATTTGGTTCTCACAAAGATAGTAATACATGCCCACACACACACACACACACACACACACACACACACACACAAACGCACACGCACACGCACATGCACATGCACACACCATTTTTCATTGCCTGCTTTAACACCGGTGACACAGTATGATACAAGTAAGCTGTAATTCCATACGTGAACATTTCACCTAAGAGCACACAGTAATGGAATAATGTGACTAACAGCTCAGTTTTTAATGCTGTATGTCAGCTTTTCAGCTGAAGCTGATCGATTGTCTCTTGGAAAACTCACTGAAAAATAGGATGAAAATGCTCCAAAATTAATTCCATCGACCTGTTCGCATTCAGCGAAAATGAGAACGATGATGAGTGCAGTGGTCTTCCGAGTAGTATTTATCATGGCGACCTGAAGAGGGAGACAGAGAGCCAAAGTAACCTTGGTACAAGGGAGTCCCTGGTGTAGCACAACGTCTAAAGGGGGGAAAACAGGTCGAGTGATCGGAGGAGAAGCTCGGTGGATCTCAAACACCTTCTTTAGCCAAACATCTGATTTCTGACAAAGACAGAAGTTTTTTTTTTTTCCCCTCTTCTTTTTGAATTGCCGTCTCACAAAATGGCTGACGCGGTCTTCGTTCGACTGCATGTCGCCTCGGCGCAGAAGACCGCATCAGGCCACCGCTGGCTTCCAGGTGAAAAAGGGAGCCAACCCTGGGAGGGGTGCAGGGAGGGGCCCCCTGGGACAACCGCACAACTGACAGGAGGATGAAGCCGGTGACGGTTCTGGCGGTTTTTTTTGGCGGTGCCGCCTCCGCGGCGCGGCCCGGCCCGGCCCGGCGGCCCGCCCCTCTCTCTCTGGGAAGGCGGTGGCCGATACCGTCTTGGAAGGGGAAAAATTCTGTCAGTCGCTGGAGAGAGAGAGGAGAGGGGGAGGGAAGGGGAGGGGGGAGAGGACGGGAGCCGGTGGGAAGGGGGGGGGGAGAACTGCACAAAGAAGCCATTCTAACAGGGCCCGTGCCCTCCGCCCTGCGTCAGAACCCCGCCAGGAAACCGCCGCGCTGCCTCTGGCACTGCGGCAGCGGGCGGCCCGGGGTCGTCTGGGGCCCGCGCGGCACACTCAGTGAAACCCAATAGTCACACGGCTCTAAAAATAAGCTGCTGCCGCCGCTTACGCTAACGCGGCTACGCGTGCTCCCGAGGGCCCGGGAGATCTCTTTAGCGCTTTTTCAGTTTTTTTTTTTTGGGTCGCCGTTTCGGACCGGCCGAGAAAAATATCCGCCGGAATATCGGGGTTGCTGTCGCTGTCTCTGTTCCCACCCCTTCCCCCTCCCCCCCACCACTACCTTTCTTAACCCCTTGCCCGCCGTACTTTTGTGTGAGACGTAACGCAGGCCTTGTTTCGGTTCCCAGTCGCCTCCGTTGTCGTGAGTTACGCTGACGAACCCGGAGCCGGCAGCAGTGCTAGCCTAATTTGCAGAAAGGGGGGAAAGTGTGAATGGGGCTCGCGGGGGAAAGGCAGACTCTGACCTGGATTTCCCCCCCTGTGAATTTGGCAGCTGCCGCCGATCGAGCCCAGGGCTTCGCTCGGTGTTTGTAGCGGGGCGGGTTTCCAAGCCACCTGGAACAGGTATTGTTCACGTGTGTGCCAAAAGATACTTAAAGTGCAGCCGCTCGGTCTAGCGCAAACACGCCCGTCTGGGTGCGGATCAGACGCGAACCACTGACGTGACACGGCGGGGGCGGGGGGTGGGGCGGCGGGGGGGGGCCCGTGTCAAAAACGGGACGGGCGGAGATTTCTGCTAATCACGATGCCTGGAACACCCCCCCCCCCCAAATCACAGCCAAACAAAATCCTATCATCAGCCATCCCCCCCCACCCCCCACCCTCCAAACCCCCCACCCCCCCTCTCCCTAGACACACACTTGTTCTTTCACGTTCAAGTGGGGACGAACACAACACTCCCAACGGAGGGGGAGACGTATCGGAGGCGGGCACACGAGTCGCCAAGTCTGCTGCGGGGGCCTCATGGGACGGACGCTGTCCTGACCCCGTGCGTGTGAAAAAACCGCGTGACCTTTTCAGACATGCGCAGAATGTGGAACGGAGACCGTTTCCCCCGCCAGCCTAGCAGGTTAAACCCGCTGCCAGCCCACAGAATGCCAGCAGTCAAAAAAAAAAAAAGACAAAAAACGCGGGCGGGCTCCATCTTCAACTGAAAGCTGCGCTTTGTCTCGCCGTGCTTTTGGGTCCGAGGCGTTCGAGGAAAAACCGGCGCCCCGCGCGGAACGAACGCTTCTCCGAGCGAGAGACGTGGGCGGCACCGACGGGAAGTCTCAAAGGCCAGAGCGAGAGCGTTGACCGGAGGCGAAAAAAAACGAAAAAAAAAAAAAACGTAAACGCGCGCAATTAGCTACATCTGGAAAACGCTCGTCGGCGTCGGAAAGATCGGTGGGCGTTTTCGTTTTTTTCTTTTTTTCTTTTTCTTTCTTTTTTTTTTCTTTTCCCGCCACTGGGTTCCCGCGTGTCACGTGCCCAGACGGATGCCCTCATGTTCCCCCGTAATGAGCAGGGGAGGCGGGCACGGTGGCGCTGCCACCCTCCTACGGCGGGGGGGGGGGGGGGGGGTCACGCGTAGTTTTGTCTGGAGGTCTCGCTGGCGCCTGTGCCCGTGACCGGCCCCTGTGCGGAGGGAGGGAGGGAGGGAGGCGGCGGAATGAGCCGCGCCGTCATACGGGGGCTCCCCAAACTCCGCGCCCCTCTAATGAGCAACTACATCTACTGCAGCTCACCGCTTACTACAACAGAGCCTGCCATACGCTATGTGAAATCATTTTTTTTTTTTTACTCTACATTAAAAAATAACTGCATTTTCGCTGTATCTAATTCAGTTCGTGCATTGAAATTCATTCCATGTTTGATTTGTCTGGTGTGAAAGTTAAAAGGGAATTATTTATTTTACAGTGTGAATATCATTAGGGGAATGTTTTATTTACCATGATTTTGCATTTGTGTAATTATATATTAATGTATATGGCGTCAATTTAATCAACGGACCCACTTTTCGGGGACCCTCAGCTGTAGGGGGGTTTGTTTTGGGGGTGACTCAAGCCGAGGTACTCTGGGGGACTCTGGAGCGGTGTTCCCCCGATTGATCGCCTGCCCCAGGGAAGGATGGTGAGGCCGGGAGACACCCTGCGATCACAGCGCACTGTAAATATTCAGGCCTGCTGCGGTGTGGGAAATGGCGGAAAGCGAAATGTCTGACGCAGCTCTCGCCCTGGGCTACTGTTTCTCGAGCGGCTTCGCTTTCAGCCAGGGCTTTCCTCGGCGGTGAAAGTCACGTGTGTTCTGTTTCTTAAACCCCACCCCCCCCACCCCCCCCGCCCCTCCCCCACACCAGAAGATCATGGGAAGGTTCCCTTTCCAAGTGAACAAGAAGAACAAGAAAAGTAGCAGTCCTGATTCTAGCCCTAAAATAAGAGAGGTTTCAACTACAGGTTGTGAGTATAGTTTTTCTCATGATTATTTTCTTGTAAAAACCTAGTTCAATTAAATTTCAAATAACTGTCATCTTTAATGTGTCACGAAGACTTCTGTGTAAAAACTGAGCCCTTGCTGTAAACACCAAAGCTCACCACACCCAATGTGAAAGATTCAATTAAAAAATGTCACATTTATTCAGCTCTGTTTCCAAGTGCAATTACTCATGTTAAGTGATGTCTTAATCTTTCAAAAAGTGAATTAATTTATTTTTCAAGATGTCAGGCATAAAATAGATCATATTGAGTAGTACATATTTCTAACTATTAGAAAATGAATGGAGTTTAAAAAAAAATGTTACACTAAATTTCCTATGAAATGCAAAATTAATTTCATAATGGACTTGCCAAAGATGCTTTTTCAGTATCTACTTAAGGATGTTAATTTAGAACCTATCCTTATTTAAAATAATATTTAATATAATATTAAGCCCAGGCTACCACCCACATATCAGAAACATTAATTGCACATACTGACCTTGATAGAAAGGAAATTATTTAATACATGAATGACTTGTACAGGATATTTTCCTGTTGTTAACAACAGTCTCTGCTGCTAACCATTTAAAACAACAACCCCTTTAAAAAAATGTTTTCATTATTTATTCTGCGTTAACTTCACATCACATTCAATCTCTACACATACATAAAAACATCTCCAGCAGCAACCTGTTCATGGAATTATGCACTTCCTTAAATGTGATTTAAATAAATGAATAAACAAACAAATAAAATATAAATACGTATTCATATTCTTATGGGAAGGACGGTATAATTGTAAGGGGAAAAAAAACTTTGATATCGAAATCACATTTTTAATTAAAAGTTTTCTGATTAATTACACATTTTCTCAGTTAAACTTAGGTATGTTGTAATTTTTGAAAATAAATTCTCAGATGATCAATAAATATATAAGCATGAACATCATTATTATTATTATTATTATTAGTAGTAGTAGTAGTAGTAATAGTAGTAGCAGTATTAGCAGTAGCAGTACATTTAATTATTGTAAATATGTTTTTTATCATTAAACGAGCAACTATTTATATTTACGCGCACGTACACACACACAGACACACACACACTCACATATGTGCACACAAGCGTGCACACACAAACACACACACACAAGCATACATGCATACACACACACACACACACACACGCACACACACACATTTTCTTTCTCATCTTGAGCTGTTTAAGTCTGCCTCTCTGTTGTCCTTGTCTCACTCCCACCCACAGAAAAAGAAAAAAAAAAGTTTCAAATTTTATCCTTCAATTGGTGGAGTTTTACAAGAAAGCTGAGGCGTGCCAGAGAAACTGAGCAGCAATGATTCATGAGTCTTAGTTAATATGACATGTCTCACAAAATGGTGGGAGAGTAGGTGCTGAAAAGAGCTAAATTTTCTTATCCGCAGTACTTTTTTATCTTAAATCCTAAAAGCTGTTAAAACACATGCATATGGCCCCCCTGGGGGTTTATCGTCTGCTTTAGAAATCATCACTATATTCAAAACTAATACTTTGTAACAACTTTCCCAAAAGACAAAGAAATTAGTTTTTATGTAGTTTTGGTCATGGTAGTACATGGTAGCAATAAAAATAACGAATATGAATCGACTCAAAATAACAAAAGATATTTTTTGAAATATGTATCAAAACTACTGATGAAATAAACAAGTAAAATAAAATTCTAATTTACCAAGAAGTTTTATTACAGCTGAAACTTTGATTTTTTTATTATAGCGATTTGATGCCAGTAAATTGAAAGTGTTTTGTACAGTCAGTAAAATTTCCACTTTATCCTTAGGAAACCATACAATTTACACCTCGCATGAGAACATTTCTGGCAACGCAAGCCCGACTACCAAGCACCAAGACATTTGCAAACAAACTTCATTTTAACCAACGGGTCACATTGAAAAACAGCCTATGACCAGGAACATTTAAACAGAAAATTAGTTCAACGCTTTTCATTTACATTTTCCAGTTTGCTCATATTTGTGCATTTGTTCATCTAAAAAAATACATGTCTGGCTCTATGTAATGCAAAAATAAATCACAATAAATATAGTTTAATGAGGTTGCATCCATTTGTGAGATTTTTGTTTGAAGTAAAAGCAAATGAAATATTAACAATTTATTACATGCATATTGTTAATCGTTTATTCATTAAATCGAAAATCCTTTCTTTGAAAGATTGTATTGCAGTTTCTGCAGTTCTTTATAAACATTTAGTGTAGGTATCTATACTCTGCCAAGAAGAGAGGTGTTTGATTTTCAGATTCATATTCATTCCATTTATATTTCCTTGGAAAAAACATACAGAAAATAGTAGCTTTTGGCTCACTGCCCCTTGTAACAAAGCCATTATGACAATATAACCATGGAATAAATTTCTTGCAAAATTAGAACAGAAGCTAATTTGATGGAAACAACAACTGTTCTTGAGCTAAACTACAGTTAAAAATAGCTTTACCTGTCAATCAAACTACTACCGATTGAATACAATTTAACCAGCCAAATGTCAACTCAATAACTGCCAATCTAGGTTTGTGAATCTATTTAATAAGCATCACATCTCAAATAGAAGGCGCATATGACAGCTTTGTTATAGAATTCTTGGCTGAATCATTATTGGCCCAAGGTAAGTATTGAATGCAATTGATAACATCCTCGTCAAGCTGGAAACATCCCTATGCAACATCAATAAAACTATAATGTACAGTAGTAATACCTTGGTCAAAGCATTTGGCCATATCATTGATTAAAATAAAAAAAAGAAATCTGTAAGGGCCAAACAAAAAAAACAAAAAAAACTATATTATTGAAGGACAGAGAATCAGCCATTTTAAAACATAAATTAGAGCCATGCATGTTAAATTATGTTATAGAGCCATGTAAAATATATAGCATGCAAAAGGAACAAAACACTGTATCAAGGATCACAAAGTTTGCTTGTTCAGGTATCATCTGTGCTTAAAGCCGACTGTGTCTGTAGCATTGAGCTCAGCTGTGAAATACATTCCTGTTTTGTATATATGAGCCGCTCTCTTCTGAGCAATGGAAATGAAATGAGAACATTCCTTGGCAAAGTCCTTCATTATTAGTCTTGTTCGCCATTTGCACGGGGGGCTGCTTATATCGAGCATGTGAGACGAAGTCTCCTTAATTGCAGAAGCAGAGACGGCTGTGCCATTTTTTAAAAAGAGAGAGACCTAAACCTGTTTATTCAGCCTTCGCACCAAATCTTTATAATTACCACGGATGTTATCCCTTTTGAAAAAAAGTGAAGCAGTGAAGCAGGCAGCATTTCAAGGTCTCGTATGCCAAACCTACAGTATCTTATGCAAATTGCAACAGAGGTGAATAAAAGAAGGGCTTATTCACCAGGAATGATGTCTTAGACTCTCTCTCTCTATCTCTCTGAAAATGGCACTTCTCTTTTCTTTATTATCAATGTTTTTTATTTATTTATTTTTTTAGATTCAGCAGTGAGTATATCCCTGGCACAAAAGGAGACCTCTGGTGATGAAGAAAAAAGCAAAAAAAAAAAAACATTAAAAACTAAACAAAGTCAGGTTGGTTGAGCTTGAGTTTCACCGCCACCGCGTCTGATGTGTGAAAGGGGTTCTGGCTGTTGGCTGACTTTTTCACAATGACAGCCAAGGGCAGGCTGGCTTTATGGAGGACGAGCGGGGGATCCTCTTTCACGCGCGGTCTCATTATCTGTGGCCACACAATGCATGTTTTTCCCCTCTTGCGTGAGGTAGTGTGGCGCACATGCAACAGGAGCTCAGAAAAACACGGCCCCTTCTGCGTGCGGTACAAATGAAACTCCTCTCCCAAACGATTTATCCTCCCGTGGGACCAGAGGTTGTCCTGTAGCTGCAAGCTCAAGCCAACTATTATTTTTTTCTGAAATGAGAGGGAAATTTTTTTTTTCTCGAAAAAATCATGACATTTTATGACATTTATATATCATTGTAGCCTAGGGACACAGTACACAATAGAATCGGACGGGCCGATTGATTAATTGATGGCAGAGGTTGTGTTCCGATCCAGCAGTCTATGTGAAAGCACACCACCAAAACTGACCCAACCCCGTTTTCAATTTGGTTCACTATTGGTTCAAATCATGTAATGTAAATTAGTTTTCTATATACACGTGTGCCAATGTTATATCCTTGGTCAAAAATAACCTTGAGAGCAACAGCAACAGTTGTATACTTGAGAGTAACATATTTCTCTCTTTTCACCCTTTAAGGTGTGACATCACAAATATGTAATTCTGATGAAACAATCATTACTGGCAACTGAAAGCAGTGGAGTCCTAGTTCTAATTCTAGAACACTGAGTTAGAATTTTGAAAAAGATTCCAAAGAATGTACTCTTCAAAGTGTTAATGTGCCATTAAGTAATTTAGAACGTCTCTAATACAATAATGGTTTGTTATTACAATGCTATGGCTTCCAACTGAACACATGCATTTTATAGTAGCAGCCGGAAAGATGGGAGCCCAAAACCACCAGGGAAGGAGTCATGAACTCACCGTGGTGTGGGACAGCAGCTGGAAATGCTCACGGGCCGGCCAAATGGGTAAGGAAGCAATTCGGGACAGAAGAGCATATGCTCCATGCCCTGAACCCGACAATGAAATTTAATGGCGAACTGAATTAATCAGTCCCGTTCGGCCAGTGTGCTCCAGCACGCCGATTAGCTTTTCTAAATTCCCCCGTTATCCCAGCAGCCATTTTAGGAGGGACAGAAGGACCCCGATGAGTCATTCACCTTGGACGAGAACATAGCCGATCAGTGAGTCACCACGGTTACGCCCCTCCATGCTAGTCACTCAACCAGTTCTTCCAAGCACGCGGATGAATCAGACATATCTCTCACACGAACACACCACGTGAGCCTCTTCCCTTTTGCAAAAAAAAAAAAAAAAAAAAGACACTTTAGAAATAATAGATGCACATTTCTTATGCAGTTTATGTAACTTTGGCAGTAAATAGTAGCAATCAGCAGAAAACACCTTGTGAATTTGAAGACAGTTTAATTATACTTAGGAACAAAAGTATGCAAATAATGAGATGCAGCTGGAAATTTATGCATCCAATAGATAATTTGATAGAATAAATATGTCTCCCTGCTTCTCATGATTTAGGTTTCTATGATGTTCAAACACTAGTTCTTCACTGCTGTCATGTCTTAAGATAGCATGGAATATGTATGATTGTTCTACTTGTATTACACCTTATGCATTTTTATGTTTTTTTGTGCAGAATTTACTCAAAAAAGTTTAAGATCAAACATTTAAATTAGCAACCGGATATAGTGCAAATGAACCATCTGCGTACCAAGCAGACCATATTAAACCCCTAATATAGTCTGTTTGGTAGGCAGATGGTTCATCTGTACTATATCCTGTTGCTAATTCAGTTGCTCTTTCATGTATGGCTATTCTGAAGCAATTGCTAGTTTTCCACAAGGTTTTGTGTGAGCCATAGTAAATCTAAAGAAAATTGATAGGAACTATGCAAAACTATTCAGTAAAATGTTCAATGCTAATTCAACTCTACCAGAGTACATATGAGTCTAATAGGGACCATATGTACTCTGTAAGAGTTGATTTATCACTGAACATCTGTGTATGAGTCCAGGGCGTAAGTCAAATATGTAGTTTAATTAATCAGAACCTTCTCAAAGAGACGTTCTAGGCTAATTAATGCAGTATGTTATTGAACTATATATTATACCATCCGATGTATTCGTTTCTCAATGCATTACATTACATTTCTATGTTGTGCACCCTGAAACCATTATTTACCATACAGTCGGACCAGACCACCCCATTCAACATTTTCCTACCAGTTGGCCATCCCATCCCTTCAGTCTCCTGGCAACAACCCCTCATAGCCCCGGCTCTTCTCTGTCCAGTGGTGGAATGATCCCTGCTAGTCTTCAGGCAAGTACCTTGAAGATGAAACTCAAGTTATTGTAAATATCTAATTACCTATTTCTGGCTGTTATGACATTTGCTTACTATGTGAATTCACATTGGCTAAAGGTGTCTGCTAGATGACTGAACTCATAAATTGTTAATTGACGCACTCATCTTTGATGAGGCATGCTGCTGTATTCTTGCAGCATGAATTAAGCCTTCATTACACCTGAGCCTGCTGCTTTTGATGCTAATAGCACAACGAGTGCATATCCATAAGCCAAGTCCATAATTATTATTAATTTCAAAGGCTGGGTAGCATTGACCTTCTATACTGAAAGGACCAGTTCATTCCTGACTTTACATTACAGGATTATTATAAGGAAATAATTCAATAATTCCCAAATGATGTCATACTAAAAAATAAAAAAAATTAAAAAATAAATCTGAAATCAAAATGTGCAGGTTGTTTCATACATACAACGTCTAATTCTGATTTTAATAGTCTCTACTTTCATTGTAATTATTGTAATGACCACATGCAATGATGGAGACAAATGGAAAAATGAGTAAATATAATTCGATTATTTTTCCCTTTCCCATGGAAACTAAGCCAGCGTGAAATCCAATTACAAATACAACTAGAGTCTGCTAGAGCTCGCATCTGCTTCCGAGCCAGAATGCATGCTAGGCATACTAAGGATTAGCAAGTGCAGCAAGGTTACCAAAGAACGTATTTTACCCGCTTTTTGAATTTATGTGGCACACGACATGATTTCAAGGTTGTTTGAGTGTGAGACCGTGAAGGTTGTGCAATAGGGAATTCCAGAAAAACTCATAAAGAAGATTATTTATACAATACACAATTTCCATCATGCAATCTTACCAAAAACCAAACCTAACATATCAAAGAAATGGCTCCCATACACACAAGTGCTATTTATAAAAAAGAAAAAGAAAGGAAATAAAGGGTTATGCTCATTCATTTTAACTATAAGAAAGATAACAATTTAAATCTTATAACCGGTTGTTGTTTTTTCATAGCTAGTACGATTAATTGACCGAAGTAACACTGCAGTTGGTACAGATGGGTTAACATATATCTGTGAGCCATTTTAATAAAGCCAGTCTTGTTAACAGCGCAAAACAAAACAGGCTGAAGTGTTCTCAAATCAAGATGAAGCTGTCGGGTCTTCCCTAGCTGTTATTTCTCGGTTGCCTTGAGAACCACGAGTCACACGTGTCCAAACCGACCGTAGCACGTGACCTACAGCATTGTGAAGCTACCTGCCGCTTTTGGGGAGTGTTCATAAGCGGGAAATCAGGATAAATACCTTTTACGCACATCTGTCTGCATTCACCATGTGGAGAGTGGCGGCCACATGTCATCCAGCATATTAAAATTTACATATCAAAGGAAGGAGAAGGAGCTTTCAGAAAAATGTGTGTGCAATGCAGTAAAAAAACATTAGCCATATGCAACATTACAGCCGAGGTACAAGACTTGCCATACTCAAATTCACGTATCAGTGTTGTGTATTATGATACATCTTTGGTAGAAGTTTATGGTAGTGACAGATGTGAAAATAATACATGGACCAATGTATTTTTTCTTTGAATGGTCCTTAAAAGGGCTAATAATGTCCAAAAATGTCCAAAGTTAGCCTGCTTTGAAAACGATTTCGCATGCATGCCGTATGCATGAAATTATAAATGAGGTTTTCCAGGGAGAAAAATAATCCATAGAAAAGAAACTAACTTTTAAAAAAGAAATAGCCTACACAAGTAAGAACTATCTTTGAAGGTTCTTTCTGAAGGATACTCAAAATGCAAGGCTTCGGACTGGAGTATTTTCAGTTGTTAGCAGGATGCCCCTGGCGAAAGCTGGGTCATTTGTGTCAATAAAATTTACCCGCATGTCACCATCCCACAGGGAAGTAGCTTTGCGTTACCGTTACTCATATTTACCATATTACTCACACGTTTTTATAAAGAATCTGTAATCTATGAGCAGGGGAAGGAAGTTCATTTTATAAAAAATAAAAAAAAATGAAAAACCGTTTTCTTGTTCAATGGAGAAGCTCTCCTACCCATTTCAGCTGAGAAATAAATGGCACACACAAGATTTGCCTTTATTTCCAAGTATAATTTGTAAAAGTCACATTTAACAAAACCCTGAAGTATAGCAGAAGCTATACTTGCTGTAAAATTAGACTCGATGTTGCGAGCATGTTTCCTGCTGGAGTACAGCGTTCATTTCAAGACACGTCCTCCAAATCCGACCGAGCGTGACCAGCCAGTCCTCCTCGCCAGGCCTGTACCAGGGCTGTGATTCCCAGAAGAGCCATACCAAACGGAGCCTTCAAATTCAGGTTGGCACCTTGGCAAACTCTTTGTTTTTTTTTGTTTTTTGGGTGGGGGTTTCCGGTGGGAGCTGCCGCCCCCGCCCCCCCCCCCCGCCCGGGGGACACCCCGTGTGCCCGGACTTTCCTCTGCTTCCCAACAGAACCGAAGAGCTGGCACAAAGCGAATGGAAAAAATGGCTCCCCCCCCTTGCCGGAACATTCCGCACGGCGGCTATTCCTGCAAAGCGGCCTGGCACCGCCGCCGTCCTCCCGTACTACTGTTCTCCGGGACCGAGCAGAACAATGCGATGGGTGTGGAGCAGAAACTAGAAAAAAAAAAGTTTTATTTTTTTGTTTTTTGTTTTAAAATAGCAAAAAAAAAAGAAAAAGAAGTGCTTTAAGCAACAACTTTGATAACGATCAGTTTGTTTCCCCCGCCAAAAAAATAAAAAATACAAAAAACATTTCATCGTTGCGAGATCATTGCGCTGGTATTGTTCAAAGGTGAATTTTACGACATTTTATGAGCTTTTTTTAGAACAGTTGTAAGAAATGTAATGAGCGGGACATTACTTTTAATGGTTTTATACTCTCTGGCTTTGATGTGGGGAGGGGTGGCCAGATCACATTTTTTTTTTTTTTTCTTTGCATAAAAATTTCTATCCAGAGAGTCATAGCAGGAGACACAAACAATCTGGTCCTTTGTGATATTTTTACATTCGGGGATCACACGCATGTGAATCATCATGCCTGGGTAACCCACTTACTGAAACCAAACATCATTTATTCCATATACGAGAGGCCCTCGTCTGTGCCAAAGCCCAATATTTAGGTCTGACTACAACTTTCCTCTCCTTATAACACATGCTCCTGACGTCGGTACCGTCCCAATGCCTCTGGAAACAATTACTGTTTCCTGAAGCTGGGCTGGGAATTAATGTCCTTGTGTGCCTCCATCCCACCTTTGCTGCAGTGATTCATGTGAACCTCTTCAAAACTACGCTTCGCTAATCGTAATGTGTACTTTAATTAGAATGCCATAGTTATAAATATTGTTCCTCATTTGTGAACGAATAAAGGTGAAATGTATTCTGCTTTTGTTCGTCGGGCATAGGGGCTGTTTTTTTCTTCTGAACGCAGTTTCACCTGGTTATCCGCTTCAGTACAGTCCTCAAAATCACAACAACAAAAAAAAAAAAAAGAAAAACCAAGGTAAATGAAAGTGATCCCTGCTTAAAATCCCTGCTTTTTCAGGGGATTATATGTGACTGAAGGAAAGTTATATTGTCACATTTTCGAGTTTAAGCATGCCTGAGCAGTATCAAAATGCACATAAAGGACACAACCCCCGAAACTCCTGAAAATGTTGGTATCGGATGTCTCAAATTATGATTTTTTAAAATAACAATAACAAAAACAATAATACTAATACTACTACTACTAATAGTGATACTACTACTACTACTACTACTAATAATAATAATAATAATAATAATAACAAACACCATAAAATGTCATATTTCTACAATTGCAGGTTATGACCTTCACAGACAGTGCTTGGCCAGTTCAGAAATCACCCAAATTTACTTGTCTGCTTAGAAAAAAAAATTTGCGCATTTGCACTTTTATTTGCAAATGCATTTATTTGGAAGTTAAATTTAAGGAATGACTGAATCCAGACCTGTATGTCAGGTTCAATCGTTCAATTCCAATATGGAAACAAGCAATTAACATGATTCTATTCTCATCATTTGTATTATACATTTATAGTAGACTTAAATAAACCATGCCTTTATTCAGCTGCATATTTACAGAAACAAGGTTAAGAAATGTTCAAAAAAGCCAATAAATTCTTTCCATTTATCAGACACTCTTACCCAGAGTGACTTACAAAGCTTTTCTCTTTTTTACATATTAAATCCAATTGTAGAGCTGTGTGTTTTTACTGATACAAGTCAGGTTAAGCCCATTGCTGAGGGGTACAACGGCAGCGTCTCACCTTGGAAGCAAACCTGCAACCTTTCAGAGGCCGGTTCCCTAACAATTACACCAAACGGTCGCCCATCCATACCTGCAACCTTTAATTTAATAGGCCGGTTCCCTAACCATTACACCAAACTGTCACCCATCCGTACCTTCATTCCTACATTTCCACATTCTCATTACTGTGACCTCACCAGTTCGCTTTACCTCTGCCCTTCTTCCATTGGTGCTTCATCATTAACAATGGTCTGTTACGGGTACGTACATATTTTTAATTTTGTTACTAAAAACTTTAAATTAAAATTTTTTTAAAAAGCATATACCCGAACGCGCTTCGGTTTGTTTTTCGAATTTGGTCGTCTCCCGTCTCACCGCATCCTGATATGCAGCGAGTCTTCTATGCGCCAGAAACACCAAAAGCGCATCTGTTTTGGCTTACGTCCTGAGTTCGCAGGCCCGGCGATGGCTTCTTCCAGATGCTGCGGCGCATAAAGTATAGAGCCTGCACATACGCTGCAGTCAGCGTCTGTCAAAATTACAGTAGCCGCACACGTCAATACTGAAACCTTTGAGTTAAATGTAACTGGAGATGAAAACACCGGCTGTGGGTTTCGATCAATGAGTGAATTAACTTAAGCATATACACATGACTTATTATGTTAATAGTGCCTTAATCAATGTCTGGCAGATAAATAATAGATCTCATTATGAACTGAGCCTTCATTAGATAGTGTAGTTAAGGTGGTTCTTTGCATTCGTTTTAAGGTAATGGATATATTTGGGTACAATACGACCATATGTGCAAGCATGACATAAGTAATTATCCAAATTAAAGAAGTTACATTTTAAGTAAAACAGTTTGGGAGGAAAAAACAAACAAGGATTCTGTGGCCGGGGCAAAACTTTTACAAATTCAACCCTAATTTATTTTGTTTATTTTATTTTTTTGAATTTATCTAACACTGGAGATATCTTGTACTTCTTGGTTTGTTTTTAATGAGCTTAAGTAATCATTTATAATAGTGCTTAACAATAATTACATATTACATTTACCACCCTCTGTGACTGTTCATTAACTGGAGTCACTTGACACGTTTCAGAGCTATTTTTACTGTTTTATTTAGACAGGTACAGCAAGCAGTAGTCTCTGCTTGCTAACTAGCTGAAGCTAGGTGGAACTGGGCTACTGTATGTGTGCTCTTCAAAGACTATTTAGGAAAAATTTGCACCATTGCAAATGGAAAGTCAAGGCTGTGATATGAAATATGACCCCTGAGAATAAAAAGGAGGAAGGCGAACTTAGTTGACAAAAGTTTCTCTATTTATACTGATGTATCTCTTTAAAACAGTCCTTTATTTCAACACTGGCACTATTGTGCATAGATACATATAACATTTACACAAGATAAATAGCATAAGAAATAATAACTTTGTGCTGTAGCACATCATGATGTTCTACAGCAACGCATGTGAATGCTTTTCTTTTCAACTTTCTTTAAAACGCACATATTTTTTTATGAGGTCGCAAAAAAGTAACTGACCGTCAGAAAAAGATCAGTAGAACGTACTCTGTTGAACACTATTTCTTGAAGTTCTTAACTGTAAAAAAATGACCTTAATCATGCGCTTGATTATAGATTATTGATTTGTTTGTCTGAAGGTACATTAGACCTGCAGTATGCATGGGGTCCCTGCCTAGTTAAGCAGGATTAGAACAAGATTGTGAAAGGAGGTTCCTATAGAGACTTTCAACTTCTGATCTGTGGCAAAGGTGGAGCGATTATTGCCATACACCAATTTAAATTTTCCCTTAGTACACACTTTCTCTCTTTCTCACTCTCTCTCTCTCTCTCTCTCTCTCTCACACACACACAGACACACACACACACACACACACATATATGTATTGCTATATTTGTGAGGACTTTTGACTGATTTCCATTGACTACATTCATTCTGTAACCTCTAACCCTAACCACTACATGCCTAACCCTAACCCTAAGTCTTAACCCTAAAACAGCCTCTTGAAATTATGAGGACCAGCAAAATGTCCTCACTTCCCGTAATTTTCCTCATCTTTCTATCCTTGTGAGGACATTTGATCCTCACAAAGATAGTAGTACAAACACACACACACACATCTTGTATATATATTTTTTTTGTCAAAAACAATACTGGGAGATCAAGGGTGTGCAGCCACCAGGAATGCAATTTGGAGCCAGGTCTGGAGCAGATCTCTGCTCCCCCATCATAATGAACACCGACGTGGGGAAGAGCATGGGATTCTGGGTAATGTCACACAGACGAGTATCAAGCCATTCATTAAGCGGCCCAGATAAAGATGAAACAGGGAACAACATCTCCTGGTGTCTGTAATACTCTCCTGGACAGCAGATTATGAGTGATGCTATCAAGGTGAACGTGTCCATGTAAATAATTATTATTTCGAGCACGTGCTTCTGTGTTAAGAGTCGTTAGACTAAAATGTTTAGTGCAGAAACAACTCTGATAGAGTACATTTTATCCCCATGTGATATAAACTCTGGTTAAATGAACACTGGTTGTATAAATAAAAATCAGCATGGTTTGGGTCAGTCTCATCACTGCAACATCCTCCATCTCTATGGAAGTGTGACACCTCTTGAGGAGCTTTTTTCTGAATTGCACTGTAGCAGGCAGACAGCTGATTGGCCTAGGGCATCGCAATCATGTGATGAGGCGGGGAACAGCTGCCGTCTGGATCCCTTCCTCCCTGGGAGATGCCATGACCCTGGCCAATAGCGTAACCCCTGGCCAAAGCCGGGATTAGCATGGTCAGGCTACGACTGCAGGATTCAGATAGCTGAGAATACCATCCGACAGGCTCCTTTTACCTGCTCTATATCCGATTACTGCTCTACAAGCAAAATACTATGTATCGTTAAAACTACTTCTAAAAAATTATGCTTCTACATTCTGCGTTTCCTCGTAGTTCTGTTTTTAGCACAAAACAAACATGGAAGTAAATTTTACTGTCAACAGATGAAATGTTTCTTTTATACAGTATGTATGAGTGAAGAAAGTTACGAGACTTGGAACCCATAGACACATCATTAAAACCTACTGGAAGAAACATTAAACTTTAAACTTAAGTCATGGTCTTCCTGTAATTTCTTGGTTCAGACATTTTTATTTTATTTACATGCACTATGCACTTTAATGTCACAAATCTATAGCCGTAATAAATATGTCACAATTTCTAGAAACTGTTGCACACACGTGGGTCTTAAAATCTTTTCTTTCAGTGATGCATAGTTCTCAGAATAATAAAAAAGCTCATTTATTGACTAAAATACTTTTACTATGGTGATTCATATCTTTGGTCAACTTTATTATTTCTTTATTTTTACAAAGCAGGCCTCCCATACTGTACCCCTTTGTAATTATAATGGTACTACAGAGGATGTTTGACAGGACAGCGGAGTGGAAAGGCTCCAGTGCGTGGTTGCTGGAGGTTGAGAGCATGTTAGTCCATCTTTTACAGTTAAATAAGTATAATTTTCCGCACTTCACCAAAGGTGCAGGGCTATAGGAATCAGCAATGACAAAGAGTAATTCCATTTCTCAACTTTATTAGACAGCGTTTTGATCCGAGTTTGATCAGCGTCAGCTCAAAAACCATTTTCGACCTGGAAAAGATTTAGATTGAAACGTTGTCGAATCCATCCATCCATCATCTGACCAACTTAATCATGGCCAGGGTCATTGGGGGGCTAAAGTCTATGCCAGTATGCATTGGGTGAAAGGCAGTGAGTCCATTGCAAGGTGTACACACCGTTCTTCACGCACGCATACCTGCAACTTAGACTCTCCAATTAGGAGATACCGTGGGAGGAAACCGGAGTACCTGGAGGAAACCCACACAGACACAGGGAGAACATGAAAGGTGCCACACAGAAAGGTCCCAGCCAGGATCTTAACCGGGGACTGCACCCCCATACTGCCTAATAAAGGGGGAAAATGGAGTTTCGGAGAGTGGGCCTGACTCCTCGTCAAGTTGTCCCATAGGCACATCCCCTAGAAGAGCTGGAAAGTCTAGGAAGCAGAAAGTAAAAAGTAAAAGTTTCTTCCACCCATGAACTCAGCCAACTGATTTCACTAATTAGTTCTACCTCCTGTCTAAAAAACTGAGCAGATCCAGGTGATTGGAACAAAATATTGGGGAGAACTTTTATTTTCTGTACTTGGATTTTCCACCCCTGGCCCCTAGTCTCTTCTCCTGCCCCTATGGACTGCCAAACACGCAGACCCATAACCCCTAATCAGCTAAGAGCTGACACACTTCATATTGCGCACACATTATTGCTCATTATACAAGCCTGCTTCACATTGCTCAGTGCTTCTTCATGAGCTTTGAATCCGTTGCAGTTCATGCGCACTCTCCCTGAGGTTGTGGGGGGACAGGGAGGGAGGGAGGGAGGGAGTTAGGAAGGGAAAGGGGGGTGGGGAGGTGGGGGGGGGGGGGGGGGGGGGAGTTATTGGGGAAAGCGCTTGATCCCCAGTCCAAACCGCAGGGTGACTCATATGGAAATGAGCAGAGGACACAAACCCAAATGAGGCCGGGGGAATGATCCGGGGGAATTAACTGCAGCGCTGTCAGGAAAGCTTCACTGAGGATCCTGGAACGGCTCACTGCGGGCTGTCAGATGAGCCCGGTGGTCCGAACAGGCTTATATTTCTATTCATCCCTCCATTTTGATTTTATTATTTTATTTTATTCATTTATTTATTTTTTGTAGAAATCATTCTTTGTTCAGTGCCGAGTGAAAACTTTTTTTTAAAAAGTTTTTTAAACTTCAAATGTCCTTTTACAGCAGTGCAGTCTGGGAAAATAAATATTCGGGCTCTATAACTGAAGAATTTGCCGTTTTACTGTTCCATTTCTCATTGGTAGCTTTTCACACGTACGATTTATTTTTCATTCCTTGAAATGTATGTTTATTTTTAATTTCCTTTTGTTTACACTTTGATTCTTAGTGACCCCCAACGTTCAATAAAGTAGAAAGCTCCCGGGATAGAAACACACTATACGCGAAAGACAGAAGACGAACCCGCGACATTGAAAACAACGGTCTGAAGGAATATTTCACGAGCAAATCTGGTAGACTGACCTTGCCGTAAACAGTTTCGAGGAACAGAGCCACGGACCCTGTCCAACCAAAGCCTCAGAAATCGTCAAAAAAGTAGCTTTTTCTGCGCTCGTTTTTTTTGAAGTCTTGGCCAGGATTTACAAGCTCGGGACGCCTTCTTCGTCCTGACTGTTGGTTCAGCTGGCGGGTTCCTGCAGGAGAGTCACACACGCAGGCCTGTTCCGCAAGTGGCCGGGTTTTTAATGTCAACAGCCAGGGTTCAGGCCAGGGAGGCCCCAAGGGCCTGGGGGTGGGGGGAATAGGGGGGGGAAAGAAGGGGGAAAAAACCGCCATGGCCGTCCAGCCCATCGCCACGGCAAGCTGGTTCGCCTTCTATCAATCAATTAGCCCTGTGTTTATCAGAACGGATGGGAAGACAGAGCTAATGAGGTCATTTCCAAAGGCAGGGTCGTTAGAGTCGGAGGTGGAGCGGGGGCGGGCTGGGAGCGGGAGAGGAGGGGGGCTGCCGGGGCGCCGCGGACGCCAGATGTTTCGTCGTCGGCGTTTCGGGCGGAGTGCCAGTCGGGCAGAGCCACGGGCGTCACAAAAGACAGGAAGCAGAAGAAGAATGCGTGCGACGAGGAAGAAAGGGGCCCTCTTTTTCGTTTTTCGCGCCGGGGTCCCGCGCTCGACGCCCGGCCCGAGGCGTTGTCGAAAGCCGTCCGCAGCTCGTTCTCGCGACCGATCCCCAGAAGGCGTCCGTCAGCGACTGCTCGGAATTGGCGCTTTTTTGAATTTTCCGGCCTGTTGTTTTACAGCGGGACGGAATATTCTGACCCAACACCCTCCCAAACACCCCCCCCCCCACCTCCCACCCCCTCCCTAACACCCATCCCTCCAATAGGCTGCCACACAACCAGTGACCTAAAGTAGAGGCTGTGCTTTCACCAGCCACTTGGAACAAGTTCAAAACAATCTAGAATGACCCTGCCTGTTCCCATATGTGGACTGAAAGGGCCGCGGGGAGAGAGAAAGAAAAAAAGAAAAGAAAAAAAAGAGAGCGGGCCTGGACCAGACGGCAGCTGAATAAAATGGACAGATGGGAAACGCTTGCTGATGTCTGCAGGAAGAAAGCGCAACAAGTGTGTGTGTGAGCGAGTGTGTGTGTGTGCGAGTGCATGTGTGTGCCTGTGTGTGTGCGTGTGTGTGTGTGTGCGTGTGAGTGCATGTGTGTGTCTGTGTGTGTGGTATGGGAGGGCAGACAGGAAAGATTTGTTTAAAATCCCTTCATATTTGTCTTCATGAAGGAGACACGGACAGCGCGAGCGATGGGAGGGATAGCTGAACGGCGGACACACACACACACGGACCAACGAGCGCAGCCTGCTCTGCACATGGGTCCCCGGGGCGCTTGGGAGTGTGATGTCGCTGGCCGAGGAGTCGGCTGAGGTAGAGTGTGATGAAGGGGCTACGCGGCTCGCTGCAGGCCGCGTTCGCTCGTTAGCCGCGTTAGCTCGTTAGCCGCGTTCGCTCGTTAGCCGTGAGGACGAGGGAGCTGACGATAAGCGCTCTGTCCGTCTGTCTGCCTGTCTGCCCCAACGCCACGCCGGGCTCCAGGGGTGATGAGAATGGGTGGGGGGGGGGGCGGCTTTGGGGAGAAGGTTCTGTGGGAAAAGAAACATGGCCGTGGCCTCGCCCCCCCCCCCCCCCCCCCGGACACGGCACACGGACATGGCGACCATGACAACGGTCCAATCACATCGCACCTCGCCGTCCGAGGCCCGGCCGTTAAAAAAAAAAAAAAAAGAGAGAGAAAGAAAAAGAGAGAAAAGAGGGGTGCCCCAGGGCTGTGACTCACGTCCCAAACGGTTCTGCCTGTGACACGGCGAGAGGAAATTGGGTCCAGATGCGGACAGATCTCCGGGAACACATGGCGCGGGGGTCCGGAGCCCCCGTCCCGCCCCGTCCCGTCCCGTCCCGCGCTCCCTTACGCCTGCTGGCCGCGGATCTCGCCCGAAAAAAAAAACACAGTGCTACGCTTTAACCTGGGAGCTTGTTTTTCTCCTTCTCGTCCTCCCAGAGGGCACTTATTAAATGACACGCTTGTTTTTACTGAAACACGGGAAATTCTCCCTTTCGGCACTGACCGGGAAAGGAATTTCAATTATTCCCAGCGAGGCTTGCCTTTTTGGGGGGGGGGGGGGGGGGGGGGGGGGGGCTGGGGGGGGGGGCCTATAACCAGACGGGGCACCTGCGACTCGCAGTCGGTCGGCCTCTCAAAATATCTCCGGCTCCTAAATTGGAAAAGCTCCTGAGTGGTGCCGAGCGCTCAGCCTCCAAACCCTGAGCAGAGCGTACTTCAGTTCACTGCCTTCGGTTTTAGACTTACAATCGCTATACTGCTCAGAGGATCCGTGGGCTTCCACGTCTTGAAAAGAAGGGAGGACGGGGAAAAAAAGACTAAATTAGGGCGTCTGTTTGCGTTACGTTTCCTGTCCGGCCGCAAAAACTTCCCCTCGAATCGACGTCCTTTCCGCGAAATCCGCTAAAACGTCATTAGCGCTGACATCGACGGAAGCAAGCGGCCGGGGCGCGCACCTTTGAACCCAAGCGGACGCCCTCGTGACGGCAATGTGCTCCCAGTCTGCCTGTCTGCGCGCGATACATATTTTGTGCTCCTTTGACTCCGTTTTTAATGCTCTCCCTGTCACGCTATGGCTCGGCATGCTCTCTGAGTCTAACGCAAATCTGTTTGCACTTAACTTATTGCAGACCTCATACAGAACGTAGGCTGATATACACACATATTGAGAGGGAGGATTTTTTTTTTTTTTTTTTTTTTTTTTAAACGGTTGTGAAGGCTTTGAGGTTCGCAAGGGATTGTTTGCCCCTCCCACTTGGCATACATCTCTCTCCATACGGTGACTTGGACTATCGTGAAATATGTTCCTGGACAGAGTCTGATTGTCAGGGATGTTCAACAGGAGACTTGTTCAAAGTTTTGATTGTTGTGGGCCAGACTAAAATGTCAGCAAAACATTAAAATATGCAGATGCAAAAGTTAGTATGGCTTTTTAGTATATTTTTGCAACATTATATCTGTTGCAATGTTTTAATCCTGCATACCAAAGCTGCATGGTCTTGCCCAGCCAATTGTGTTTATGTGAACACAGGATCAGACAGTATATTGTAGACAGAAGTGAGATATGCATAAATATATTCACTGGCGTTCTGTCACTTATTTTTTTAATATTACCTTTTGAACCAGCCTCATGGAGCAAACTTAACATTTAAATTTTCCCATTCACACTATTTTTAAAGATGCTTTTCATTTCTAAACTGCCATTTTCACGGACTAAAAACCTGGGAGGGTCAAGTTAGGCCGACCTTGTTTTAAACAGACTAAATGATTTCAAAGCCCTGCTGCTCAAAACATGTGCGGAAGCCTCTTACCGGACACAATGCACTTTTGTTGCACAGATAAATATGTTTTTATGCGACTGTCAGCTTACAAGGATGTCCATTCAGCCTACCTTATGAAATTCACTGTCAGTTGCACAAAAGCCGGTGTTACGAGATTTGAATTTCATTTAAGCAGTGTTTTTAACATGTATTATCCTGTGCAGTGGCGGTAGGGCCATCACACGTTGACCGTCTACAAGGACCCAAAATCGTCCAACCGCTAAAATAACAGGAAGTGGAAGCAAGTTATATTAGCGAACAAGATGTTCAATCCACGATAGACTTGAATGCGTCTTCACATTTGGGTAATGCAGAAAGACAAGGCCACAGCTATGAATTCTTAGGTCCAGGACGAATATATATTTGTCTTGGACCTAAGAATTCATAGCTGAATTCCCCCCCCCCCAATATATTTTGTAACAAATGAAAAATAGTTACACCCCATATCCTGGGCTCCCCTCGAGCCCGGACCCCCACATCTGTGACCCTACAGGAAGATATTGAATTGTAATCTGGCAATGTGCTGTTGACAAAAAAATGAACAGCTCAAAATTATATTAAAACTAGCACGGTTTTTTCCTTTTTTCGTGTCCTTAAAACACAGCCCCCCCCCCCCACTTTTATAAGTAAGGCATGCTCCATTACTCCATAACTATAGGGTGCTGCAAGTAATGCCATTTATCTGAAAGACCAAATCATCATCAAAAAAGCAACACATTCAGCTTGCTAGTATTTTGTTAGTAGTTAATTATTAACCAGCGCAAGTTCAACATCCCTAAAGCAAATTTGACTTGTATACGACGACAAAAGCACCTCTGTGTGTACTACAGTTCATGTGAAAATAGATTGTTACAGCAACACCATTTATCAAGAAACACTTGGCAACAATACTGTTGCTATTTTTATGCAGGCTATTCTTCAAATGCTGACATGATTTCCGTTGCAATGTGTATTTGTGATATAACATGTCCTCATGACAGGTCATGACTTGGCCACCATTTTGCATTTCACATAAATGGTATTAGCTTGTTTGCTTTATCACATAAACCTTATAATATCTGAATTTCATATCTGATATCTAATATTTTCACCATAGTCCCAGGCATATTTTCATACTGACAACACCAAACAGGCACGAAGACCCAATAAGAACAGAAGGCGTTCTCTGGTGGATATATTTGAGGTAACATCTTGCAGTAGATCACTGGGTACCTGATTCACACTTGAATCTTCACACCTGTGTAAACACTGCTTCAGGCATTTTCAAAGGAGTTATGCACTCTTTCACTGTTATTCTGAATTCACCTGCATTAGTGGTTTCAGAGATCCACACATGGGGTGGGGTTCTATTTGGTATTCCACATTTCATTGGGTTATGTAGATTCTGAGAAATTCTTTTTCACTTGAAACATTTGTGTGCTTTCAGAGGTTAAACATTAAGTTTATCGCCTTTTTCCCATGAGCAAACATATAAAAAAGGGGGTAAGTTATGCATTCTAAGTATATTTTGTCAATGATGTGTCAGTGCAATTTAAAATAATTGTAAATTGTGTGTGAGCCTGTGTGAATGCATTTTGCCCATTGTAAAAAAAAAAAACATTTCTTAAATGCATAAATAAAATAAACACAACAAGATCAAAATAACTAATTTTTCAAATCTTTTTCTGGACTAATGCATTCAGGTGATCAATGAAATAATACTGCATTGTTAGATGTTCAGGGGTAATTTAACTATAACCAAGTTTATAAAAGCAATACTAAATTGTAAGATGTTCAGTGGTAATTTAACTACAACCACGTTTATAAGAGCAATACTAAATTGTCAGATGTTCAGTGGTAATTTAACTATAACCAAGTTTATAAAAGCAATACTAAATTGTAAGATGTTCAGTGGTAATTTAACTACAACCACGTTTATAAAAGCAATACTAAATTGTCAGATGTTCAGTGGTAATTTAACTGTAACAGAGTTTATAACAGCAATGTTACATTGTAAGATGTTCCGAGGTAATTTAACTATAACCAAGTTTATAAGAGCAATACTAAAATATAAGTATGTTCAGTGGTAGTTCAACTATAACAGAGATTACAAGAGCCAAATGGGGATTATGTCTACACATCAAATTTAACATTTAACATTGTACTGCGGAAAGACCTGCTTACGCTTGAGTGGAAAGTTTGCTCACTCAATCCTACAGGAAGGGACCATTTTAGGTCAGGATATCCTATAAAACCACTCATTTCCATACTCTGAGAATAAGATGGTCCGCAGGCATGATTCATTTAAATGTTTCATTGCTTGCAGAGCCGGTTGTAATCCCGTTCTTTGCATCTGCAATCTGAAGCTGTTTATTGTTAGCTTGATTATTCACATACTTTGCTACAACAGCTTCAGCCAAGCAAGGCTCACTGAGGACTGTTTGTCTCTTCGGCTATCATAGTCTTCAAAACTAATTAAAGTGAATCTTTGGTCATATATGCCAATTTTTTGTCCGTTTCTAGGCTTACAATTATCTTCGTTCAAAGAAAAATGATGTACATCATTTGTGTATTTGCCCAGGTGTTTTTTGTTTTCCATCAGAATGAACATCACAACAAAACGAACTGATCGTTCAACAGCAATACCAAAACTGGAAGAAGGACTAAATAAATTTGCAGTGTGGTGCAATGGTTAGGAGACAGGTGTGACCTTGACAAGGCACAGAACCTGAATTGCTTTGATAAAAAAAATCCAGCTGTACAAATGGATTTTGCACGTAAAAAGAAAAAGCTGTGTAAGTCACTCTAGATTAAGAAAGCCAGCTAAATGCCCACAATGTAACTTAGTAAAGAGTATTCTGTGTTACTTATTCTAGCTACACCAGTCGCCCGCCACATGTTTATCCATCCATGTTGCTGACAGCCCCATCCAGTGACTGTATCACTGCATGCAGATTTCAATGCAAACGTGAGCTGCTCATGGCTTGACGCATAGTGTGAGACAGCATTTGAATGGCATATTTATTTCCATGTGTTTTGAGAAATAATAGAAAACGTCTTTATGCACCAATGAAGATTCTCATCTGGCAAATGCAAAGTGCACTCAAAGTCCATTCATTTTAGTGCACAATTTTTCTTTTGTTGTTGTTGTTGTTGTTGCTATAAAAATGGCAGTAAATTGTCTTGGCTTCATTGTAAATTTTGTAAATGAATAATCAGGTCTTTATACTGTTATCACAGGAAAACAAAATTAGATTGAACTTGATTAAGAAGACACGAAACGTGAAAATTGAAATCTTAAAATTTTATTTGCACCCGTGATTGGGATTTAATTTTCTTTTGCAAAGCACACATTTACTTATTATATACATGTACTAGATAAAGTATAAATACGTGGCAAATATGCTGCAGTTTTTCTTGGATCAAGCGAATCTGTCTAAACATTTAATGTTTTTTTTAACATTTACCTCTGACATTTAAATTCAGAGGTAAATGTTAATGTAACTAAAATTGCATCTGGATAGCACTCTACGATCAGCTTACACAGGAATGGCTCCCTATATGGTTAACACCACTGATAGAAATAATATCCTAGACGACTTTTAAAAGGCAAGTTGGAGTAAATGCAGGGCACCCTGCAGGTTCTGTACTGAATTTTGTGAAGCATATTGCAGCCGGTATACCCCCAGGGGGTATTATTCAAAGCAGTAGCACTCAGTTCTCTTCAAACTTTTATAAATATTTTAAAATAGTCCTTCTGATAGACTTTCCGATATCAGGAAGCTCAGCTTACGTTCACCCAAGTTCATAATCGCAGCAGCACATCCAGGGTCTTAAATCTGCTTAAACCATAAACCGCTATAAATTTGCCAAATTAATCATCCTGACTAGTAACATCAGACATGACCAGCAGCCGTACCAAAAATATAACATATTTCTACTTAATGCCTGAAAGCTTTGGTTGTTTGTTTCAAATCTAAGTGCGGTTTTATTATTAGGAGATATGCATGAAATCTCTTACAGTCTAATTGAGCTCTGGTACAAACAAATGTAATACAAACCTTGCTTACTGCGGAGGGGTAGTGGCGTGTTTACAGTGCTAAAGCAACCAACTGTGGCACGGTAGGAAAGACAACATGTTCAAGCTCAATTAGAAATGAATCACTCAAAAGAAGGAAGCTGACTTTGGAGGTGGTTTCAACATATAAACATGTGACTCTTTCACTGTCCTATTTGTTAGTAACTTTTCTGGAGTTTCATTCCACACACAATAATGTTGGGGAACATGCTAAACAGCAGTATATTTATGACACTTTGTAGCCATGGAATTCAATTCTGAGTTGTATAAAATGTCTAGTAAATTGGTCGGAAACTGAAAGAATTTTGGGGCAACATCCTTTTTCCGTTTCTGTTGTTTTATAATAATAATAATAAAAATAATAATAATAATAATAATAATAATAATTATTATTATTATTATTATTATTAATAATAATAATAATACTACTACTACTAATAATCATCATCATCATCATCATAATTTTCATCAAAATCATCAAAAACTTTTCCAATAAAATATATAGTGCTTTTTCAATCTGTCAGTTTAATTTGTATTTATTAGGACAGCCTATAACTGGAATATAGCATACGCTGATGCAAGTCATTTGATTAGATTGAGTAAATTCTGAAATCTTGAAACATTGAAAAACGTATTTGAATTTTGACCACATTAATATCTGTGTATTCACAATTAATATTTGTGAATATTTGTTAGTTGATGTGTGTAAATATGTAGGATAAATATGTTACAAATGTGTATGATTTAATTATCATTTTTAAACTATCATTTCATGATATATTCATAGATCATAAATAATGGGTCACATTAAACAAATTTAGAGTTAGTGTTGAATCCTATTTAGAGATAGGTTACGAAATACATTCCAATCCTTTCTCAACAAATTGCAACAACAACAACAACAACAACAAAAAAGTAAATAAAATGACAAAACACACAATCACAAAGCTTGGGGAGCTCAGCAGTTATAAATGTGAATGTGTATATGCCTGAAGAAAACATGAATAATTTATTTGTATGTTAAAGTCAATTGTTGTTTAACTCCAGGCCATAAGCTTGGATGTACACACTTAATGTAGGTTAACAACTATATGTGTACCAATATGATTAAGCCAATGGGATTTGTTTTTGCTTTGCTGATAACTAAGCTCCATGAAGCCTAACTGGCAAGCCTAACTGGCAAGTAAGTCGTGTACTGCAGTTCATTTATTAACTTCTTTTTGAACAGTATATAGTTATATTTCATCTACTCTGTTGGTTATATTGGCAGTCTTCACTGCAAGCCATATGTCCACCTCTTCGGATTCAAAAAAGCCCTGTTACCTCTGTCTACAGCATTAGGATGACTAAGTGATGAACATAAAACCAATTCATGGGAAACTGTCAGTCCACTGGAAACTTGCATGACAGTGCATCTTTTTCCAAGGAAGGCGATATCCGTGTGCATCCTAATGCTGTGTGCTATGAATCATGGGCTGTTTCCTGCCGATTTTGGGATGTCCACGGCATCGAGGAGAGGAGAAAAGCGGTAATACTCTTTCCTGTTAATCACAAATTATACCTTTTTTGTTAGTCACATACTTTGGCAAGTTCGGATGTGTCATCGCTAAAGTGAGTTAAAGTGAGTGCTCGCCATCCCCACAAAAAGCACTGAGCTCATGCGCTCGCCCGTGGAATTCTCTAGACAATAATAATAATACAGGTTAAGTGGCTAAGAAATGAGGTATGGAGATACAAAATGACAGTGCACACAAAAGGAGGGACACGAGGAGCTGAAAACAGCGTCAGCTCTTGCACATTCGTACTCTGCTGTTGCACGGAACGTGAAGTAAAAGATTCTACTCCTTCACAATCTGGGTTCCGGGGGTCACCGTATTCCCTGGTGTTCAATCAAACTGTATTCAGTTTAACTCAGTACTATATTATTATCTATCATTCTATGCTAAATGTTCATTTTTAATTTGTTTTTAGTTAAATCTGTGGAATCTATTTTATGTTAATATGTTTTTGTCAGATGTTATGTGTGGAGTACTTCTAAACCAAAAATAACAATCTTCTAATAATTCTTAGCTTATTTATTTTGTCACACGACTCACTGCTGATTCCACAATAAAACTTTACTCTGAGACAAATGTAGTTAATTTAACAGAAGATTTTCTGCATATCACATCGTATCATAATCATCGTATCAAAAACATCTGCTTTTGAAGCCCAGGATAGAACTTACTGTATCGAAAAATCGGATTTGTGTTTTTGGGCAATGTGTTTCTCTAAGTATTACTTTTTAGTTTCACATGCAACAATGAAGCAAGACGAGTTTGACAGTCATTGAAATTAATGCACGCGTTACAAAACAAATGAAAAAAGTAACATTTCATTTCTCAGAGACAACATGCTACTACATTTCCCAAAGTTGACTCAAAGAAATTAATGACAGTCTAATTCCGGCATAGGAATCACTCCCATCAGTTACAAAACTTCTATTTTTACAAGGAAGCCCTTAAACAAACAAGGAATGACAGAACGTCCTCCCAGGGTGTTGATCTAGTGAGACCTTTCATCACCCTGAGAAGGAATATGGCAGGTGTAGCCTCCAAGTGCTTTGCACTGACGCTACAGTGGAGTTTACTGCATGTGTGCAATCCGGCCAGTACTCTGTTCTGTTCAGAGAATTAGCATTTATTGGGACAGTGAATTGTATTAGCATTTACATTTATTAGTATTGCAATAAGGTCACATTAGTCAATGGCATTTCATATTGGGATAAAACAACAGTACACATATTTGTTAATGGTTAACTAATTATAAGTTTATCCGACAGTATGTATTGCTAATGTATAAAGAATCATGTAACTAATACATTAGTTAATGGATTGGTTAACTACGAACTAAATTTTATGCTTAATTAATGTATTTGTACATCATTAATTGATGTTAACAGCTACATTAGTTAATGCCAATCCATGCGACATTACTGTGAAGTGTCATCACATTGCTTTAGTATCAGCATTTATCAAGACAGTGAATTATATTTCACCTGCACTTTCTATTGCATGCTTTTTTGTGTGTGTGAGAGGGGATTGTGTACTGGATTTTGTACTCAAAAATAGCACATAGGTTTGATATGGTTTGGAGGTCTGGAGGCAGATAGTACATCAGTACTATATACAGTGGTTAATTTACTCTGCTGTTCTATGGCCACACTAATGACCCTTACGAAAAAAAATCACATGTTCAAAAACCGCAACATAGTGAATAGTACAGATGTGAACTATAAACATAATCCCCCTTATTGGATGAGACCGGAAAAAGGTAACCTATACTATTTCAAGTCACATATTTTGTTTCCACGTCAAAATTATAGTTCACATTGGAAAAAGTGAAGATGTAAATTTATACATGACTTCACTTGACCCATTTTCTTTTCACAAGGAGATTTTCATTCACATGTGAGAAAAAAGCCAATCAATGCCCAGTTCACGTGGCATTTTCTTTTGACATGTGACCATTTTAATTCACATGTGAAAATGCAAAATTCACATGGGAAAAGGCAAATTTTGTGATTTTTTGAAAAGTGGTTTTTTTTTCTTGCAAAGGAACTAATAAGTGCTAATATTTTACAATGTGTAGTGAGGAGATATATTCAGGTTTAAATACAATTGGAAAGCAGTATGTAGGAAAAATACAGACATGTCAAGGTGAAGGGAAAATAATACTGGACTTAGTTATTCATTTTTTTCTTAAAGAATGCAAGAAAGTGTATGACTAATTAACGCAATATTGAACTCTTTTATTGGATTTTTATGTGTGGTCTCTGAGTAGTCTTACTTACACACTCATCTTTGATGAGAGCTATTGGGTTCTTTGCACTGTAAGCATTAAGAATTCATTACACCTGAGACTGCCACAAGGACTTTTTGCTTCTATTGATATATTCAATCTAGCCACACAGCAGCCTGTCCAAAAGCTTGTGCAATGCAATTAAACTGGAGCTTCTTTTTAGATTTTGAATGAATTCAATTTAAAAAATCCTTTACTTTTTTGTGATGATAACTGGAGTGGGTCTGTAATTCAGTTAAAATACACCCAGACCCTAGAATGATCCATATTGTAGGTTATGGAGACATTGATAAATGAGGATCAAATATGGTTCAGTTTTGCTCTGATGAAAAGCAGTTTGCAAAAAAGGGGAGAAAAAACAGCAATAGCCTTGATTTTTTCTTTACCTCAGAAATTACAAGTAAATTATTTGGTGCCCTGTGTGACAATCACATGACAAAAATCGTGTTGCAGTGATGAACTAGTATTTACACTGAATTATGTATAGTAAGGAATGTGACAAAATGGCCAGATTCAGTCTGCCCATAAAGTATATTTTTCTCTCTCTAAGAAACATCACACAGCCCCTATGCATTATCAATTAATATAGCCAATTAACTGAAATGTGAGTCAGCATCAGAAATAACACTCTCAAATTAGTATCTTAGGTTAGGTTGCGATGAACACGGAGATATGCTGAAAAGTCACGGTGGTTAAATGGCGGTGACTCACACTTTAGCCAGAATTTGCCATCATTCAATTTAACAAGTACTCTCATGCGAATAACTTTGTTTGCATTTTTGCACCACATTCCTCCGTTGGTCTGAATGACTCAGCCCTCAGCCCAGCAGAGAGGAGGGAAGGATCCAGCCCTCGCTGGAGTCATTAAGATAAATTACGCTGTCATTGGGATGTAATCCATTCATCCCAATTAGCAGTAATGCTAGGACCTGCACAGTCTTGCATTCAAGTTTTTTGGATCAGATGAAGTCTTCTCTCTTAACAACTGGCGATAGTTTATCATAAACTTATAAGCAAAATTATGACAGGTCAATGAAGTAATAAAATCTCGAAATATGTGGCGAGTGCATTTTTGTCTTTACAAGGTGAATTACTCGAAAGGCAAATATGCGCTTTTGAATACCATTTGCCCACAGTGACGATATGTATTATTTATAAAATGTCGACAAATATAAAATTGCTTTGTAGTGCAGCCATACTGGACTAGCATGAACTGCAGTCAAAAAGGACCAGGTAATGAAATCCACCCAAATTTAGAGACATATTGCTGACGCGTGACCATTCATCAGAAGTAGCCTACAACACCATTCAGTCTAAGCACTTTTCATGGCTGAGTCAGTATACAATCCTCAAGTTCAATTAATTGAGCTTTTGTTATCTCACGCTGAGCATGGACTACAATGGCATTATTCAAATGCGCTAAACTCATAGCATACTGGCTAATTTGAGCTTCAGTTAAATTTTGTAGAGGTGCTGTTCTCCTGACCCCAGATGTCTTCCAGCGATGTCAGAAGTCTAGTGCCCCTTCCCTCCTACCTATGCACATCCGTAGTGGACCCGAGCGTGAAGTTTAGTTTAGTTTAGTTTACAGGCATTTAGCAGACGCTCTTATCCAGAGCGACTTACATTGTATCCAGTTATACAGCTGGATATATACCGGAGCAATGCAGGTTAAGTACCTTGCTCAAGGGTACAACGGCAGTGTCCTACCGGGGAATCGAACCTGAGACCTTTAGGTTACAAGACCAACTCCTTGGCCATTATACTACACTGCCGTGAAACCATAGAAACCGTGGGAGATGAGCTTACGCTCTGCTGAAGCAACACTATTTCACTATGTGCTTCTGACAGGTGTTTCTTCTTCACATTGCCAAATACAAATTCTAGCTAATTCTTGTTAGCTAGGTTTGGCAGCAGTGGAACACACAGCTGCCATCCGAGGACAGTTCCACGGTAACACCTCCGTTTGAAATTATTTGAAACTCATTTGAGGAAGTTAAGGATTTAACGTCAGATAACGAATTAGAGAGATACATTATTAAACGGTACCGCCTGTCTGGCACCTCCACTGGCAGTGGCTTGATGTTGCTCGCTCGAACGAGGAAAGTTCTTATGCAGAAACAGAATGACTTTCCCTTCGGGCATTTCCCTACAAGTGGGCACGATGCATTCTGGTATTCATACAGTAAGTATGGCTTCTGTAGTATTTCAGATAAGGTTTACATAGAACCATTATTACTCAACATTGTTACAGTAAGTACAGCATCTGTAGTATTTCAGATAAGGTTTACATAGAACCCTTATTACTCAGCATTGTTACAGTAACTACCGCATCTGTAGTATTTCAGATAAGGTTTATGTTCACTGTTATGCATCACCAGGCCAAAACAAATTCCTTGTATGTGAAAACCTACTTGGCAATAAACCTGATTCTGATTCTGATTCTGGTTTACATAGAACCCTTATTACTCAGCATTGTTACAGTAAGTACAGCATCTGTAGTATTTCAGATAAGGTTTACATAGAACCCTTATTGCTCAGCATTGTCACAAGTTCCTGAAAATGGGTTTTCCTCAAACTAAATATTAAACATTTTCATTTCAAGGTCAGGTTCCCCCCTGAAATTTAATGGATTTATGCAGCAAAATAAAAACACGTTTGTTTTATATTGCTGACAAGGATACGCTTTAGCTTATAATAATTAATTCTTTATTTATTTTCCATTATTCTCTGTTATTTGCAGCTGACTTGTTTAAAACTGAATCAAGGTAGACGCACTTTGCTAGCTATATCAAAGCCAGAGAAAAGGGACAGGTACTAGTATTTCCCTGTGTTGGGTTTCTGATCGTTGCCAATAGTGATGAATGTATCAGGAAGTTTTTTCTCAGAGTTCTCTCAGACTGCCCATGAGACACTCTCCCTGCGTGCTCATTGGTTAATAGATTATTGGACTATTATTGCTGCTCATTGGACCTGCTGTTGCCGTATCACCCTTTGGGGCTCCTGAATCAGTTCCTGGGGTGACGGTCACCACATCACTTACAAACAAACTTTATTTCAAATTAGGATGAATCTGAAAATCAGCTTGCCAGAAGTGGAAGATTTTGGCAATGACATTCTGCTGCACAGCGTGTTTCAAAGCACACTGTGTGTACATACTGTACAGTCAACATGTCCTTCCCCAGTTGTGTGAGGTGAACTTTGCGCAAATTAACTTGCACACATCAGAGATACATTTATGGAGAATTTCTGGAGGAATTTTAATTATGCCTCGCCACCCTTACATTCCACAAAGAAAAGAAAGATTAATATTTTCAGCCAGATGCCTGATTCATCAGGCAGTTTGTACGACAGCTGATGACTTGTTAACTATGATCTCTTGCATGATATGAATGAGAACGTCATGCAAATACATGTTATGACTTTTATGTCAAGGGGATATATGATGGCAGCACAGATCTGCAGGTGGCCCATTATTGTAATTTGCACTGTTTTTTGACTTGGCTGGAAGAAGCACATGTGTTTTTCACAAGGAATGTACTTGGGTAACAGCAACATTCTAATTGCTCAGGAGCTTGTAAAGCAGGCCGATGGGTACATTGCTTGGAGCCCATCCAGAACTGTGGCCCAGAATGATCTCCACACCGACCACAGAACAAATACTTTACTGATTCTTTCAGATGGATAACTGTAATACAAACTTTTTGACTGGTCTTTGGGGTGTTATAGATTGGTGAGTCAAGAACGCTAAATTCAGGTTCAATCCTCTATTAAGAACACAAGCCTTTTACAGTAGCAAAGACGCCATAAGGACCGGACGACTTCTCTTACATACATATTTTGAGGAATTCTTTCTTAGTTTTTTTTGTAATTAGTCAATAATATTTATTTATTTATTTATTTATGCATCATTAATTATGTTGCATATTATTCCACACACTTTATGCTGTTCCAAATGTTTCGACAAACTCAATTAATTCTGTTTGATTTAATTTAGCTAAATATAACCATTTTGTCTCTTTCCTGATGGCAAAAATAAAAGATTATAAAACTCTCCCTCTAGGAAGGGAAACATTCTGCAGAGGAGAGTAATTATAACACAACTATAATTACTCTCTCTAAAAAAAACTCATAAAATAAATAATGGCAATAGCATAAATGAGCAGTAATCAAAATTATTTTCTATACGGTTTCCTCGTTTTGCGACACGTCTTGCGGCAGCACAAACAGGAAAACAAAAAGCGCGATAGCCACGGCAATGAATAAAAAAAGATTGCAGTGAGGCCGGCGGTGTGTGTGTGTGTGGGATACGACAATCCTCATTACTCATTCTAGAATCCTCCCAGGTCAGAGCAAACACGCCCGCTCCGGTCGCATGAATCACCGTATCAAAAACAGCGGGGCCAAAGAGAACCGCGGAATGCCCGGGAGATGCCGGTACCGCGACAAACTCCGCGGCCGGTGCTGAATCACAGCCGCAATCCGCAAGCAACAAAGGTCACGGTAAATATCAGGGCGAAAGATATAAAGTACAAACTCAACCAAACCAACAAAAAAAAAGAAGAAAAAAAAAAAGAATAGCTGATTCAGTTATTTTGGTCTTGATTGGTAGGTAGAGAATTCCTGTGCGTGCACATACAGAGCCTTACCTGCAATTACCCGAAGGCAAAGAACCCTGAATACCTGCAGCAGCAGCACTTAGCGTATTAAGCCATGTAAAACAGAACTGTTTGCTATTTTTTTTTCCACATTTCATTATAGGATTGAAAGCGTGTACAAGATGAGTCACCCGCAGGTGAAAGGCAGCAATATAATAAGATAAACCATGTGCCTCCACCTATATAATGAGCAACATAAGTTTCACGGTCAGGAGGTGCCAAATGATTTTGACAAAACGATGATGTCTTTTCTGACAGCCGGTGAAAAATATATATATACATTTTTTTATCACCTTCATATTTAAATGTAAATCCACAGTATGAGCAGATGACGCCAAAATACGAAGTTATAGTCAGAGTACTCTCAAAAATGTGAATGGGAATTTATATTTCAAAATAAATTATTTCAGAAAATCAATAGTCATATCTAACAATAATGAGTTCTAATATGGTATCTGCTGTATAAAATGTGGAAAATGCATTGTGATGTAGGATGTCCCTAGATACATCTCACCACTGTCCCTCTGCAATGAAACATATCATTTTACGTCAGCGTCACTACACTGTACACTCCATTGTTAATTCCATGTGCTCCACAATCTTCCCCTGGTCACGAGATGGGTAATCAAACAATGTACTGGCTCACTAGATGCCAATTTGTCATCACACGCATTGTTCAGCGGGTTAGATGATAGCTAGTGAGTACAGGTTGGTCGGTGTACAGACTTGGACCGAGCTGGACAAGTACATAAGAGTAAAATGTAGTAATACACACAATAATTAATATGCTGCATACGGTATGCTGTATGTCATCATATGGTACTGCTCAGCTGAAACATACTTGGCACAATGAGTTCAGCTGGACAGGAGAAGTGAATGTTATCATGTTGTATATCCAGATTAATAGGCGTTGCACTGCGATAGAGTGGCAACCTGTCCAGGGCGTGTTCCTGCCTCTCGCCCAAAGCATGCTGGGATAGGCTCCAGCACTCCTCGCGACCCTGACCAGGATAAGCAGGTCATAGATAATGGATCAATGGGATGAATAGGTGTTGCAGTAATCTTGGAGATGGCCCATTGTTTTCCTGTGAACAGAATATAATCTGAATAAACACATGCTGTATTTGAAACAGTGACAACCAGTCAACACAGTGTTACCATGCATTTAGTTACTGCATCTGCAATTTATGTTGACCTATTTTTCCGATTAGATATCTGATCTTGCTTTTCCAGGAGTGGCATCCTGACTTCCAATTTGCCAAGTTGCTTGAACCCATGCTGATATATTGTTTTTTTAAAAATGTATTTGAACAATGTGCGTATTCACTTTGTGTTTCTGTGTATTGTTTATGCTGAGCTGTGGGCGTTAAATCTTGACTGGTGAATTGTTACAGATTTGTCTGCAGGAAGTTCATCTCTCCATGTTGAATACAGTAGGTCTCCGATGAAAACAACGAAAATGTTTAAACATGTCGCATCTGGAACAGAGAACAGTGTTATGTTTCGCCTCTTCATTAACACTACGCTAAAAAAAAAAATCAGTCGTTAAACGCATATTGTTCTTTAAAAAAAACAACAACAAAAAAACACGTCAAAATCTGACTGGGTTTGCGCCTCTCGTTCATTTATTTTTCTCTATGGCACATTAAAATTAGTGGGACGGCAAAAATGCAAGATCATCGCTAAAGTGTTGTACTGTACGGTACACTGTTCCAAAACAAAAGGACCACAAACTACATCGAGCGCATTTTGTGTGAAGCTTATAAACAATATATGCACGATATAAATAATTTCATAAACAGATGATTGATTATATAAATAAATAAATGTAGCCAAATTTCAGAGCCCTGTGCTGGGGATGGGCCCACAAGCAGATGCTTTGTTTGCTGTAGTATGGCCTTGCAGTAATGAGCGGCCATATTCTACCATACCAAAGAAGCCTCTCGGGGCTCTATCCAAACGAACTCTTCAGTACACTGGGTGCAACCGGGCTCTGTGTCAAGCTAATTTCCTAGCATTGTAAAAAAAAAAAAAAAAGAAGAAAAAAAAGGAATAAAGACTTTCTTTGGAATTGTATACAATTTGTCTGACTCAGACCTATGGCTTAGATGATAAGTGAGTCAGCGAATGTCAAACATGTCAAATATTATATAAAAACTCTGAGAAATGTGAACGTCTGAGCAATTGTGGAACTATAATTTTGACTTAGATAATGATGATTCTGGGCAATATTCAGTTTCAAACTGCAAATATTATTATTTCATTACAGCCTAGTGCACAAAGTTACTTATTAGAAACTGATGAAAGTGTGCGCATGCGCGCTCGCGCACACACGCACACAAACACACACGGCTGGGATAGGACTGATGTGCACTCTATTCCATGCGTTGAGAGCCACAGGTGCGCTGCAGATAGATTGCACCCCCCCCAGCGCCGCGCAGAGCAATCTATAGTGGATCTGGGGTTTTTTTTTTTGAGCGATAGGTTGCGTGTAAATTACCTTTGCGCAATACGGGCTGAACAAGTATTTTGGTGGAAGCTGGTTAATGGGGCGGGACCCGGGTCTCGCAAGAGTGCTCCCTGCTCTTCGGGAACAAAGAAGAAGAAATAAATCAGTCATCCCATCTCACTGAGCCACTCGCTCACACGTCCTCATTACCGACTGCCGAGTACACGCCGCATAATGCTTAAAACTAGTAAAGTGTTGAATTCCATTATTCGGCAAGGGCTACACTCAGGACTTATGAACCCAGCTAGAAGATAAGATATCCTTTATACGATATATTTTGTGCTCTGCGTTTAATTAGTTACCTAGGAGCGGTGGGCAGCCACGGCGCAGCACACAGGGACCAACTCCAGTTCTGAGGCCATGGCCTTGGTCAAGGTGCGATGGGCAGGAGTACACCTAACCAGACATGCATGTCTTTTGGTGTGGGAGGAAACCTGAGCAGCCTGGCAAGACTCCCCCACGTGAACACGGGGAAAACGTGCAAACTCCACACAGAGAGAATTCGGCCAATCCGAAACCCAGGACCGCCTTCTTGCCAGGCGACAGTGCTGACCACCGCGCCAACGTGCTGTGAGCTGTGCCCGGTTGATTTATCCTAGCCTGTGCCACTCAGGTCGTTTGCGATAAGAGATCTGCGACATCATCAACACGATTATCCTCGATTCCTCCCGATGCTATTATCTTAAAATCTTGTGCACTCATTTTTCATTTTTCTGTTTTGAACGACTATGCTATTCTTTGTCGGTAAATGTGTTTCCAAAGGAACGGCTAGAAGCTTGAGGCTAATTGGCAGCAAACTGTCATGTTGCTTTCACAATTAATTAAATTAAAAAATGCAATAAATAAATAAATAAAAAAAGTACTGGATTTATGAAATGAATGTTTTATGAAAGACTTGACTTTTTATGAAATTTTCTAACAAAACTAGTCTCATTAGATTTGATTTTAATGGCTTGTGTTTGCCTCCAACTGAAGCTCTGCTCTACTGTCAGACAAGGTCAAATTATATGTGCTGAACCAAATGTCTATGCATGCATTTTAATTAGCTATGTGGCAATAAAGCCTTGAGGCTAATCGTGCTATCGTGCTAATGTTTTGTCACCTCGATGCAATTACAAGAAAATGTCTGTCATCCACTCTGTTATACTACATAGCTTTACTGAAATGGTTCCTAAAGATTTTTTTTATTTCTGAATCTTTTTTTATTTCTTGAATCTTAGGGTATTTTTCAGTTTATTTGTATTTTTTTTCCAAATACAAAAACAGTATTCAAGCCAAAAGACGTACGACTAAAAACAGGGAAGGAAAAAAGGTGTACGCAGGCGTAGACCGCTAAATTGTGTGGAGGGAGCCGCGGGAGAGGGCTTGTTTTGATAAGGCCCCTGAGAGTGGGCCGTCTAATTTAGGCCTGCTTGGCGGGTTGGCATGGCGCTCCTGTGACATTTACATGGTTTTCCATGTTCCTCAAAATTAGCAGGCACAGATGACCACATGTGCTTGGTTTCTCAGAGCTGCTACCCACCCCACTCCCCCCACAGACACACACCACCCTGCTTAAGTTACCCGCTTTAGTCTTTAACTTCAAACAGACGTCGGGACGTTTTTAGCTCAGATTAATTTCTAATTGGGAACAGGACCATTGACTCTCAGAGCAGTGCCTTAACAACAACCTCCCAGCTTTTGATCTAAGGGCTCGTTTTTTTTTTTTTTTACCGTTCCACGTCGCTCTGCACCGGCGGCAGGGACCCAGGAATGGTACCGCTCGCTTCAGAAACCCCAAAACCCGCCACGGCCCCGGCCAGAAGCCGCTGCTGACGGGGGCCTCGCGGATTAGATCATGGCCGCTGCTGTGGCCGCACTGGCCAGAGCTGCAGTGTGGATGCAAGCGTTGGCCCCACGCTGTGGCGTATGATACACTTCCCTCCCTTCAGGGCGGAGAGAGGGAGGGAGGGAGGGAGGGAGGGAAGGGGGGGGGGGGAGGGAGGGAGGGAGGAAGGGGGGGCGGACTTTGGCTGGCAGAGGAGTAGACTTAATGATGCTGAAACTCAGCATGTGAAAATTACCCTGACTTTCTCCCCAAATTGACGCTTGGGAGCCGATGGATTTTAACGAATTAGACGAGAGTGACGCTCGAGATGGCGTAAAAGAGGATCTTGTTTTTCTGTGGTGCCTGTGTAGCCGTACTCTTTCTCATAAGATCCTTATAAACATTGCCAGTAAGATGAAAATGTGCTTTTTTTTTAATATGCAGCAATATTTTTTTTTTCCCCCGTTAGTGGCATTTTGAATTCAGCATATATAGGACATGAGACAAAATTTTGATTGTTTATACAGCCTAAACATTCATTTCAAAGGCACATTCCGTGTATAAGTTCTGTCATTCAGCGCGGGCTGAGGTAAAAGTATAACTCTAGGCTACATCTATATTTTAATCACAAACAGACCCATGCAGCATCTTACATTAGTTAGAGGCACCATGCGACAAAACGAACGATTGGTTTCACTGGCGAGTTTTCGGTAATTCTTGAAGGCCTGACCGTTGGGAGAAGCAGACAGTGCTGCTTCCGAACAGCAGTAAAAGAAGCCAAACTATTCAACCATCACTTCAGTTCAAATGAGAAAACCACCATCGCAGCAGGCTGATTGAGAAAAGATGAATGGGCCTTAATGGACTTGGCTAAGGTAAAGAACGAAACTGATATACCAAGCTTTCGTAAGACTCGCAGTTGTGCACGTGTTTGATTCAGCATGTTCAAGAAAACACGCCCAAAGTTTTAATTAGACGTTACATTCGATAGTTTCTTCGATGAGCTTGGCTATAGTTTGATGAATGAGTCAACATCCATTATGAGTTGCTGAAAGGTCGCTACGTTGCTGTCCACCCATATTGCTGTTTTTGTAAAACGTAATGCAATAAGCTCGAAAAGAAGGGGGTGCCCTTAAAAAGGGGGTTTTGTTTAGCTGCAGTAGATGAACATTTCAAACATTTAAAGAGACATAAATGGGATGAAAGGACGCGGAGACAGGGCGATAGGGAGTTTTTCCGTTTTTTTTTTTTTTTTTTAACATTCTTCCAACTGACGTTGGAACAAAGAGAGCAGTTGTCCGGGCTGTTCTTCCCAGGGCGGTCACGATTGACGGTCCTTAAAATCCCACCCACGCAGAGGGGTGGGCGGGTCGGGGGTGGGGTCGGGGGCGGAGCCGAAGTGGCATGACTCACACGCAGGCTCATAACTTCCTGCAGGCAGGATTTCCTTTGGTGGAGGTACAGGTGAAAGTGTTCGGTGTGGAGAGGGCCCGTCTGGCCTCGTGAAACAGTCGGTGATAGGGAGTGGGTGGGCAAACCTTTGTTTTGACTTGGTTTCCGGGCAACCGGCCAGACATTATAGGAGTTTTTATAGTTCAGTTTCCAGCCTCCTCTTTTGTCCGCTGGGCCTTCACAGTGCCCTGATGAGGCTGGCCTTTTGTGCTTACGAAAGGTGACGAAAATTTCAATTATCACATCAGAGTTGGACCTTGGGAAAAATCTTTAATTTCCATGCAACCCAAGTCCTCATGTTCTGAGCTTTAAAAAGCAAACGGTGCACAGTTATCATCAAGCTAACTCTTTCTTTTGTGTTTGAGATATATACGTTATTAATGGACACAAGATATGAAAGATATGTAATCAGTTCTTGATACTGATTCATGTTTGTCATGAAGGAAGTTTGATCAACTGGTTGTCCAGTAAGGTGTGCCTTTGGAGACAATACATGATGTGCTTTTCTACACTTTGAATCATGTTATAGGTGTCTTGTAGGAATCTGTCCCAATTATCTTGAGGAGAAGCATATGCCTGTTCACTGATCTTGGTGCCTTCTTATTGTGTTAGTATAGTCTTCTCATTAACACCCCATAGAAACGTCTTTTTTTAATACAAGCAGCACAAGTACTGAGAGGTGTCAAATATGACAAGATTTTCAAATACACAAAGCCATTACCAATCTATGAAGTAACTTTCCAGCAACTTCCAACAGCTTTCCCAAAAACATGTGGCTAATCCAGGCATTTTGAATATCCAGACTGACTACTACTACTACTATTATTATTATTATTATTATTATTATTATTATTATTATTATATTAATAATAATAATAATAATAATAATAATAATTACTATTTTGGTTGTGTATTATAATTGTAATTATAATAATAATAATAATAATTATTATTATTATTATTATTATAATTACAATTATAATACACAACCAAAAGGGGCATTAAAGGTTTTCTACAGATTCACAGACATTAGAACATTTAATAATAAGTTTTAAAAGTTATTATTATTATTATTATTATTATTATTTATATCCAGGATTCTAGTAGCTTTAGCATGCCTTCAGAAAAAATGTAATGGGAATTTTAGCAAATAAATTCATTCATAATCCATATGAATTTTGTTTGGATGCAATTTACATATGAACAATTATCAAATAAAAGACTTGTATGAAAAGTTTTAAGTTTCAGGTTTAAATTCATTTTTCGATGCCTTTTCACAGCATATCAATCATATTCAAAAGCAATGCAATTGACAATGGAGATTTACAAGACATGCATACTAAACCAAAAATCTTATTAAATACGAATTACAATGTTTGTAATAATGACTCATATTAGCTTGGTGTTCCATTTCCAGATGTGACCAGCTAAATACAGAAAAATACACAAATACATATTTGTGTTCACATAAATTTAATAGAGAACATTATTTTCCTTTATTTATTATTTTGATGTTATTTTATGATATTCAGGCGACAAAAATCACTTGAAAACAACTATTTTTATTATAATAAAATCAAACTTGGCATCAAATCAAACTCAACCACACATTAATGGTTCACCAAGGCTGATGGTCTCAGAATGAGATTTTCATGACAATTACATAACAATTAATGACATGGCATTAATGAGGATAAAATAAGTGATAAAATATTTGTTGTGATTGAAACTATTACAATTTCATTGTCTTGTAGCAACCATGTCATTTAAATTGAATCTCCGTACTGTATATAACAAATCTGATGTTTCAGGGACAGGTTGAATTGCTACCACGTATCACTTCGATATTTGTTTCACCAGCCTCCACAATAAGTTAAACGAAAGCATGTCCAGTTCACTTAACATTTAGGTAAACTAAAGGGCAAGCTGATATTTATTTGCACTGACTGCAGTTAGCAAGGAGGTTCTCCTATAAGTAAGGAGTTTTAACCAAAGCAACATGTGTTCCATAGCGCCAGTTCCCAAAAAAAAAAAAAAAAACATTCTTAAAGATGAAGCAGGGGGAAATAAAAATGAAAGCCACACGTGGGAATCCTGGAGAGAGAATTACACCACGGTGCAGGCAGTGTTATCGCGTGTCTGCGATAAACAGATAGGAGTTCACCTGGAAAAGGGAAATGAGGGAAGAATTCGAGCGCACACACATGAAGGCGACACCGGGTGTAATAAAAGTGTCAGCAATGTACACAGGGGAAGGGTAACACCACATAAGGAAGGAGATGTCTGTGGAAACTGGAAGATTCCACAGAGGCACTGCACGCGGGTGGAGGATCAGCAGAGGAGCAGGTTTATCAGAGGAGCTGGCACAGACCTGACCGAACCTGTAATGTTTAGCAATTTACCGGAGTTTTAAAAAAAAATACTGACTCCGCCATCTGAAATATTCCTTGCTCGTACCAATTTTGTTGCCATGCAGCGGTAAGTTGCCATAGTCATTCCATAGCGGTGCATTAGCCTCATGCTAATCTTTAGCTGGAACACCAAACGGTTCGTGATATGACGGTGGGCATATCACGTGTGCGATAAGTCAAATACAGACCAGAACCTCTACGTGATCTACAACTTTCCGGTCATTTCCTGTGGCACCACCAAGTATCTGATGAAACTACCGAGGAAGTGGATATGAGAGCTTGGGCTCTGTTTGCTCGCCCATTTCAGCTGGTATGGGAGGAGAAGTGCCAATGCAGCGCCGTGCAGTCGGGATGCCTTCGAATCGCCGCTACAAGCTGAGATTTGTACAACATGGCGCTACTGACGGGCCATCGCACCTGGACCTCCCCGATGCTTTATTCCCCCCCACCCCGCGCTGACCCCTGGGGAAGAAACAACAAAAGGCAACACAAAACTGAATCCTTATTTGACCAACGTGAAATAAGAAATGGAGCTTTTGTACCGGCGAGCAGTCGGACATCTGCATGTATGCACCACATTAGGTACCGCGCTACAGTAGAGGCCTCTGTGATATCAACCCATCTGGAATGGATGTCATTCAGAACTCTGAAATGGTTTTTAAACATTTTTAAACGAGTGTGCAAAATACACTTTTAATTTTAAGAATTCTATTCCTTTAGTGATTGGAAAACTTAACTGATGCCTTATTACTTTCAGTACAAATTTCTGATGCTTTAATACTTTCAGTACAAACCCAGCCATGGAACCGGCTCTTCATGACATCATAAAGGCTCTGGTCAGTCATATCCCCCTTGAGACCCGCCAGTAAGAACAAAAAATAATTGCAATTTTTTTTGGCATAGTGCAAGTGTCTTTTTTTTGTATTGAACTGAACCTTGCAGAGAAGGTTTCAGCAGAAATCATATACAGACATGGGTGACTTTCATCCCAAGGGGAAATTGGGCATTACAGAAGCGTAACATTCTCACAGAAAAACAGTAAACAATAAACATTCAGTGTAAAAAATAAATAAAAACAAGTATATACAAAAATGTACGGGGGAGTGTGACTGAATGTGGGAATATATGGTTCTTGACATTAAGACAAGGGACCCATGTCCCCCGACAGGGGACAGAAATGAATTGCTGGGCCTTAGAAGGATACCATTGACAGACTGTTTAGTTATAACGTTTTCCCAGATTAATGGCTTTCTGTGAACGCAGTAGATAATGAGTAACAGTGTGCTGGCTTAGCCAGGCCCCCACGGTGGGTAGTGACATAAATTAACGAGTAACAGTGTGCTAGCTTAGTCTGGCTTTCAAGTTGGTTAATGGCATGACTGAGGCTAATTTATAATAACTCGGCTGTAGGGCTCTGTCCACAAGTGTCTTATTTTGACTGACTGGGCCACTAGGGAGCCCAGTATAGTTGATCTTTACGGTATGTCCAATTAATAATAAACAGTTGATATTTCCTCTGCAGTCTGTGTGCGATACTCTCACGTTGAGATTTTGCATAAACACTATTGTGGGTCATTGCAATAGCATAATTCTGAAAGAGTGGTTCATTGGACCCGTTGTATACTTGAGCCACATTTGCCTGCTTTCACAAAGCGATGTGTGTGGTGCTTTATTACACTTGCAAACAACACTGAACGCACACCCAGGTGCAGCATCAGCACAGGATATCGGTGCTTGTCCGCTTTTTCAGCGTCTCTGGGAAAAAAAAATCAACCCCCATGATTCATTGCTGTCAAATGGGGTCTTTTTTTAATTTTTTTTTTTTAAACAAACTCCTTGTAGCTGATAAGAATGCCTTCCACCTGCAGGAACTGAGGTGACTGTTTAGGCCTCTTGATTTATAGTTTGTCCTTAACTTTGAACTTTCGGTTTCAAACAACTCCATTATAATGTTATTAGCTAGGCAGGTTTTTTTTTTTTTTTTAAATCCTAAGCAACACAAAAAAAGACCAGAAATGTGGATGTTTAATATTATGCAATGCTAAGGACAAAGCTACGCCAACAAAGCTAAGACTCAGCCCAGCTCTGAGTTAAGGCAGGCTTCTGCAACGTTACAGGAAAGGGTCTGAAGACCTCTGCTGTCAGCTGGAAATAATTTTCGGTGCGTTTATACTGCCAGAGTCCTTGTCAGTGTTTTCGTTTGCGTACACAGGAAGGTGCCCCATCTCTGAACTGAGTTACTAAGCTTTCACTCTGACATGTCAGAGTCTAGAATCCGGTGATCTGGCTGGCGAGATGAGCCAAAAAAAATTATAACGTCCTACAACTGGAAAAAAAGGTACTTCGTTTCCCGTCCCTGATTTCTTAAATTATGCATTTTCTCATCTATGAGCATGTGTCATATTCTTTTTCAACATATTCTGAACGTTGCTGTGGTGATTAATGCTGTGGGTTAAAAATGGGTGGTCTGCTGAATTAAAAAAAGAAAAAAAGAGGACAGAATTTAATGCAAAAGTTGCCAAGCCCTGTTTAAGTAAATATGAAGATGAGTCACTGCCATTAGTGCTGTTTCTGTGTGTGTATATGTGTATGAGTGTGTGTGTGTAGCTGGGGATGCAAGTATTGAGCTACACAACTAATGACCAATAGCAAATGCTGATTGGTATAATCTGATATAGCCGTCGACTGTTTCCTAGCAACCCAAATTGTTATGCTGTAAATAGAAGCCGGCAGACAAACAATGGTACATTTTTTAAACAGCGGAGGCCCACGTATTAGGCCTGTCAAAAGCCCACCCCTTGGGTTTCACAGCAAAATTAAGATAAAAAGATCAGCGCTTCTTCCCCAAGAAAAGGATCTCAGGCTTGTCTGCGTATTTTTTTTTTTTTTTTGATGCTTGGGTAGAATTTCATGATGATAGCACCATGTAATAACTTTGCATGTCCTTTTTTTGTTGGTTTACTTATACTGAAAATACACATCCAGTCTTTTGTACTGTAAATGTCTCATAGCTAATTCGCTTCAAAAGCTGCACAAAAGCAAAATGTCCGACTGACAAGGTTGTGTCAGTTAAAATGGCGGAAAAAGGGAAATTTTAAAAGGGTGGGGTGGGGTATTAAAGTAGCGCAGCTGTGACTGGTAGGTAAATGGGCACCACTGATGTTTTTCTTCCTTTATTTTAGTTAGGCTGGCTCACATACTCGGTGACCTTTATTGACTGAGCATGTGTGGGTTTCTTACTTGTGTATCAGCCGAAAGCCTTTTGCCTTTTGTGGTCAAACGAAGCCCGAATAGATTAAACGATAAAGTAAAAATGTTTTGTAGCGGAAAACGGGGTCTGTGAATGGAGATCCATTTACTCAGTACACAGGAGCATCGTTATACGTCAAACAATCGTGCTAAAATAACAGCTTGTGACTTCTACACGAAAAAAGGAAGGGCAAACGAGGATGAGCACCTGTGTGAGGATCAGCTCTTTGGCCTGAATGAGGGATATTTCCATTTTGTGCCAACAGCTTCTTTAATGGGGACTGGCCAGCTCCACTCAAAAGAAATTTACAACAGCTGTTTGCTTTCAATGTAAGGATGTAAAGTACTGAGGTTAATGCCGAATGCCCTCCCCATTCTTCAGCACACACGTGTATGCACATACCCACACACACACACACACACACACACACACACACACACATATATATGTGTTTATATATATATATATATATATATATATATGCTCATAAAAACGTGAGTCAAAATATAAACCAATAGATACAAACACATATTTAAATATAAGTATAAAACATATATACTATTTATGAACAAATACACAAACACACACAAACACACACACACACAAACACAAATGACTGGTAATACACACAAGACTCAAATTCAGTGTTTCCTACAGAAAAGTCAGTCCTGAACAGTTTTTTTTTTTTGTGAATCCACCACTGCATTGCATTCACAGTGTAACTTCTTTAAAGAACGGCAAAGCTTGGCACGCATTTAATTTAGTTTTCAGACTGGAACCTACTTCTCCGGTTATTCGGAGGGGAAAAGCGAGCAGAAAACTACAAGTCTACGCCCTCCCCCCCCCCGCCCCCCCCCCCCACCCACCCTCCTCCCCCCTCCTCCTCTGGTGTTATTTAAGGAAAAGGCAGCGTTTCCCCTCCTCTCAGCTCTCAGTACTGGTCTGGGTGTGGTTTTTTGAAAGACAAAGTTCTGTGAATGATGTGTACGCCTTCGACTCAGTTCCTGACTCGAGATAGAGGAGGAACAGTCTAGACGGCGAGCCGAGGCTTAAGGTCACGCTGCAGGAACGGGAGACATGGAGATTCTCCTCGTTTCTTCCTGTCCGTCAGGCTCCTGTGGGATTGTTTGACACAACGTGGCATACTTTTTTTCTGTTCATTTTCATTTTTTACTTTAATTTTTTTTTTTTTTTTTTTTTTTTAAACAGTCATGAGGTAAAAGGCTACTTATATGTGAGTAAGAACACTCTTATCATTGCCTAATTGTTTTAGATTTGATAACACAGCAACACGTGGTTAAGTTAAAAGGGCATTTTTGTGAGCGCTAATAGCCTGGTGACACTTTCGTGTTATTTGGACAAAAGCTACACAACCACCGAAAATGGCTGGAGTTACAGCTTTGCCCCTTGGATGATTTAAGTTGTGTTCTGGTCTCAACTCACATGTATTTAAGAGATTGCTCTCTGTGTGGTTTGAATGAAAAACAACAAACAATCCTCCACTTGGGCAAAATGTGACTTTAATTTGAATAGTTGAACAAGATCGGCATGTGTGCAAAATTCTTCCTTTTAAATTTCTGATTTGTTTGAAATGTACAAATTGGCTGCAGTTGGTTGGGTGATAGCTTGTTTTGGGCTCCAGAGAGTCAGACTAATAGATACCTTAAGGCTTATTCAAAGCGCAAAGCAGTTTTAGTAACACATTTTAGGCAGTTTTGCTTTCACTTTCAAAGCCGCTTGCATTGTGTGTTCATCCATTTATTACACATGGATATTTAGCAAAATATTAAGCGGAATATCTTATGATATTCTGCTGGGGAAACACCTGAATGTGATGGGTTTTTTTTTTGCCAAACGTGTGTAGGATTGTCCTTTCAATGGCACTTTTAAAGTGAATTTTTCTTAAGGTACTCAAATACTTAAATTGTGTGTGTGTGTGCGTATGCGTGTGCGTGTGTGTGTGTGTGTGTGTGTGTGAGAGTGTGTAGAATGATGTTGCATTCTATATTTTTCCTCTATTGGCATTAACATTTTCGATTTATATATTGGCTTTCATTACATCTAAGTTGAAAATGATAGAAATGAACACAACAGAAGTCATCATTCAATGTGAAAATCATTTTGTCGTGTGTAGCGCAAAATGTTTATGACTGATATCGGGGAAGCCTACAGGCCAATTCCATTTTAGTTTTAAAATATACATTTTCAAATATGGCAATTTTTTGCTGTATGAGGCATGTGTTTTCTGTGGTGTGTTCATTTTGTTTTAACCACTCAGTCCCAGTGTTATTTTGGATTAATGATTGTTGACCTTGAGCGATTTCTCTCAGTGTAGACCTATTAACGTCCTTGACCACTTTCCATTCATCAAGTTTCAATGTAAACACTCTGGCAATAATAACAAAATAACTCCCTGTGGGATCCAAGTCCTGTTAATTGCAACTTAAAAATGTTTGGCCTTTATGTATTTTCGAGAAATGTTTTCTTTCCCCCGAATATCTCTGAAAGACAATGAAATGAGTCACCTTAGTGGGTAGTACACTCTAGCTTACAGTTTTGACCTTAAGAGGAGCTAATTTCAAAAATAATATCCTGCCATTCCCAGCAAATGGTTTTGGTGTGAAATATTGCATTGCTGCCTTTTTTGTCCATATTAGGAGTGTGCATTCTGCGTCACTGGTTTTCGTTTTTGGTTAATTTAATTCACACGAACGGGCGAGTGGGCAAACAGAGGAAGTAGACTCCCATTTTGGATTGGCATCACTGGATATTTACGGCCTGCCATTTTCAGTCTCAGAAGCTGGAGGATTATTTGTCTCAATCTAAACATTAGACTACATCTAGGCGAAGGGCGTGCACGTGGTTGGGATTTGATCAAATGTGCTTACACTTGAGTGAAAATCCCGAAAATAAATGTCTTAACTTTTCTCCTCTTCGAAATGAGAGCAACAAGCAACAATGGGAGATGGGGGGGGCGGGGGGGGGGGGGGGGGGGGGGGGGGGGGGGAGTGGGCAATTGAAATCATGAACATTCAGAAATCATGGTTCCATTGTTCTTCAAAAAAAAAAAAAAACAGTAATAAACTGAGGCCACGTGTCTGCCCGGTCTCCTCTCTCTGGAGACCCATCGGATACTGGCCAGGGGGAGAGGAAGTAAGCAGTCTTTTCCACCTGACATCACAGAAATGATTATGACAACACCAGGGCCCTCCGTGTAAGGGTGGCCAACTGGCTTCCACCTCGAAGCTCTGGAATGCTTCACACGGTGTACTAAATCTCTTTGAAATGCTCCAGGTATTTTTCTAAGGGAGGGGGGGGGGAATAAAAGGGAGCACACACACCTAACCTTGTCAGGTAGAGTGCGGGCTGGGTCTCCACCACAGAGCGTACAGCCTTGTGCAAACTTGTGTGTGCATGCTGCGATGTCCAATGTAAATCAAAAACCTCCTCTGCTAAAGCCTAAATGTGTTTCAGGCCAACACAAACGCACCGAGGGCCGCGTGATGCGTAAGGCACGTTCGACAGTTTTCAGAGACCTGTTAATGTTTGTGAGTTGGCCCGTTTTGTCGCATTTCTTAAGAAGAAGAAAAAAACAAAAAACTAATAAAACAGCCTTGCATATCTGAAGGGTTAAACCACTGTGAAAATAAAAACCTAAAATGGACGGAGTGTAGCACAGTGGGTAAGGAACTGGGTTTGTAACCGAAAGGCCGCAGGTTCGATTCCCGGGTAAAGACACTGCCGTTGTACCCTTGAGCAAGGTACTTAACCTGCATTGCTTCAGTATATATCCAGCTGTATAAATGGATACAATGTAAAATGCTATGTAAAAGTTGTGTAAGTCGCTCTGGATAAGAGCGTCTGCTAAATGCCTGTAATGTAATGTAATGTAAAAATATTACATCTTTAAAAAATTGCCATTAGAACGGTTAGCTGTGTCTGACTGATGCAACAAAGGCCCAAGCCGACGGCTCATTGGCACACAGTCTGCGAAAACGTTTCCTCCGGAATTCTGCACAGAGACTTGTAAATACCGGCCGGGACACAAACAAGTGGCTTTTTTTTTCTAGAGTCGCCCCCGCCGTCCCGTCCCATAGGCTTGAAGCACTTTGAGTTCATTTCTAAAATGCCAAATGTCAAATTAGGGCCTCCCTGTCTCAGCTGGGCGGCAAAGTGCTTTCTCTTTATACTTTTTTAAAATTTATTTTTAAACACTAAAAGCAGTGCTGTAGGCAAATTGCCCTTGGTGAGCAAGGTACCAAGGATGACCAAGCAGGAGGTCAATGTAACCAAAGGAACAGCTTTGCAAACTTTTTTAAAATCGTAAATGAATTATTAATTCAAATATGCATTGTGTTAGCCATGAATAAGTAATGCAAGTTGAATATACGGGAAAGGTAATATTTAGAACAGGTCATCTTACGAACATGAGACTATATAATGAACTTCAGCAAAATATCCTACAAATCAGGATTTTCTTTTAAAATAAATTACTGTATCTTTTTGGAGCAGTTTTGTTTTCTCAGTATAACTAAATATCAGACAGCCAGGCAGGAAAAAACCGAAAATGTAAGCATGTTGTTTTTTTTTTTTGTTTTTTTTTTAATACTGAATTTACAGGTCAGTCATGTGATGAACAGTTGGAATAATTTGCTGTTCAGGTTAAATTTGCTTTACATTTGAATGCAATGTAAACCTTTTTTATTTTTTTATTTTATTTCATGAAACATCTGGAAGGCTGCAGATGTCTGACAACAAAAATACCACGTCAAATAGTTGAGAAATATATGAAGCACATTTATGAAAGCCTTTCCATGCAAAATGGGCTTTTTTGACATTCCTTTTAGTACTGCTGGAGAGAAAGGGGTTACATGAGGACAGGCATAAGCGTGACTTCTGTGATGGACTTCAGAAATACTACTGACAGCTAAGGACTGCTTTTATTTTTCTTTATGATAAAATGTCCATTTAAAAGTCTGTAATTCCATTATTTTAAAAATTTGCTTATGAAAACTTCAATCAACTCTCCCTACCAAATTCAGTTCCAATGGGAATTAGTCTTGTGTGCTGGCACTGGAAAATATCAAGGGTGGGTCGGAATTAATCTTCGTTTTGAATAAATTTCATAACCACACTCCATGTTTGTCAAAGGTGGGAAAATGATTGATGATTAAGGCCTGGATTCAAATTTTTCCCTGAACTTTTCCTGACTCAAAACTGTATATGCAGTTTTTTTCTTCTTCACAAACACAGGCTACAATACCTTGGAGTTCTCTACTTGTGGGACAGTGCAACCAAAGCCACATGAACAAAATATTAAATATAAACAGGGCTTTTAAAAATAGCTGAAACATATATTTAAAATGATACGTATATATCATAACTCATATATTACCTGTAGGCGCAGCAATTCATCAGTCTGTTTTTACCTGATCGTATTTACGTGTTTGGCTAAATCTTTCCCCGTTTTAAAGAATACTGTTTCCATATGTGGCAGTCTACGAAAAGGAGGAGGTAAATGAGACAAAATGGCAGCTTTAGAAACCACCAATGCCCTGCTCTCCCAAAGAAACTACCACGAGCTTGTCATTAACGGGCAGTCTGCTCCGTAGTATACCCGCCATTGTATGTACAAGTGCATTATTTCCCACAATGCATTTGACCAAGGCCACCATATGTTCGCCCCCCTGGGGTGATTCCATTTCTCCTATACAGTAATACTTCACAGCACAGCACTTATTTTCATTTAGTAAATATTGAATGCCGTTCTAGTGTTTCACTCAGTAAGATAATTTATGGATGTTTTTCTCCACATCATTCACAGAACCTTGCTTCATTTTAAAATGCTCTGTTGCCATAAAGTCAATATTAAGTTATTATATATCTTAAAATATTCACAAAACTCTGGACTTAATTATTTGTGAGATGCGATACTTTTTTATTTAACCTTTTTGTTGTACAGTTGTTTTTCCAGGCAAAAAAAAAAAATTATCAGTTGGAGAGATAACACGGCTAAAAATAAACTAATGGAAAACAGGGCTGGTCTGAATAGACAGGCAGCAACAACTCTCCGGAGAAAATTGCGTATAAGCTTGTTAATTGCGTGGAGTGCGTGCTGTTAATGACACAGAGATTCAGGCGCGAGGATAGAAGTGCTCAGCGGCCTTTCGAGGGCCGCGCGCCCAGACAGCGGGCCCCTTCCTCTCCGCTCTTCACGGCGAAAGAGCTTTGGCCCGGGTGCCATAATTTGCCTTCCGCAATCAAAACAAAAGCAGCGTCGGGTTTTTAGAAGCGAGATCAAAAAAACAAAAAACAAAGCAGTTTTAGGGCCGCTTCCTCTGAAAAGAGCCGAGCGTAAGAGGGCAGGGCACTGCGATGTTTGCGTGTGGGCAGCGATGGTGCATCCCCCCCCCCCCCACACACACACACCTCCCCCCCATGCTTCACCCCTCTCCCCAAAAGCAGAAGCATTAAATTGCACTAATTGCCTGTAGCAGTGATGGGCTGTGTGTTCTTAGCATTATTTCTTTTCAAAGCCGTGCTGGTCCTTCATTAACTCTAAAAAAAAGAAGGGGTGTTATCAGCACAACCACCTAGCATTTTTCAACTAAGATAAGAAAAATACGATTGGTTGTTTTTGTTCTGGAGAGAAATGCACTTTCCACCATAGATAATGATGGTACCATTCTGTCTGAAAATGATCTACTTCCTCCATTCATTTTGTGGGTGCAGACTGCTAACATGGGAGACTGAGCAAGTGGCATTCAGTTAAGAAAAAACCCAGCTGACAAAATGTATAATACAACTCCAAAACCTGTCAAATACTGTTCACAAATATTTTTTTGTGATGATGATGATAATAATAATAATAATAATAATAATAATAATAATAATAATAATAATAATAATAATGGTATAACAATGATAGTTGAAGTATGTAGCAATAGTGTGCTTATGAGTGGCAGTTACTTTAAAAGTTTCTGAAATGGGAGAAGATGATGGAGGATAAGTCTGCAAGTAGCTGGCAGCTCACTCTGTCATGGCAGTCGAATGGCTTAAAGAATGAGTAGTCTAGGCTGCTTCAACACATCAGCATAAATATATTTAGTCGGATTTAGCCTTTTGACGAGATCTTTGCCCATTATTTATATTTTTATTTTTGAATTGTAAAAGTGATTGAGTTAATGAAATACTATTATTACTTCAGTGATTTTGTTATGTGTTTATATTATTGATGGACCTGTAATATAAACAGAACCACGGTTTTGGAAATGGTTCATTTAATAGATTTACTCTCTGATGCACACAAATAGCAGAGAAAGAGAGAGACAGAGAGAGGGACAGACAGAGAGAGAGAGAGAGAGAGAGAGAGAGAGAGAGAAAGGGACGGACGGAGGGAGAGAGAGAGAGGGAGGGAGGGAGGGAGAGAGAGAGAGAGAAAGAAAGAGAGGGAGGGAGTGAGAGAGCGGGAGAGAGAGACAGAGAGAGAAAGAGAGAGAGTGAGAGAGAGACAGACAGAAAGAGAGAGAGTGAGAGAGAAACAGACAGACAGAGAGAGAGAGAGAGAGAGAGAGAGAGAGGGGGAGAGATAAAAGGGCAATTATGGCAGGGACCTGGTGTGTGGGGTTTGTTCTCCGAGTCTTGTTTACAGGAAGTTCTCTAAAGTCCAACAGATGGGTGCATTCAGAGAAAAGCATTTTATTGCATTCTTCCAGGCCTAATAAAACCGCTCGAATGCCGGCCACCTTCTCTTATGCGTGGGAAAGCCGTGGCCCTAGCGCTGGTCTGAACGCCGCCACTGAGCCTGGATGCAGGGGTGTAGCACAAAATTCTGGGCCCTATACACAAGCAGTGTCTGTGGGCCCCCTTCCTCTCTTGAGCCATGTCTCTCACGCATCATTCCAGGCTTTTCGAGGAAAACGGCCCTCCCCCCATTCGGGCCCTGGGTAGTCAGTCCCACTTTTCCCCCCCACTACGACGCCACTGAGCCTGTCGTACGCGCTCGTGCCGCGAGGACTTAAAGCAGCCGTTCCGTTTCCGTAGCGAGAAAGCGGACGTTGTTTTCGAGCGCGGTCCTAAGATGGCGTAAGGTTCCAAATCGTTCCTTTTCCCTTTGCACGCGTTCTTATGTGGGTGAGATCTTGTCTCGTCCTTTGAGCATTTTTTTTTCGGGACTGTCCAATGCCCAAGACATTGGTGTCTCCTTGTTGTGCGTGAAAGAATTGGGTGGATTGATTCAGTGCGTAATGTTCTATTCTCTGATCTGATAACTTCCACCACGTAATCAAACTCCCGATCGCGATGTCTGTCTTTGATATTTCAATGACATCACGGCATTTTTTTTTCACAGGAATATTCTCCTCCCTTCCCTTCATAATGTTCAGAAGCACTAACAATTTCATTTTTTTTTCTGATAAATGACAAATATATTGGACAAAGTAAATTGTTCAACTGGAAATACTTGGCCAAAAATATATATCTCTCCACTGGCAGGTATTTTTGCTGTAATCCTCGCAAGTGACATAAATTTGGATCGTTTCCCCTGGTTTTGTGTTTTGAGGGTCTGAACTTGCTTCAGATCTTAAGTTGGCGTGAGCAGGGTTTTACTCAAGTCGCTGTTTTGTCCTCGAGGTAGTTCAGGTCTGCAGTATTTTTCTTGGTCCAGTGTCGTATAGTAAATAAACTGTAAGGCTTATTTTGCTCCCTGATTGATGTCCTCCGGCAAGGGGCCTGCGAGACATTTGGTGGCTGAGGAGTTTCCGTGGAAACAATTTGGCGCTTGTCGGCAACCTCAATTTAATTATTTTTTCATGTGCCTTCTCAGCAAGTTCGGGAGGTCATGCAAAAACAATTCAGGCCCCTTAAAAACAACTAAAGGAAACAACCAAAATACCTGTAATCACTGGAGAAACCCTGAATAGAGAAATATATAATGCAATAATAATGTTGCATTGATGAAATTCCATTTTTGTGGTCTAGCTACTGTATGAATACACTGCTCAGATCAGGACTGAATTCAGTGAGGACTTTCACCACCTCTCCTTCAAGCACAGCATAAGTAGAAAACCATATCAAAATGTATGCCAAAATGAATACAGTAAAACAAACACTGCGAAATTTGGAAACCTTATGAATGAAGTCCATTTTGGAAGTGCTGAGTTGCATTCGCTGGACAGGATCAATTTGATTTGTGTTTATGTTAAGTAGCAGTAGCCCACCAACCGATTAATGAATAATTTCGTCTGCTAGTTTCCTTTAGTCATTTGTTTTATGAGGAAAGTATTTATTTATGAGCACAATACTTTCGACCAGAACATGTAATTTCAGCTGGATGGCTGCAGAAAGGCTGCCCTGATTATTTCCAGAATAATAACAACACTGGCAATTGTAGCCAGAAATAAATAATAATAAAAGAGAACATTTTCTGCAGTAAAATCCATCCTTAGGGGGAAGAAAAATCAAAGTACAGAGCCTTGCCTTTGTATTGTTTGAGTACTCTGGTCTAGCATGGCAGTTTTTTGCGACAAGGCGTTTTTTTCCCACTGCTGGAATGTATTTTGATGGAGAAACTGGTTCCCTAAAAGCGCCTCCATGTATGCGTATTAAAGAGGAAATGTTGGCCAGTCGGTCGGTTGCTCTGATCTGTAGCACATGCTTGTGCCTTTTTTTTGTTTTTTTTTTGTGAGTTGTGCCCTGTTCCCTGCCTCAGAGCCGCGATTATCAGCGTCGCCATCATGGCCGCCCTGCCTCCTTCGTCCCTTCGGCCCTCCCTCAAGCTCCCGGCCAAAATTTTTCGGCTTTATCTGCGCTCTGGTGCTCGGTGAGCCCGCCCCGGCGCTCCCCCAGAATGCACCACAGGTCCTTTGTCCTTCCTGGCAGGGTCTTTTCCTCCCAGATCTGGGGCCCAGACGAAACGCACGTGCTCCAGCCGTCTAGCCATGATGACTAAATCTGTGGAAACTGTTTATGATCTTTCGGGGAGGGGGGGGGGGGAGGGGTTCGGGGTGGGAGACGAGGGAGGGGGAGAGCGCGCTGGCATAAACCCCTAACGAGAAGTAAACAACCGCCCGGCGAAGTTTGATTGACGCCAGGCCTGTCCAATCCGCAGCGAGCCAGACTAGGGCACGCAGCAGCGCTGAATGAATAAGCCCTGATAGCCATTTTGAACATGCTCCGGCAGTTCGAAACTCGCTAATGGCAGCCATCATGAAAGCAGACAGAGGAGTGAAGAGTGAACAATGGAGGACACTATTATTACTTTCACCGAAGCTCTACATTAACTTTGAATTGTATGCAAGCGTAATACTTTTTTTTTGTGCTCATTACATGTCTGGGAGACTCACTCTTTAATAATACGGAACAAATGAGAGGCCTTTCATATACGGTGCTATTCTGGGCTTTTGCCCTGTAATATCAGTCAGGTTTAATACTAAATCCTTAGTCTCAGCTACTCTCCAGTTTCATGACAGTTTCCACCCTGAACTGCGTTTCCCGGCATGGAGATCACATAGGCTGCTGCGGTCGGGACGCACAGATTTCAGGAAATACGTCTGGAGTGACTCCGTCCAAGTTGGCTTGCGGTGTGAATACATCAAAATCTGCACACTCGCACAGCGTTGAAACAGTGCTGAAGTGTTGAAGAAGGGTGTAGGCAGTGTGACAAAGCTCTTTAACTGCGGTAGGCCCTGCATAGGAGGTGTGAATACCCTTTGTGTTAAAGAACCAGTATAAATTTGAATTACGGCTGTTCGCAAATAAATATTCACACAGGAAACATTTGTTGCAAATATGCGGGCTTGTATGGACACATTTTTGTGACTGATTTTGGCTTCTTTAGAAAACTATACCACAATTATTTCTGAAATAGCACATTAATTTATTTTTAGTTGGACTGCATCTCATAAATCATTATATATATAGCCTTTGAATTGAAATTGCATTGGTAAGAAATTAATGTTGTATGGTTTGGTTTTTTTTAGGATATATTGCATGGTAATTGCTCAGCAAAAATATGGCACAGGCCACAAATTCAGGTCTACAGTCTAGCCCAGGGGTGTCAAACTCCAGTCCTGGAGGGCTGCGGTGTCTCCAGGTATTTGTGGTTTCCTTTCCATCTGTAGCCAATTAAGGCCTTGAGAAAAAAGGTGTGTGGACTCCTCAGCCAATTACTCCTGCCGAAAAACACGGCGGAAAAGCAGCAGAAACCGCCGCGCTCCGGGACCGGAGTTTGGCACCCCGCCGTAGCCCGACTGCGAGAGACGTGAAAGCGGCCGTCCTTCCTCCGAGCAAATTTCATCGCCGACGTCCTCGCAGCCTGCCAGATGAATCGCCTGTCGGAGAGTGCTGAATGGTCTCTGTCAGTACTGATAATGGCTTTACTGGAGGGTCTAGCCTGCCGTAACTCACCACCTGCCACGAGTAGCGTAGGCTCCCTGCCTAAAGCACATTTGCGGCTAACCCCCTTTTTGCCAAACCACCCTCTAAGATAAGGCTGCGGTTTGAAAGGCTCCCGTGTGACTGGGTGTCACATTAGGGGGCGACATAGCGACATTGCTCAGGAGGTAAGACCGATTGTCTGGCAGTCGGAGGGTTGCCGGTTCAAACCCCTCCCTGGGCATGTCGAAGTGTCCTTGTGCAAGACACCTAACCCCTAACCCCTAACTGCTCTGGCGAATGAGAGGCAACAATTGTAAAGCGCTTTGGATAAAAGCGCTATATAAATGCAGTCCGTTTACCGTTTACCATTAGAATTCGTTAGCATCCCATGTGCTCCAACCTTGGTGATTAGAACGTTGGTTCTGGCAGCGAATGAGGAAGCACTGTGACGATCGAGAGTGGCATCGAAGTGGCGTCCCTCGAGTGCGATTCGTCTGACATCGCCACGGAAACGGCGCACTTGCTGGACACCAGCGAGGTGACCCCCCCCAAAAAAAGGGAATGAGAAACGCCCCAGTGGGGAGGAACACCGCGTCCTGCCATCGCTCTGTGGCTCTGGCGCCCAACGCCCTGGCCGCCGTCCAGCAGGTGTGCGGTTTCCGCGGTGATGTCAGGTGAATTTGCCGAGGGACCCAGAGCCGCAGAACACAAAGGACGAGGTAAGGTGGGGGATCCGATATCCCAGAGGGCAGCAAGGTGTGCGTGCGCTTGGCCCCCTTCCCCCCCGCCGGCCATTAGTGTGTCAGCGGGGAGCGGGGGGGGGGGGGGGGGCGCGCGTCGTCCCTGACCTCAGACTCCGCTAAAGCGAAGCTCCCGCCGTTTTCCAGGGCGCAGGTGTCGGGAGGGGGGGGGGGAGGGGGGGGGAGGGGGGCGCGCGGCAGGGGTCTGCCGGGGAGGGCGGGGGTTAATTGCGGCAGTTTGGCCGAACGTTCCCCGTGATGGCGGAGTCAATCAGCAGCGGTGGAGCGCCTCGGCGAGCCCCCCCCCCGAGCGCTCCATCACTCCGGGGGGGGGGGGGGGGAGGAAAGGGCGCGTAACGCTACATTGAAAGGCAGGAATTCAAAGGGCTCCGCGACCTGGCTGCTAAATGCTAATTGCGAGGCGGAGTTCAGGAAGCGGATCGTCAGTCTGTGCAGTGAGCAGGCCCGCGTTTCCATCTGTCAGCCCCAGACGGCATTCAAAAAAAACAACAACAAAAACATTTTAATCACTTATAATGCATAAATAGAGCTGTTTTCTTCATATGGCCAAATAGTACTTCTTTTCTTGGTCTTGTGGACAGTATATTGCGTGCATATTGTGTTTGTCAAAATAAAATACTTCGTAGACTGTGAAAAATAGATTTTTGTTAAAGTGAATTTCATTTTAAATGACTACGTCAGGCCTAGCCCATTATTAGTATTATTTCAGATTCGCTGATTGCGCATAATTGTTTATGTCACCGTAGGAGCATTTAGGTCTTTATTATATTTGAAAACATAAGTATAAGCAATCAGTATTTGTTATTTGACGGTTGCTATTACAATTACGTGCTGTTTTCAGTCCTGTCAAACTCATGAGCTGGATATCTATAATTACGCGTATTAAAATGTCAGGCTTGTGGAGTGAAACAGTCCGGCTGCCTTGTGTTGGCCACCTGTTTTCTGTTTCTCCGATGTTGCCCCGACACCCCTCTCCTTTCAGGCCAGCTTTAGGGGAGGGCCTCATGTCGGAGGACTTTGAGCTGCTTCCTGCGCCCATTTGTCCCCTGACCTCTTGCTCTGAGGTCAGCCGAAGCAGGTGTCAGCAGAGGTGTTGAGAGACACGACTGACTTCAGCACAAATGGAGTTCTTGCCTTTTCACTTCTTTCATTTAGCCCTTTGAAGAGGCCGTTTTTTTGGAATTATTTTTTTTTTTCAGAATTCCAAGTCAGTGTTCTATAATTCCGTTGGTTTCAATTACCAGGAGTGATTGTTACATCAGCATTAGAACGTTCAGTTATGAACATTCTGATCACGTGTTTGTGATGTCACACTTTCAAGGGTTAAGGAGACACAGCCGTAGCTGTGCTGACAGTGCTCTGTATGGATATGATTTGCACAGCTTGAGAGGAACCGAGCATTTGAGCAGCGCTCTGGCGTACCTCACACTTTAGCCTTTTCTACTGCCTTCGCCTTTTGTCACCCCCCTCCCCCCTCTGTTTCGCATTTCCTGCCCTTTTATAAAAATATGCAGTGCTTCTGGGATACCGGAGGGCTATAAAAAGGCCGCTCTGATAGCCAAAGTTAAAACCATACTGTATAGCGTTGACTACACAGGACGATTGTTTATACTGGATTCTGCTTGCTTATTTCCTGCTGAGCCATATTGACTGAAAGGGCATAAATATTTAGAAAGGCCCTTATTGGCTGCTGGGTTCTACATCTGGAAAGTAACCGTTTGGTTCCAACTTGGAAATTTTTAAAAGTCCTGGTATCGTGAAAAATAGGTCAAAGTCTTAGGCTTATTTACAGTACAACAACATTGTGTCTTAGTATAGCTTTCTGGCTAAGAAATGTTTTCCGTCCTGCTCATATGTAACTAGGTCCTCGTTTTCCCTTCTGTCATACCCAATCACATGACCCTGTCAGTTTTAGCAGTTTGGTTATGTGTATAAGGGGCCTACCTTTCTTGAATGCCACCCTTTGTGTTGAGTATGTAAACACTTCACAACACAACAAGTCAAGTGGCCACCTCAGACTTCAAAGCGTTTCACTCTGGGATACATTGGGTTTTTTACAATGGGTCATAAAAGGGGAACACGTAGACCATTATTATTCTGGTTTGCTTATAAATATACAGACTCTAAATTTAGCACCTCTGTGAAACCAAGAATGTGCCTTCAGGTTGTACACACATTGATTGTGCTGTTGCATGAATTTAATACAAATTCCTGTTGTCCGAGTCATATGGGCATTTGTATCTATGGTATTGTCTATTGACTTCAACTCTGGCAAATGAGTGAAATTAAAAAAATATCTCCTCTTTGTTTAGGACATTTCAGCCATTTGGGAGGACTTGGTTGCTTGATTGGCGCTGGTCTCTGGTGAGTTTACCTACAAATAATGAGAGTTTTTTGTCGTATAATTGATTGCTTCCCATACAGACGAGAAGTCAAGGACCTCTAAGGCCTTTGAAATTGTATCCCTAGCTCCTAACTCAAAGCGCAAAAGGCTGAGGTATGTGAAAAATAATTCATTTTATGTTACACACTAATGATTATGTGCACTGTGAACAAATTTTGACTTTCACAACAGCGCACAAAGTTTGCAATTTTCCACTCAAAAAGGACAGGTCAGGATCCTTTGGGAATATAATAATAATACTTATGATGTTTCACCATTCAAGAAGTTCTGAAACACAAAGATCCTAGTACATGTCTGAACACCCAAAGACCTTAATAAAGTAAAGGGCTATGCTTGTGTTTCCATTTGATGAGGATAATCCCTGTCCTGTAAGAGCATAGTGAAAGTGCTACTCCATCTATATAATGCCTGCTCTCAGAACTACAGTACATTAACCCTTCTGACCCATTATAATCATTAATAACAGCAAGCTTGTGATGATATTGTGATCATAATAAGGTTATACGCATATTTAGACTTTCAGCCAAAGAAATACAGAGGCTGATAAGTACCAAAATTAAAAAAATCTCCAATCCAAAGTGAAAACGTAATTTCAAAATAAATGATAAAAAATAAGAACTGTCATTTACTTTGGAGATGCTCATTCACATTGTTCGACATTGCGGTACTTTGCATAGCTTTTCATAGTGGATGTTCATTTGAATTTGGTTTTATATATGACTGATCATTAAACACTCCACAGTGGAGGGCACAAAGATTAGCACTTCACGCTTTCCATGGAACCTCGCAGCAAATATAGAAAAAAGGTTTTGCAAGGTCCAATTTGAATGGATTTATTTGTTTATTTTTTTTTGCATTGCCGATATGGTCTATGGTCTGTGGTGTACTTTTAGTGTGACGCAATGCATTTTGGTGACGCACACATTTTCGAAACTAGAGATATAAAACTTATGCAGCAAAAGAGCAGGGGTCAGCTGTGCAGCTTGTCATGCTATTTTCCATTTGCATCATTATGTTTGTGAATGAATACAGTGAAAAATTGCTTGCAGTTAGCAACATGTGCTGTAATGCTATTTTACACTGCGAGCAAGAGCAGGCTGTTTTTTATCACATAACTGTCAGAAAATGAAATATCTTTCTGTATATCGACTGTGCCTTACCCGCATTACAAGGCAATGCGCCTTCACATCACCCCTTCAACTTTGGGCAGAGCAGGGTGTCCCCAGGTGCGACGACTCACCTCAATATGGCTCCCGGTGGCACTCCAGAGTCCGCCGGCGTCCCAGGCGCAGCGACAAAATGTCCGCCCCAGTCGAGACGCGACCCCGCCCCCCTTCCCAAAGTCACGCGCGCCCCCGCCGCTGGCCGGCCGCCTTTCATCTGGAGGCGGACTCCCAGGTGCGCGGGGGTCATGCCGCTGCAGTGGCTGCTCTAATAGAGCCACCTGTTCAGACGCATATCTGCGACTTCCTGCCTGCCCTGTGGGGCCTGAGCGCTTCATTAAAACGCTGGCGCTCCGCGGCCGTTTTAATGAAGACGAGATCAGCGAGGGCAGCGCTGCCGTTCGATATCAGCTCGCGGGCGAAAGGCAGCTTTTTGAAAAATATTTTGTTTTTTTTTACATTTCCGCAAATAAGCTCATTAAGCTGAGTATAAGATCATTAACTCACGAACCCTGACACGGTGCTGCAATTTGGTTGGTCCAAGAAAACGTTGAATGAATTAAATCCAGAGTTATGAAAAAATAAAAACAAACACTTTTAGACCATAGCGGTAACTCTGAGCCATTTTTAATTATTTGGACTGACTAAATATTAAATAAATTTAAATGATGTCCATACCAAATGTGGGAGTTTATTTATTTATTTATTTATTTATTTATTTATTTATTTATTTATTTATTTACTTATTTACTTATTTTAATACGCGCATGAATCTTTATCAAACATAGCACTTCTGAGCCTGCATCACGAGGCAAGATTATTGAGTTAGCTGGATAACTGCGCTGAGTAAAACCCAGAACAGAGCTTCTTACTTTAGTCCACGTTCCAGATTCGGGAGGGCTCTGGATCTTACTCAGCGCAGTTATCCAGCCGACCCAGTAACCCTGCTTCGCGATACAGGTCGCCCTGGATCTTCACATCTTCGTTCGTAACCCCTCGCATTGTCCTCCTCATTGTTTACAGTGCGAGGCTTTCGGCCTCTGCTTTGTTCACTTTCGGTTCGCAGGTCTAAGGGCGACAAAGGGGAACTGGAGAAAGGGCGGCCATTTGCATGAGACACAGACTGACGCCCTTCCTAGAGTTTATTGCGGGGGCCTGTCAGAACGCAATTGAGACTTGAGCTTGCATCTTCCACAGCTAATAAATTTGATTGATCGGCTGTGAATGGTTGCCAGCACACCACTCCCTCAATAGCTGTCTGTCTCTCATCAGCTTCTTTTAATTACCTTGGACTTGGTGGCAGGGGGGGATGTGTGCTAATGATGGTGCTAGGAATGTTCCAAGGTGCAGAGTTTAACCCTTTAGCTGCAGCCTTGGCAAAGCTTTGAGGAAGTTCTGTCCCATTTATCAGTGACCAATAGTTTTTTTTTTTTTTAAAAAGCAGTTCAATGCAAACTACAACCTAATGATGCAATCTACCCTGGAAACATGACTGATGATGAATCACGCAGTGCTATGATTCAATACTTTGATGATAAAATTGTGGCAAAAAGACTTGTTTGTTTTGTGGATCAGGCCTATTCATGGAGACCAAGTACCAGCGAGGAGATTGTGGGGCAGTCATGAATTATGAATTATGAATTATGAATGGAACACTGATAGTCATACACCCTATTCCATCCATCAAGGAGTGTGCACCTGTGTGTGCTCAAATTCAGACAATTACCAAATGTATTCATGTCGCTCTCACTTCTACCAGTTCACATTTCTCCTTCCATCCCTCGCTCTCTCCCTCTCTCTATGGGGCAGCTGGAGGGATTCCTGGCAGAGTGATTTGGGTTTATGTCATTAAATCACATTGCCAGGGATTTCCAACCAGCTGCAATCCACAGCCCCAACCCACCTACCCCCCGCCACCCAAACTGCAGCCAAACTTAGGTGCCTTGACCACTCATCACCACCCAACTTTCCTCACCCTGTCATGCGTACAAACTTAAAATCCTAGTCAAGGGCTTACACACCAAACTTAGACTGGACTGATCGTAGACTTATCCTACTCAAGTTCATCCAGCAAGAGGGAACTGACGAGAAAGTAATTCATGAGACCTTCTGTTTGGGGAAGATACTCACGGCGACTAACTGTAATTGGTGGTCAGGCGTTTCTCTTTTCTCTTTTTCAGTGGCTCGCTGACTTGAGGCAGAATCCCGTTTCTGTTTTGAAAAAACAAAAGAAAAACATTTCCTTTATGTGTCACAGCCTCTCACAATTCGAGTTTCCACCCTGGCGCGATGGTAGGCTAGCTGCTTGCGTGTAGGAAACGGGGACTTTTTGTTTTGTGTATTTAGTCACTGCTTATCATGATATAAGAATACTTAGCTTCTTCTTCCTCAAGCACTTGCTCTTAACAACGAAGATGACTATAGCTATTTAGTGTAGCCAGAAGAGTGGGCGAACGACAAGACTGAGTCCACTCAGAAGGGCCCGCAGAGCTGTTCCATATTTTGTGGAGATCGACTTCATAATGGATGACTGGTGTGCACTTAAGTATTTAGTTTGGCATATTTTCTCTGTGTTGAGATACTTCCTGTTTTGTATTGAGGTGAAAGAAACCACTGGCTGGAGCCCAGCATGCTAGAGAGTTTCTGCTGTGTGATTGTTCCTTCCAAAGAGAACAATACTGTTTTCACAAGGGGACTGATAACAGACCGGGTGAAAAAAAGAAAAACTTCGGTTTTTATATATCTAAAATTCAGAGACGCACAATGAAATGTGTCAGAAATAGGAAGCCGGCCCGCATGGGTGTTGGGGGGGAACTCCGTCCTCCGTCCTGTTTGAATTTTGTGCCTTTTTCAACGGCAGGATTTCCTGGTGCCAGGACTGAACGTCAGCTTGACATTTGGTTTTCGAAGTCTTCTCCCATTTAACGTTATCAGACCCGGGTAATCGTAAATATTATGCGCGAGGCCTTAAGACTGTCCTGAAACCGGCCTCCTCCGTAGGCTGAGAAATATACAGCAGAGCCGTGACCATAAATCAAAGTGTGTTTTTGGATGCTGTCTCCAGCCTCCTATCTCACACACGGCTGGTTCCTCTTAAGATGGTCCTCGTCCCCCCTGAAAAAGCCATTAACCCCACCTCGAAAGAACAGGGAAAAAGCATGAGAGTAGTGCTTATCCTGGTTTAATCAGAATTTTTTTTTGTTGCACAGGTATCTGTGTGTGACCCTGTACCCCGTGATGTATTCGCCTAATTTCTGTGCTGCTTTGGACAGAGCAGAACCTCTATATGCTTTCATTTTGTGCAAGCCAAGGTCAAATTTCAGATTTTTCAGCCTTTCTTCCTGTCAGCTTCGCAGTAGGAAAGGCCAGTGACCAAGAGGATTTCGTATTTGTTTTGTATTCGCATTTGTTTGCATTCAAAAAAGCCAAGTTTGTGTTGTGTTTACAATTGCACATGCACATTGTGCTTTTAGCTTATTGGTCAAATTTTAAAAAAAAATCGTTTGAGAGCTTTTTATACCCATTCAATTTTGTGGTGTAATTGTAAAATTGCAGCCTATAAAGAGCTGTGCCATTAACAACAAAAAATCTGCTATTATACTTCAGGTATGATTGTAAAAATACACGTGTTTTGTGTTGAAATTGGTGCCAATCAGTTCATATTATCCAAATCATTACTTGAATTTTATGTTCCATATGTTCAACATCTTCATTATACACACAAGGTTATAGTTATCATTCCTTATGCCTATTGTAAATTCACAATTAAGCGGCAACAGCAAGAAGAAAGAAAAAAAAAAACCTTACAGAAAGTTTAAAGGACAAAGTATGAATGGGGGGTAATTTATCTGACTCGTAAAAATATTATAGTTGCGCATAAAAGTGCCCATTGAGTGCTTTAGTGGAATTGATTAGCCCAGTATTCCCTCCGTTCTCTCTGGCTACCAAACACCCCTGTGCACATGTTTTCTTCTTTCGTAGGCGCTCCACTCTCTCTCCTAAGAGGGCCACTAAACCCCTCTCTCAACAAAACCCCTCAATCTTGAATCGGGACGAGCACGTGGGGGTGGGTTTCGACGTCCCAATTCGTCTTTGCCAACTTGCGTTCTCCTAGTGACTGCGTGTAACTCAACACAGACCTATATCTGTAAGCTCCTGGGCTTCTTTGGAAAGGCAACCACACAGACATGGGTGGCCTACAAGTGAGGAGGAAGAGGAGGAGGAGGAGGAGGAGGAGGACGACATCTGGATCGGATGACTTGGCGCCAGAGTTTCCTGAGGTGCAGGACTTGGCTTGCTCCGTGAACAGATCTGGGAATGTCCGTGTTCACAGTGGCTAAGTTCCGCTCCTCAGAAGCACTTGCTTGGCGACGGCAGAGGGGTTGCGACAGCGGAGGGGTGGCCATGGCGATGACTGGCAGAGGGGTGTGGCCACGGCAACAAACGACAGAGGGGTAGTCGTGGTGGTGAATGGTAGAGGATGCGTTAAGTGCCCCCCCCCCCCCAATTCAAACCCACCCCTTCCCCCACCCCTGCCCAGAGGGGCTGGATAATTTGGGTGGCATTCATACTGCCACCACATGAAAGGTTCTATCAGGATGCCCAGTGGTCACAAAAAAACTCCACCTCTGTTCAAAATGGCGTTATACCTTGGGACCTTGGACATTCTGCGCAAATATCAAAAATACAAAAATCCTTGGTTGCGTTAGAATCACAGCATCTGCACATACTGAAATGAAAATATTACTTACAACATTTAATCTGCATATATGCAGATGAAAGGACATTTCCAAAACAGAGCAATATAAATTTTGTCTTGTCAGACTGTTTGGTATTGTCATTCACAGTGGCCTAAGGATGAAAATAATCCTTAGAAAAAATGAGGTGACATTTTTTATTTTATTATTGCAAACTTGTGAAGTGTCAACACTATCATTTGGATTATGGAAAACATTTAATCAGGATCTCTTTAGGCGTTATAGCACTATTGGATTTGGCAGTTATTCAAGAAGCACATCTGCACCCCGTCTAGCTAATTTGTTCAGTGTCCTCACATAAAACCTGTATTTGTTTAGTCTTCTCCATCTTCTCACACTGCAGATATGCATAGCCGGCACACAGAGGTGAATCCATCCTGAGACGGCATCGGAAGATTGAAATCATATCAGGTAATGTCTTTCTGTGACTTTCAACCTTTTCCAGGGTTAATGTGTTGTCATCCATCATGAGTTACCTGGCCATGTAGCCATTTTACATCAATCATTTCATTCCCAGTTTTTTCACAATATTATTTGGAAAAAAGCTACTCTTTTGTCCTTCAAATAAAGAGCTGCCATAAACAATTACGCCAAAGTTAAATAAATGAATTGTACGGATTTCATTTAGTTTATTTAAAAAAATAATTCACCGTGTTCAGCCATTTCTGTTCCCAAGAACATGGTTGAAGAAAGATGTGTAATTTGAGAAATGATGATCAATGTTCCCATTTTCCTTCATACCAATAAATCTTTAAAGTACTGCATATTGCTCTACTGTGATTATTTACACATCTGCTGTGACACAAGGCATCTCAATGTATTTAGAATGATGCATTTGTTTATTTGGGAAATTTTGATGGCACTCATATCAGCCTTTGCTTGGTGTTATTGAGTGTGCATGTGAGATTGTATTTGTATATGATTAAGTTAGTATGCGTGTGTGTGTGTGTGTGTGTGTGCGCATGCTCACGTGTGTGTGTGTGTGTTTCATAGGTCTTAAAATTCAACATTTGTGCATTAAAGTGAGTGCCTAAGTTTAGCCTCACCCATCAAAACTCCTGGGTGAAGGATTGAAGCCTGTGTTGCAGCTGTCCACTCCATCCACTCTGAAGCGCCCCCCTGTGGCGGGGGGCAGGATCATCAGGATTGGGTTCAACCTCCTGTGCCTACTGAGCTGATAACAGTTGATGTAATGAGCACTGGCTCAGTTCAGCAGGAACCGGAGTTCTGCCCCTAGAGACGAGCGAATCAGCCCAAGCCATCCAATCAGCAGTGACCCATCACGTTGCCCAGGGATACCCACACCACTGAAGGAGTGGCTTGTCACCTGAAGAATTCTTGGTGGAGCACTGCTCTTGTCATTTGTCTTCTAAGCAGATTATCGGAGCAGAGTTTTTCCAAATGCATTACCAGCGAGGAACAATCAATTTATATTTAACATGGCATTTATCCGTACCCCAGTACATGCAATATTAGTACATCATCCTGATGCGTCCAGTACCATGTGATCTAAATGCTTTTCATTTGTAAAATATTTTTAAGAACTCTACTGCCAGATATGTCAGATATTTGTATGAGACAGAACCTGCTCTGTATGAAATCTGTAGATTTTCTTACTTTTGTTTTTGGAGTCAGAGATCCAGCTATACCTCCTGAAGACATATTATCCGTCACCATGCCATTATATGGCAATAAATAATTTAAGGAAATTTTAGGATTGATTCAGAAATGAGATTGAGGAGCCTCAGGTGTTTCCAGCCATGATAGTAGCAACCAGTGTGTTCAGTTTGGGTCAAACTGAGCCATCTGAAATTTTTAGAAAATGAGGAGTGACTAAAGCAGTGTAAATTTGGTTCTTGTTTTCCATTTGTTGTTCATTTTTTGTATTTTATATCTTTTTGCCTATATGGTCTTGTTGAATATAAAAACAACAACACACACACACAATATGCACAAATTCATTGTCCCATTGAAACAGCAGTATACTGGGGGGTCACATTTCTGACAAAAGGTTTGCATTTGCATGTTGTAAGCCGTAACAAATTCAAAAAATCAAAGATATACAGTTCAGTTGACCTTAAATTCACAAAATTTAACATCTTCATAGTATAGTCTACCGTGGTGCTGCGTGTTACACATGACGCTCGCTACACGTCTCGAACATCACATCAGCGGCCATTTTCAAGCGTTTGCCAAACGCAGGGGAGTCACAGTAACGCGCACGACCAGCTCAAGGTCTTTCGAATCTCCAGGGACTGGATGCGCTGCGGCGAGGCAAAACTTCAAGATCCTCACGGGACCCGTCGCATGCGACCGTGCCCTCATCCCGCCAGCCGTTTGTGCTTAAAGAGAAGAGGGAGAGGAGGCGATGACAATCCGCCCTTTGTTTCCGAGTAACGAGACCGCCGGCCAAACTCTTCCTTTGAATGGGCGAAGCTGTGAGATTTCCCCGTTGAGCAACTCGACGGCCGTTCGCTGGAAGCGGGACAGAACTTTGGAACTGAATTGCGCAGCGGCAGCGGTGAAGATATCGTCTTTCTGATCTTCGTTTGATGCAGCAGAGGGTTATCAAGGGCAGGCTGTGTGCGCGTGTGTGTGTGTGTGTGTGTGTGTGTGTGTGTGTGTGAGAGAGAGAGAAAGTTCCCTCCTCTGCCTTCAAGGGTATGATAACTGAGCGAGGTACTGTACAGAACTTTTATGTCTGGACACACCTATCAATTTAGGGTATGTTAAGCACACATTGGGTGTGTAACAGTTAATTTGATGGACATTACTCATTTTATCCCTTGCGTATTTTTTTTACAGTCCTGTCTTGTTTGCCTCAAACCCAAGATCCTGTTTGAACCTGGACTCGCCCACCAATTACAAACTGCTGTATGTTTGACGCAGAGCGCCATTATTATACTACACTGTAATAAACCGGTAGGTCCGTATGGTGGTAATATTTGACTCACATTATAAACACAGTTTAATCCGTTTAAAATGAACCGTGAAAGTGCTCTGCGCCTTGAATTTCTACACATTTCTACACATCGCCTCCTCCAGGAATATATAGGTTTATAGGTTTATTTTTACTAAATTAATGTTAGTCCGTACGTGTCCCGTACGTCTCTGCCAAGACAACTACGAAACGATTTTAAAAAAAAATCGTATGCAGAAACGAACTAATTACATTTCCAGAGCTTCTGAAACGACAACATTAATTTTACGGTAGGCTAGGTTATTCCGCGGCTCAGTGTCTCCTGAGACTGGAAAAGTCAACATGGAGTGCCTGGTGTTTCAACGTCCTGCGCCTCCGAGCCCACCGCGTTCATCTGTCATGCGATCCGAGGGCGAAGGTCACGTTTCCCGACTCACGAGCGGATCGAGAAGGTGCAATTTGCGATGTCTTTATTGAAGTGGGAGATCCACCCCACAGGAAATGAAAACGGCTTTCGGGGTTCTCTCTGCCACACGTGCGGAACGAGGGTTTTAAGGGGCTTTGGTCGTGATGTACATCCCGGTACCCCAAAAAACGGGACAAATGCACTGCGAGGGGGCCAACCTGTCTTCTTGCCGTGCTAGTACAGGGGCACTCAATGTGAGATCAATACCACTCAGTGTAGCATCGCATTCACCACCACACCTGAATAGCAAATCGTCCAGCTTTGCATTTAAAAGAAAAAAAAAAAACGCCTCACAAACTTTGTGCGCATTCCAAGTTTGCTTGTAGGTTTCGAATAATGTTTTGCATTGAACGGCTCATGCTTGGTATTTTTTTTCTCTTTTTAATATGCAGATAAAGCACTGGTACAGCCAAAAACACATCAGAGCACACATGTGCCTCAGACCGGTCCCAAAATGAGAACGCTAAAACCTGGTAGCGATTAGCATGGGAGGACGTCGAGTGTGGTTCACCCACCCCGGAGAGGAGAGGCCCGTTTTTTTTTTTTTGGGAAGTCGAAGCATTGGAGCGCGGGGGGCTTATCGGACCCATCTACCCAGTGTTCTGCATTTCCGCAGTCGGGGATTGGACAGCGAGAGGAACGCGCGCTCGAAGGAAGGCCGGGCCCATCTGGATTCCGCAGCCCCGGGTTTACCCACGAGCTCTTCGTTCGACGGCGACCCAGAAAAAATATTCAGACGTTGATGGAAAACAGGCTCTCTCCGCCGCACGGGTGGGGCGAGGCGGGGGCGGGGGGGGGGGGCGGGGAGCATTTGGGCTCTCAGCGCCGGCTTTCAAAAGGACTCCCAATGACTTCGGGAGGAAACCGGCGACGGGTCCCTGCTAAACGGACGGGTGTCAGAGGTGAATTCGGAACGGCGCGTACTTGATCAGCGGAGCGCGGCGCGGGAGCGGCGGTCTCGGGCTTAATGGAGGGCTTAATGCGATTACGTGCTCTCCCCAGACACTTCGCTTCTGGCCTTTTTCGCGCGGCCACGTCGGCGATTAGTGCAGCGTAAGCGCGTTGAGGGCTCTCAGACAAAAGAGCTGGATCACACCTGGGAACGGAACCCAAATGCTCGCTGCGCGCGCGTCTTGCGACTGCGTGAATAGAGAAAAACAAATACATACACATTTCATCCCTGCTGAAAAATTCCTGCTTAAACCAGCCCAAAGCTGGTAAAGCTGGTTTAAACTGGGTTTTTGAACAGTTCTAGCTGGTCAACTGGCTGCTTGCCAGCTGACCAGCCTGTACAGTCAGCAAGTCCACCAGTCTGACCACCAGCTTAACCAAAGCTTTAATTTGTCCAGCTAGGGACCAGCTTTGATCAGCCACAGACTAGCTGGAGGCTTGCTAGAAGTGTCGAAAACACCATGTTAAACTCTCTTAGAATCCCAGCGGGTCTTAGCTGGAATTTTCAATAAAACTTTAAACTTAAATCCCCCCTTAAACTTAACTCCACCAAAAAAAGCCAGTCAACTAATCATTTCAGTTTCCAAACGAATCAGCAAACAGAAAAGTTAAAGGGTGGGCACCTAGGGTTATTGGGTGCGTTACACTCCTCAAAAGAAATAAACATACATATTAGTTGCTCAACCCACGGCAAGCTAAAAAAAAAAAAAAGGTCACTTAGTTCAACATCAAATCCAAAACTAAAGGGATTTCAAAAAGGTTCTGAAAAGCTCCTGTGGAGTGCCAACAGAGTCACATAGCAAGTGTTAAAAGGGTCCTAAATGTCACCCGCGATGGATGCCGACTGCATTTGCCCCTAAAATAAACAAACTTTAAAATCTATAAAAAAACTGATAAAAAAAGTCAGAGAGCATCAAAATATTGTGACCAAACCAAAGCAGTGAAACCACAAAAATGTAGGCTTCTGGCTGCTTGCCAATGAGCCTGGTAATGTGTGTTTCAACATTCACAGCATTTCACCTCCAACTGAGGTGCCAGACTTGCTTAAATACCATTTGGGCCAGCCACAGATGAAACAGATTCTGACTAACGAGTTTAGTCCAATCAGCGAGCGCCACACGTAACCAAAATCGACCTCAAAATGGAGGGAAAAAAACCGAAACCTGCAACAAGCGGAAGATAAGCTGTGGCCGATTGCTACTTCATATGCAAATTCCAGTTAAAGCAGGGAATTACTTGTACAGTTTCTGGACTTCCTAGAAGTTAATAGATATTTTTAATATAAAGTGGTTTCATCTGAGGTACCAAACACAGACTACACAACTATAAGTTAATGGACTTACTTTGGCTGATTCAACAGCATATTGTCTTTAGGAAACACCCTTGATACTTTAAAAATGTATTTTTAAATATAGTGGTAGGAAGCACAGAAATGTCCTACAGTTGTGTTTGTAATACATTTTTCCTCCAAGTCTAGAAGTGCCGGTGGCGAAGCTGACAGCTGTTCTGTTCAGAGAATGCCCGCAGCCTTTCACTCCGAGAATGTTTTCAACTTCAGACTCTCTGAAGGAATTAGTGTTGATACTGTAGACCAGTGCTACGGCAGCCATATTGGCTGAACCAGCAGTGCAGCCCATGATTCGTAAATGTTTTCTGCTGACATGGGGAGCGGTTACTGGAGAGCCTCATGGGATGCCCCCCCTCCCACCCCCACCCCCCCCACCCAGTAGCCAGCTCTTTGACTCCGGACAGTGGCAGCTTTGAGGAAGGTGTAATGAATTCCACATTGCTTCCTGGTTCACGGAACCACAATCAAATTTGTCGACTCCCAGATCTCCAGTTCTCACTCTTTACTTAACCCAGCTTCCCTCTGGGCTTTTGCTGCCCGAATCCTCACCCTCACCCACCAATACACCCACCCCCTTCCCCCCCACCAGTCACTGCACCTGATCTTAAGTAAATGACCAGTAGGGCTATTCACAGATCCCACAGAATCCTACATGTAATTATTTTAAATCTTGTATTACATGGTTTTATCCTATAAGGATGTTTTTGTTCGTGTACCTGAGCCATTGAAGTGGGAGCTGGTCAAAAAATAAAGAGAGTCTTCCCAGTGTTTGTTTTATGCTGCGACAGATGGGGTTGTGCCACAAAACATTTTTTTTTTTTAATGTTCTGGAACAAGATCCGCGGTCACAAATGAAGTTTCCTCCATGTCCTGTCCTTGAATCAAAGAATTGTTTCTGAGCAATTTATTTTTAAAGATCAAACATCAGAAGAGACGCAGAAGCGGGACTCAGCGAGCAGAGGACGGAACCTTCAGAATGAGAGGAGGTTAGATTCGGAATGGAGAAAATGACAAAGGATTAGAGCTGAGTCAGAAACAAAGAACAAAGTGATTTCTGTGTCTGAGCAGTCGGTAGGTGGAGTGGGCGTCCATTTTGAATTGTACACAAGCGCTGGCCGATTATAACCATCCTGGAATGCCTGCAGGGCTCAGGCAGCTCGCTATCTCTCCCTCCGAAAAGGCTACCGGAATAATAACTGAATTTTTCCTCTGTACACCACAGAGCCATCTCAGGGGCATACGTTTTGCATGGTTATTTAAAACAGCACATGTGGCAAAGCTTTTTTTTTTTTTAAATCCTCCCCCGATTCAGAGTTGGAAAGGATCTGCCTCACTCTGTACAGGCTCTCAGCTGTCCAATCCAGTCGCTATTTATACATTTCTGAGTCAGAAATAAGGGGAGGATAGACGTCGCCTGATTGACATCAGATGTCCTCGTAATTCGTGTTTACAAAAGAGTGGCTGCGTTATACACTATTGTATCCACCTTTTTTTTTTCCAAGCTTGAGTTCCACACATCCCTCCACAAAGCTTGGGATTACGGCGTCCAGCAAAGTACGGCAACAGTCAAATAACCTGGGGGAAGCTTAGCGGAGTGAGGCGAGCGCTCAGACACAGCGTAGTACGAGGCCCTTCATTGAAAACACATGCCTTTCACTCACATCCAGGGCTGGAAATCCCTCTCTGTGCCCTTTGATGTTTACGTCTCGGCCCTACCCTTCAAAGGTTCCATCGAATGGAATTATCCATCGGACGTTCTTGTTTAAATCAAAGAGCACACTGATGCAATTGTCAGTGTATCTGCAATTGTGACTGTACAACAGGCCTCACGGTATTATCGGTACAGAATCAACTGTACACTAAGCCTAAGAATACACTGATAAGTGGCACTGCAGTGTATGTGGCTTAATGTAATTATGGATCCCCTCCTCACCCAAACCAAATGCAATTGAATTTTTTTTAAATAAGTGATTGAAGAGCGAGCACATAAAAATGTATTGAATGTTTAGCCTTAACAAAGGGCTGTTGGCATGTCAATACGCTGTTCCTATGTTTTGAGCCTTATCTTGTATGACAGTGGATGGACACATTTCTTGCATGAAGCTCCCATAGTTAGTGCACTATGGTCTCGTTTTCTGTAATGTCTATGAAATGCTTAATGTGAATAGTATTACACTGGCAGTTTTTTCTAAGGACAATATCATCCATCTATTATCTATACCCACGTATTCCTGGTCAGGGTCACGGAGGGTCCTGGAGCCTATCCCAGCATGCATTGGGTGAGAGGTGGAAATACACCCTGGACAATTTGCCTGTCCATCGCAGGGCACACACACCATTCACTCACACATACACATATCTGGGGGAAATTTAGACTCTCCAATGAAACTAAACTGCATGTCTTTGGACTGTGGGAGGAAACCGGAGTACCTGGAGAAAACCCACGTGGACACGGGGAGAACATGCAAACTCCTCACAGAAAGGAGAACCAAGGACCTTCTTGCTGTGAGGCGACAGTGCTACCCACTACACCACCGTGCTGCCCCCCTGAGGACAACAGAATTCTTAAAAGTAAAATTTTATCATTTATGACAGGGAATCAAGCTATTGATTGAATCTAACCTGTTACATTTCTACCACAATAACCATACGTACCAGCACATACATTTAATAAAATGGGGTAAATTTTTCCTTTAAGAAAAAATATTGAGTGAATCCAGGAATCAGCGACCACGTGTTTAATACACAAATCATTCGTGTGAATGTGCTCGTGTATGAAATGTTGTCAAGCGTGGAGTCACATCAGACATTTTGAATACCTCTTTATCCGACTGTCATGTTAACTGCACAGGATTACATTTCACAAGTAAATTGATGTAATTAGGCACTAGTCTTGTCTTGTTGATTCACCTTCATCTCCTGACATTGCTGAACATCGTGTACTGAGCTGTCCCACCCTGTCTCCGGAAAGGGTGCAAGGTTTCTGGCTTGTGGCAGGGAATCTCTGGTCAATACAGCAGTGAATCCACCCATCAGGGGATTTTTGGGGTATGGCAGGGTACGGTACGGTACAGTCACAATGCCCTGGCTCTCAGAACCAGGTCTGGATTTAATCAAAATTTGTCCCAAATTTGACTCCCTTAACTTTTTCTTCATAGTAAGTTTGGCAAGTCAGTTTGATTGATTGCTGAACTTGCTGAACTAAACTATGTTTGTGAAGAGGAGAAAGAAAAAATACATTTAATTGCAAAGGGTGTGAATCCAATGAATCTCAGTTTCTTGTTATCTATTTTATTACACCAAAACAAAAACAAAAAATTTTAGATGTCTGTTTAAGCACTCAGACTTCATAATTCATGTCACTTATTGCGCTAAGTGTACAGGGAATTGAGGATGCCATGGCATTGATCGATGTAAGATCAGACAAACACACTCATTTTGATTTCAGAAAGAGAAAAGTCGGTCCTGGATTAGCACTATTTTATTGTAGCTTTTGATTGCGTAATGTGCCTGCGTCACACTTTGAACAAATTCGGGTTTCATGAGAACAAATTTAAGTTGAGGTCCTTCAGCCTTTATTGCAAAATGCTGGCAGCCTTGTCACCTTGGCAGAGTCATTTAACTCCGTTATTACTAATTCTGCCATTATGTTATTATCCAATAAATCATTAGATCATGCACCATAGATACAGTACAGCTGCCACACCAGCCCAGCCTCACATATCCATGTCAGTTGGAACCATTACTGTCTGTCCAGCCTTTGACCAATCAGAGCTGCTTCGAGTCAGCTCAAAGTTTTCCTAAATAGCCACCACCAATCTGAATCAAAATTAGCCCTGTGTGTGAAAGAGGAGAAATTTGCACGTTGCGAGCGCATTGGTTGCTGTCTCTGGTGACGTTGTTCATGGAAGTCAACTCCTGTCAAGATGGAACCTCTGACGTGCAGCTGCTGGCTTTGTGGTTTGTGAAACTCAGTGCAGATGTAGAGTGTACCTAATTTAATAATAAGGACTGCCTACGAATGTGCTCAAAAGATCTTTCCCAAGCCACAATTTTCAATTATATTGACAGTAACCTTCAGCCTTTTAGGACTGCTTTCCTGATGACATTACACAGTACCTCAGCCAGTTAGTTGCAATTTTAACTTCTTTTTTTGCCAGAATCTACCCCAGAGAACATTTTTGTTGTGAAAAGTCGGTGAAAAGTCAGCAAAACTTTGTCTAGACATTCAGGTGAAAACTCAGCCAATTTTAGTTAAAAAGTGAAAGTTTTCTAGCCAACTAGGACGTAGTCAGGATATATCTTGGTAAAACCGGAGCTATATTGGCGTTAACAGTCCGTTTACATAAAAACGTCTCTCAGTCTAGAAATATCTGCTGGTCTAGATGTCTCGATTCTGGTTTTTGCTCACTGGTTAAAAAAGGGCCAAGTCAATTACTTGGATAAAAATTGGTAACATTTGCTCCTTTCGATCATTTGTATCCTACAAGAAATGACAAAATAATTATATTTTACCTTGTCATTCATATGCCAATGCGAGGAAGAGAAGCACATGCAACTATTGCACTTATGACCATAAGCAGACAGTAAGGTTAAAATGGCCATAACATTTTAGACTCAATTTTAGAATGAATGACAAGCAGTAACTGAGCAAAAATGTGGACACAATTAAGGCATGGTGAAGCTTTCCATTAACTTCAGGAAGCTCCAAGGAGATAATCTTTTAATTCCAATCTAAATTAATCAGGACATTACATGCACATGTACGCCATAACGAGAATGTTAATACTACTTCTTCGGTTATAATATCCAGTTCCTCTTTTTCTGATTCAAGTGTTAACTGAAAACAAATTAGTCGTTTAACCTTTGAACCAAAGTGATGCAATTAAACAGAAGGACCCCTATTTCTGAAGTGCAAACATCTGGAGGAGGTGGGTATTTCTGATATTCAGGAGCTTGTTGCTGGTCATGTGCACCTATTTCTTTTGAAAGCTTTTGAAACAGAGAATTTGACTAACAGCCTAAGGTCTGACTGAGGCCTCAATCTAACCCACAATGCATTATTATAAGTGATGATGGCGCTAAGTAATTCTTGAAATGTATTTTTTTTTTACATCCACGCTAAGTTAAATGTGGGTTGAAGTCAAGGATCGTTGTTTCATAAGAAACATACCTCTTTGGCATATCACAAAAAGTGGTTATTAAATCAAAAAGGCGTGTTCAGCTCAGGCTGAGCAGCTTTCCAAACGGTTTCTTTCTGGTACACAGTAAAAACGTTCTCGTGTTGAGTACATTTAATCCCCATTTGACTGTCTGGTTTGATTCTCCACAGGAATTAAACCTATCACCTGACTGCTTGAGGATGAGTCAGGAAGATTTTGTCGCCTTCCCGTTCGCAGTAATACAGTGAAATCTAAACCTATTCTATTCGCTCTCAGTCTGCAGCTCGCACAGAGCCTCTAAAATGACTTGTGTATGTTAAATAGAGGGTGGAGGTCAATGTTGTGAATTCCTTCTTTCAATGCAGTTTCATGATGCACACGGCAATCCAGAGAGCCTAAAGGTGAACATTAATAGGTTGGCTGTTGATTTGGTGCCAGCTTCGCAAAATTTGCAATTAAAAAATGGACCTATTTCTTTATTTCGTGTCAGTACACGTACCAGCAGCTGGCCTTTGGGTAAAGATTTGAATGAAACTAGGATATAAAATCATTTGCAAAGCACTGGGACGGTAAGACAGGGAGGAGGTTTCATTCTCACACAGTTCTGACGACCTGTCTACACTTTCCAGCACAACCCCATTCAATGAACACAACGGCTGCAACACTTCAGCAACTCAAAATTTTTTAGTTATTTTGAGAATTATTGATTGGTGACCTGTCCAGGGAGTATTTCCTGCCTCTCACCCGAGGCATGCTGGGATAGGCTCAAGCCCCCTTTGAGTCCATGCAACACAAAGCGACCTTATTATATAGGACTTAAAATTCACATGCTTAAAATCTTTAAACTATACTATCTGCATAAAAAAATAATTTGTTTCTCTCAGCCCCTGTCCTCTGTCTCTCAAACTGTGCTCTCTCTGTCTCTATGTTCTCTCCATCTTTTTCCCTCAGATACGGCTCTCTCTCTCTCTCTCTCTCTCTCTCTCTCTCAAACTGTGCTCTCTCTATATCTCTCAGCTCCTGTTCTCTGTCTTTCTCCCTCATCCACTGCTCTCTTTGTCTCTGTCTCTCCGAAAGTCCGCTCTCTCTCTCTCTCTCTCTCTCTCTCTCTCTCCCAGTTGGTCCGGGCCGAGCGTCTCCCGCAGACGCTCTCAGCGCGAGCGTCGGCAGCGGCTCCAGAGTCCCAGCGGTCGGCGAGCCGCACGTCTCCAGAAGGGGCTCCCGCTCCAGTGCGCAGCCTGCGCCTCCGCCGAGCCCCGGCCCCGCTAATCACAACAGGGCCCCCGGCCGCTCTGAAGAGGTTCTCCTGGCGGTTGGAGCGGGCCCTCGGTGCCCACGTAGCAGACACAGGGCTCCTTTTCAATCCGCCAGCGCCGCTCCTCGCCCAGTGAGAGTGGGGCCCTAATGAAAGAACAAACGCGGTCTTTCATGGTCACAAAAAGCGCCCCCCCCCCCCCCCCCCCCCCCCCCCCCCCCCCCCCCACTCCTCCTAAATGAGATTACGATGCGTTACATCACCGGATGCGCCTGGACAGTCGGGAAGAGTTCACCTTCAGGAGCGTCTGCGTCGATGAAAGAAGCGTCTAAAGACTTTTTCCTTTTTTTTTAAAAGACCGACAGGGTTCTGTCGAAGGAAAACCGGCCAGCTGAACCCAGCCTTCGGAAAGTGCTGGAAGCTGCACAAACTCGTCGGCAGCCAGCTGTTCTCACATCAGGGTTTTTTTTCTCGCCTCCCTGCCCTCTCGTCCCAGACATAATTTGTAGCTTGTGTTTTCACAGATTTTTTTTTTTTTTTTCTGGAAAAAAACATCTTTTTTTAAGGTGTTAGAAAGTATATTTTTCTTGTGTAATATGTCAAAATGGTTCTGGCATGTTTTGATGCTGATACCTTGAATGTTCAGCATGGTCTAGTCCTAATACCATAGCTCTGTTTGCTCTGCAATTAACTGGAAAGTTTGAACACTCACCGTTAAAACACAACTTTACAACTTTCCGTCATGCTACAAATTAATTCACTGGACATAATGGATACCCACATGCTATCAGAGCAAAACACAAAATTATTTTTTGACCATGGTGATCTTTGCCGGGGCACATGGGTCTCACTGAAATGCATGCCTGGTGCTGGCGTGGACCGGGAAAATAAACTGTGTTGCAATAGAGATATATCTTTAGAATGACTTATTCTTGATTCATTATGTTGTGACATCACTTCCTGCCTAATGTTTGCAAATGTATAATAAAATGTACTTTAAAGGGTACATGATAGGATACTCAGTATTAACTCAACACAGTATTAATTCAAAGAAAATGATGCCCTTTTGACAGAAAGAATATTAAAAAAACTTGATTCTCCAAACCTTACTCAACATAAACTGGGGAATTAAAATGTTTTTATTTAACAGTATAAAGGCCATGACTGAAGCATCTTTAAACTGCATGGGACAAGGCTTTAAGCATAAGAATGTATCTACGGTACTATTATTTCAAAAAAGCTGATTAATCTAGATGGGCACTGTCGCAGCACAGCAAGAAGGTCCTTGCACGTTCTCTCTGTGTCTGTGTGGGTCTCCTCCGATTTTCTCACACAGTCCAAAGACATGCAGGTAGGCTAATTGGAGTCTCTAAATTGCTCATAGGTGTGTGAGTGTAAGTGTACTCCTGCCTCTCGCCCAACGCACGCTGGGATAAACTCCAGTACCCCCCACGACCCTGCCCAGGTTAAGCGGGTATACATAATAAATGGATGGATGATTAATATAGATCACATTTAATTCTAAAAAAAAAATATTTGGAAGTAGCTGACAAATACAGACAAATATAATGCAAAAAATGTATAATAGTAAAGACATTTAAGACAGACAAGACTTTAATTTCAATAAGGCTAGGATCCATTCAACATTTTTCTTAATTGACAAGTGTATTTAAGTGCCTTTTAATTCTCAAGTACACTTTGGCAAAGTTCATTTCAGTGAAGAACAAAACAAAGACTTGAATGTATTTACTTTGATAAATTCAAGGATGAATGTTAATCGAATCCAGCCCCAGAATGTTTTTGTCATCAAGAAGTTTCTGTAAGTTTACTTCAAGCCAATGGAGAAAGTAAAAGCCTGAAGCCTTAAAGTGACCTTTTTTCATTCCTGAGGATGGTTGTTTTCATTGAGAAAGTTGCTCGCTATCTTCTGTCACTCAAGTCGGAGGTTGTTTGCTCAGCGTGACTGTTCCCTGTTTAAGAGGCTAATGAAAAACAACATCTGCATACTATTTATTGGTCTGCTGCTTATGCAAATGCTACAGATTCAATTAATTTCACTTACTTCTTCCATTTCATTTATAAATTGGCACCATGCTATGCTATGCAATTCAATGTATGCGCTGCCTATCTAAATGTATACAGTGCCTTCCAAAAGTATGGTTATGGTAGAGTGAAATTTGTTATTTTGCTACGTACTTAAGGCAATTGGATTTGAGGTCAAAAAATTAATACGAGACAAAAGTACAAATAACCAGCTTGTATTTCATGGTGTATACAGTACATGTGTATATGTTTTACCATTTTACAGAAACAATTGTTTTTGTGAAGAGTCCTCCCATTTTCAGCTGTGCAGAAGTAAGTTAACAGATGACTGACAGGTGTTAACTGTTGCTTAAGTGTTTCCTTTTGCATGGACAGTTCACACAGAAAAGAGCAGTGAGTGTCTAATCTTAGTTAGCCTTTTCATCCCCTGGAGATTACATCTGGAGTTAGAAGTTATACACCACGGTGAAGATTGCTGAAGTACCATAACTGTCACTGAAAATAAACTAATCTATATGCTGAGAAGATAGAATAATTCATTGAAAAGAACGGCACAGAAACTGGATATATTAAGTACAACAGTTTGCAGAGTCTCGAAAAAGAAAGAAACCACTGGTGGACTCATATGCATATATAATCAAAGTGGACAGAGTCTGCTTTGATTTTCTCTCTGTTACTCCTTCCTAGTTTGATTCCTCTCCTGGCATTCATAAGCCAACTGTCATGTCACTGCAGCCGGTGAACAGACATTTCTCCATTTTCCCTCCCGCCAATTTCTTGTAGCCTATTGCCTCAGGGATTTCAGTGTGTCTACCATTTAGACTTCTGTAGAGCACATCTCCAACACTTAAGAAACAACTCTTCCAACCTGGCTTGCCTCTCTGTGCTTTATTGTTTATTTATTTATTGCATTCTGCTGCTTCTTCCTTCAGTATTTTTTTTTTTTTTTTTTTGCCAGATAAAAATCTAGGAGCCACTCTAGATACTTCCTCGTTTGCTCTAGTGCTACAGTGAGTCACTCTCTTCATCTTATGGCTCTGAAGTCATTTTCTGGGGTATAGTTATTCCTTGTCTTGATTACTGTAATTCTCTCTTCTGTAAATCTCCCCCACTGCACATACATACACACACACACACACGCACACACACACATAGCATGTGCGCGGACACACACACACACACAGAGCCAGACACACACACGTGCTCTTTGGTTATTTTGAAATTATCTCAGTGTGTAATTAGATCCTTAAGGTAGCGTGATTAGACTAATCATGGTTTTGAATAATGATGATCATATATCTGTTCTTGTAGTTTTTGTAATTAATAATTAAGGTCTTGCGTATTGTTGCTGAACCGACATAATGTAAACCAATGGAACTTGGTTTATAATAAAATTATAAGTATTAGCAATACAGGCGGGTCCTCGCTAGGTTGTTTGCCCGCTAGGTTCGGGAGGGGGCAAAGGTGGGACACATTCGCTGGGTTTTATTTAGCCAGGTTTCTACGGTTACTGTTGCCGTAGTTCTCACTTTGCCAGACACCCAGAGACTACCAGGTCTTATTACTGAGAGATATGCCTCAGTTCTCTGGCTGCAGTGTGAGGCCCGTAGTGTGTAAAAGCGCTAACTGGCTAGTGATTCAGAGCATCGAAGGAGTGCATGTGTTTCAGCTGAAGTCGTCGTTGTATTACGGCGAGGGTGGTGTAGCAGCAACTAGAGAGGCAGTATTGACAACGCTGGGGGAGGGGGGGGATTGTTCTAAACAAATAAAAAACGGAAAGAAAATGTGTATTTGTTTTCGTCTACCTCAGAGAACTGCTGAACGATCATGCGGTGAGAGTGACGGTAAAGATCTGCCGCCTGCACCGGTGCAGAGATCAGCGAAGGCCGAAACACGGGTGTGGTCGCGGCGGGATTTCATCTCGACATTTTTCGCTCGGTCTGACTCAGAGGGTATGAGTCACGCCTCGCTCCGCTCACCGCTTCTGTTGAAGCGCGAGCGGCATGCTGGGTAAACCCCCCCCCCCTCCCCCTCCTCCTCCGGCGCGGAACGTTTCCCCGTACCCGTCAGGCGCGCCGCGGTCGTCGTGGCGGCGGCTGTGATGGAAAACAGCACGCCGATTTCGCCGGGGTGTCTCCCGCGGGGCCGGCGGGACAAACACGGGCCTCCGCCGCTGTCCCGGTGCAGCGGGCGGGGGCAATTAGCTAGCGCGTGGGCTACGAGGAGGTTTGGAGTTTTTTGACCTCGCCCTGTAATCGGGAAGCACCGGGGGCCTCTCAGTGTCATGTTCTGCGACAGAGCCCCGCCCCCTCCCTCCACTGGCCGTACGGCGATGCGTTGCACTGATAGAGACCAATCAGCTGTCTCCTGGCTGTGGTAAACGCAATCATTACGGCCTGTGAACTTGTTACAGTGTCACAGTGTTACACAGTGAAGCCATGGGTATTATTAGTCATACCATCATCATCAAACAAAAAAAAAAAAAACCCATAATTGAACTGTACCAAGTTCATGTAATATCAGCAGCATCTGTTCCTCTGCTGGGGCCCCGAAACAGGAGTTACGCGAGACAATAACAGCCTTGTACTTTTGTTTTTTTTCAAATTTTTTTTTTTTTTTTTTTTTTGGCTGAGCGCAATTGCTTTATTGGACACATTCGTCTATTCGCACGTTACTCTGTGCGCGGCGCAGCCTACCCACGGTGAAAAATAACTTTTATTCACCTATGCTCCGTGTTGCTCTTTCCAACCGCTCGCAGAAAACCCCGCTGCCATCTGGTTTCTATCCTGGGGGCCAGATGGGTATTCCAGAGGCGCTTGCTTGTTTTGATTCCGCCCTGCGATGTCCGTGACTCCCGTTTGCTTTTCCCTGCGTGGTCTTGTTTGTCTCGCCCGGACGCGGCTCGCTGTCTCTGAACAGGCCCGTTAATGAGAGACGGCACTCGCCCACTTGCCAGGAAGTTGACCCCCACCTCCATACCCACATCCCAGGGCCACCTCTTGCTAATGATCTAGGCAGTGTCCAGGGAGATAGTTTGTTTACGCTTGTTGGTTGAGGAAGGGAACCGGTGGTGGCAGGGGGAGTTGCGGTTGAGCTAGCCTACCCACCATTACGTGTAGCCTGATAGGCCTACTGTATGCCACTGCATCGTTTTCGACATAACACTTAGTAAAAAAATTTAATTTGTATTTTATTTTTTAATGTAATAAACAGGATTCAAAGTATCAAACTATTACCGCAAGATGGTGCAAGTACTGTCATGTGTAAAACAGCTGGCTTTGATTAGTTTGGAGAGGCTAATGCATGTTTAGTAATGTATGGAATATGCTTCCCTTTGTTTAGGGGTTTCCTCGATTGTTTTTTCATGAAACTTCACTTCCTGAAATCTTACAATAAAACCTGCAGACTTTTGAATTAGTATAAAACATGCAAAATATGCAAATACAATAACTGTTAACTTCAACTGTGAAAAATACTTTGATAGTATTACTTGCGCAGCCATCTGCTTGCTTATTATATTCAATGTACAAATTAGAGTTTGTAAATACATTTTAGAAGTTTAATTCTAATTTATTATGTCTTTAAGGCTAAAGATTTGTGTGAAGCAGTCCTTCTAGTCCTAATTCTTGATGCCATTTGTATGATATCACTATCAGCTCAACCACCTTTCCAATTATTTTTAATTTAATCTATACTAAATGAAGAGAGGCCATGAATACTCTGCACAGAAACAGCGTTACCTTCCTCTAAGACAGTAACCATGGAAACTAACATATTCACTTTTGTAATAGAACCGCATAGTAAACTTTTTTGTGTTAATTAAGTCACAAGAGTTGATATGAGCCCAAGAGAGATCAAATGTACTCTAACAGAGTTGGTTTAAACACTGGGCATTTTACTATGTGAAAGGTGAGCTCTTACCAATGCCAAACCCTACTCATATTCAACTAATTCAACTCTGAAAATAGAAATTAAAACAAGAACCAGTGTCATACATCAGAATCTCTGTGTAACCACATAGTACCATCCAGCACTACCATACACTCCTTCGCTTTTCAGTTGGACCCTGCCTACCAGAGCCCCCAGTCCAGCATTTTCTCTGAATGAATCACGTAACCTTGTTTCGACAGTGTTAATCATCCTGTTTTCGTCCCTGCCAGTTTGTTTGCCGTGCCCAGTTCACAGTTTACATCTCCCGTATGAAGAACAAGAGCTGGAGGGAGGGGGGCGGTTTGGTTGAGCCGTCCAGATCTTTATGTCTACAGCAGATGTCACTCACCGCATTTACTGCTGTGTCAGACAAGGACACCCGAGGAGTCAACAGATTCTCTGGTGTAGCTACAAAAAGTAATAATAATAATAATCCCCCTTTTCTCATGCCATCGGTTTACCGTGCAGTTCTATTACAAAAGTGAAAAGAACAGTGCTGGAGGGAGGGGCGGTTTGGTTGAGCCGCCCAGGTATTTATGTCTACAGCAGATGTCACTCATTGCATTCACTGCTGTGTCAGACAAGGACGCTCGGGGAGTGAACAGGTTCTCTTGTGCAGTCATAAAATGTAATTATAATAATTCCTCTTCTCTCATGCAATCCCCCCCCCCCCCCCCCCCCCCCCCCCCCCCGCAGACGCACACACATACACACATCATCACATTATCTATAAACCTCGTTCAGAATGATATTCTGTTTAGGCCAAAGCAAGAATATGAATAAACATTAGGAGATGCGCATGTCTGATGGACAACTGCAGTCAATGGGAGTTAGTATGCATTGCTTAAAATAGTTCTCCTTCTCCTGCATCTCTGTTCTGCAGAATTTTGCTTGGTGCATTTTACATTTTTTTTTTTTATTTAAACGTGCCTTCATTGGTATGAACTGAAACACTGCATTTTAGCATGTGATTTTTCTTTTTTTTTCATCGAATTTAAAGTATGTTGAATATTTTTATGGCCGTCAGCAAGCAGATGGCTAATTGAAAAACAGCCAACACTAGAGGATATGAATCCAAAAAATAATAATTTTCACATGCATGCGCATGTGTGAGTCCTCTTGGGTCTAAATAATAAAATGAGGATTTATGCCAATAACCTACCAGCCTGTATTCATTTTTTTTTTTTTTCCACCACTACAGTAATGTTATATTCAGTCAGAATGACTGGGAAAATGAAGCTTGATTTTAAGTAAATATATTATTTATTTAAAAATTAAACCAGATTTTAATTGGTGCAAATCTATGGTCCGGAAAAAGGAAAGAAAATTTACCCAAACATCTAACCCTTGCCAAGCCCTTTGGTGCAATACAGAAAATTCACAGAATGTTATACTGCCACCATGTGGGACAATGCGAAACTACCTCATTGACACCTCATACAACCTGAGCAGGGTGTAAACATGTAGTTCAGCCTTTCCCAAGAGAAATAATAATAATAATAATAATAATAATAATAATAATAATAATAATAATAATAATATAGTCTAGGGAAATATTAACTAATGCAAAATACTGGGAATAGTTTGTCTTCTCATCTATGTTCTGTCTCATATTAGATATAGATATGATAAATTACCGCGGTGCGATAGAACAAACTATTCAAACACATCTGCCTATTTAGAAGTAAATCTGCAGCTGTTGAAATATACGACCAATTTGTCGTGAAATCATCCTGACTACCTTAGAAAAATTTAAAAGAATATTGCATATAAATTTTTCATGTGTTGTGTTTGATCGTTCTCTTTTTAATTAGATGAATTTACGGACAATATTGCTAATTAGGTTGTGTCAAAAGGTTTGCAATCACAGACGGCATGGAAATAGCCTATGCACTTCACCTCCCAGGTTCCCCTGTGGTAAATATAGACCTTCCCGACTCCCCTAGTAGTATTTCCGCTGACGTCTTTTAAAAGTTTGGCGGTTGCATTCGCTATTTGTTGTATGTGGTATGAATGTTGTATGAATATAGCATCAAAGTTTTAAAGTTATCTCGTTAAGCGCTCTTTTAGAATGGATTTGTCAGTTTTGGAACTCCTTTCAAATGGACAACCAATTGGACATTCAGTCAAGATCAGTCGCAGCGATGGTAAGGTTATAAATAAGCATTTGATATACAGCTAGCTAGTTAGCTAGCTAGCTGTCTAGTAAATTACCAGCTAGACTATATTGTTTGTGGATTCTTGCACGAAAGCAGAGCTACAGCAAGCTGGTTCATTAATTTATGTCATAGCCTGGTATTTCATATAATCGCTGCTTTCTTAATGGCAACCACCTTACTGGCACTGTCGTTCTTTCCCTATTACTAACTGCCTACATTTGCAGAACTTCATTAGTCTAACGACGTTACAGTAACGTTATAGCTACCTTCAGAGAGTTTGAAAACCAAGTACATTTATAGCTAGATTATACCCAAATTACGTTACTAATCAATGAGATTAGACAGCATAATTTATATAGTCCTAAAGTCCTAAAATTTTGGATTGTATTTGTGGTTGTAACGAAAACAAACATACACCCAGTTTTGAACTTGGCAAGCTAGCTACCAAAGCCATTTGAAATGGTTCGGGAACTGTATCTAACGGTAGCGGGTTTGAGTAATTAACGTGGCCTTTGAGCAAGGCACTTGGCTATCTAACTGGGATTACTTTGCTAAGTGAAATATCCAGCTGTATAACGAATCGTATCTAACTAGTATGAAAAGCAATGTGCTCGAGTAACTCTAAAATGTAGTGAACGTTAGCTAGACTAGTAACGTTTGTAATACGTTGTAAGTAATGTTTGCAAGGTAATCTCACCGGTGCTCTGCTTCATAAAAGCTAATAATGAGCTTGTTTGTGGAGAGACCTTGCGGTAATGCTATGCCTTCACGTTACCTAAAAGTAGTTGTCACACCATTTAAAAACAACAACAAAAAAGTGTTCCTGGCTATTTAGTTGTTATGACTGACTATTTCAATGTTGTTATCTAGTGATAGCTAGTCAAATACCACTGAAGTATGTTGAACAGTTAGGTTAGCAGTCAGTCAGCCACTGCTTCTGAAAACACTGCTTTAGCAACAACACTTGGCAGCTTGTTTCTGTTTACAACGGTTCCCACTTGTCTTGTGTGACGTTAGGCCGGGTACATGCCGCAACTCTCAAGGCTATCCACCCGGAGAAATACGCTGTGTCGGTGGAATGGCAAGAAAACAATGAAACCAAAGGAAAAGAGGTAAGAGGACTGCATACAAGACCCATGCATTTTATATTTGCATTTTTACTGCGACAGTTGGTGTTCATGCACATAAATACAATATTCATACATGCAATTAGAAATGAACACCCCAAGTGAGACCTGGCCTAGATATTGTTTCAGGCTTATTCCCAAATGAACTTTTAACAAAAGTGTAAAATTAAGTACATTCTTTCCTTGTACATCCTAAATTAGTATTTTTCTGTGGCTGTTTGCACATTATACTACCAGAAATTGCTTACTGGTTTCGTAAATCACACTGACATGACCACCTACTACCTTCCACAGGTTGGAATCAATGAGCTGTGTAACCTCAACAGAGAATTTGTTGAGTACCTGAAGTCATCCAGTAAGCCTGAGCCAGTGCCAACCCGGCCAAATGTTGGTGAACATTACAACTTTATATGCTTATTTTGACCTTTATGAATATTACATTTGGAACTGCATGGTATTGGTATGGTGCAGGTAGAGGCCTGTTGGGTATTAATTTGTATTTCTTTCTAGAAATCTGAAATCAGGCTTCGTTCATCGAGAATTCCTGCTCCGCCTGAAAGTAAGTGTCTTTAACATGGTCTTTTTAGCCTGCTCAGATTATTTATAGAGCAGCACTACATTTTAATTTTCCATTTGGCAAATAAAGGTATTGCCTCACCATTTACTTACAATTTTTTTTCAATCTCGTAAATGGTTCGTAATGTATTTTTTCCCCTTTTCAAAGCGACCACTGGAGCTCATCCTACTGAGGTGTCAGATTCGGGTACGATGCACGTGCTGTGAAGTAAAAATGCATCTCGCTGATTAGCACCTGTCTTAAATCCCACAATCTTGCCTGATGTAGGGGGTGAAGACCGGGTCTTCTCTCTTCCGCATCTGTAACCACTGGCTTCCCGTACCCTCGCTGTACTAGCACAAATTTAGCTTCCCAGCAAAAAATCATCCACTCTGCTTCCTCCCGGTTTCTGTTTCCTCATCTCCCAACCCCACCCCCCCCCCTTTTTTTAATGCTCGTTTGGTGATGTCACAGATTTGCGTTGCTGCCATCTTGCACGGGTGCTGGCACAGTGCTACGGCACTAAACCCAACGTAACTGTGATTTTTATCCCAAATTATCTGGCTCGCATGCAAAATTCTTGGAGATTGCAAGAATGTTTCGCGTTGGCCGTGTGGCTAATGGGCGACTCCAAACCCCCCGAGGGCAGTCAGCTCCACGGTGTTCGTTTCGTCCTTGGCCCTTTCAGTTTGGCGCCTATTGACCTGGTGCCCAACCTCGTTCCTGGAGATCTTGGGGTCCCGCAGGTTGGTTGTTCCCAAACCTCTCCTCATTTACCCCCAGCTGGGTCCAGTTATTCGATGTGTTCCGTCTCAGGCACACCTGATGGAACTGATCAAGGGCTTGACTAGTTTCATTACTTTTGTCCAGCTTGGGGGTCCACAAGGAGAGATTTGGGAACCACTGCTGTGGGTTTTCACTCCAGCCCTAACAAAGCACACCTCATTCAAGAAAAAGAGGCCTTGTTGAGCTGCTGATTGGTCGAATCAGGTGTGTCAATTCCGGGTTGAAATGAGAACCCAAGGGGCGGGTAGATCTCCTGGAACAGGATTGGGCAGCCTTGTTGTCGAGGGCGGGCCTCGCTGGTCTTCCAGGCGGGTTGCGAGTTGAACGTGACCCAGGTTTGCCTGTTCCCGCCGTGAGCCGCCGATGCTGACGTGTCAGTCCTCCTCAGTCTACAGGAAGTCGTTTGCGCGGAGGACAATCGCTCAGCTGCTGCCCCCCTCCCCTGACGATGACGCCCTCGTACCTGAGAAGCCCGCGTCTCTGCTGGACGGGCCAGGTCAGTGGCGTTTCCGTAGAGACCGATTCCTACGGTCTCGGTCTGGAATGACCAGACAAAAACCTCAGAGCACTTCTGAGGTTATGGACCAGTAGTGGTTCGACCCGCACATCAGCTACAACCTCATAGTGCTTCTGGGTTATGGGACTGCAGAATGGGGTCATCTGTGCAATTCATATAACACCTGTCACAGTGTCTGAGTGCATGCGTACATGCTGCATGTACAGCATGCATGCTGTAATATTAAGGGGAATAAATACATTCATTTTGATTTTTAAAAAAAAAGAGACTAATGAATAAAATCACCCCAGAATCAGAGTCTTTTCGTAGTTGCCGTGATTGCTGGTGTGTGCTTGGCTGCCTGTAGAAAGAGCCCCCGGGGGGTTGCTGCTCATTTTCCCTCCCCAGGCTCGCGTAACCTGCGGAAGATGAAGAAAGGCCTCGCCACGCCGTCCTCCTTCCTGCCGCGGGTCAACGAAGTCGTCATGGAGACCGAGGTACCCGCGGCCAGGGGCGGGCCCTCCGTCAGCTCTGGTACGTCGTCGTCGGTTACGCCGCGGGGGAATTTGGCGTGCGAGGTCGGATTGGGGGGGTCGCGAGGTGGCGTGCCACCGCTGAAACCGTTTCTGTTTTTCCAGCCCGACGGAAGGCGGGCGTGGTCCCGGAAGCCGAAAAGACTCAGAACAAGAGGCGGGCGTCCCTGGCGAAGAACACGGAACTGCAGCCCAAGCGAGGAAACGTCAGTGAGCTGTCCACGCTTTTTGGGGGGGGGGCGGGGTGCAGGGGTGATGAAATTATTCCACTCGTGTTACATGTACCTCCATTCCAGCACTCATTGTAATTTGTATTATTATCCTAATGTTGTAGCTTGTACTTGCCCCTAATTTGACCTAGTTCTGACCTAGGTCAGAAGAATGTTCACTGCGTGAACTGGACTGTGTTCTTGGCTATGAATAACTGTACAAAATGAGTATTGTACCTTGTGTTTTGTAGTTGTTCCAATGACCTAGATATGCACTTTTGTACGTCGCTTTGGATAAAAGTGTCTGCTAAATAAATTTAATGTAATGAAGGTGTCCCATTTTTAGAAAGTTTAACCCCCCCCCCCGCGCATGGTTAGGCATTAATTTGTCTCGTGCATTTTCTTTCTTTAACTGAGTGATTTATCTCGATGCCCACCGTGTGCACATTGCTTTTAGGCGGGCGACATGAACCGCCCTCACTGGCAGTTCTACAAGATGATCGAGGAGTACAGGGAGTCCCTGGAGGTGGTGCCCATCTCTCTGGCAGATCCTGTAAGTGCCCCCACGGAACCTCTGGAGGCCGAAGGCTCCGGGCTACCGCATTGATAATTCCATCCGTCCTCTCGCTGTTCACCTGTAGCGCTCCCTCTGTACTCGAGACTGACAAACGTGTAAAAAATTTGGCGTTGACACGGCGACCTTTTCCCCGCAGGCTGAGGATCACAGAATCTGTGTGTGCGTCCGCAAGCGTCCACTCAACAAAAAAGGTACGGAGCCGAGGTTAAACTTTTAAGAAGTTGACGTGTCCTTTAACTGCATTTGTACTTGATGGCTTTCGAATGCTACCAAGGCGAGCTGTGTGGGGTTTTATAAGCGTACTGTATGTTCTTCTCAGAGGTGGCCCGGAAAGAGATTGACGTGGTAACTGTTCCGGGGAAAGGGGTTCTGCTTCTGCACGAGCCGAAGCAAAAAGTGGATCTCACCAAGTACCTGGAGAACCAGCTCTTCAAATTCGACTACTCCTTTGATGAAACGACAACCAATGACATCGTTTACAGGTGACTTTTCCTTCACAATTATTGTGAAGGAACAAATATCGGCATACTTTACCCTCTGATGTTCAGCTGAGTATTGTTAGTGATCTTTAGCTGTAGTACTGTATGCCACTCTTACCATAACATTTATTTTGTCTGACGAAGCACTCTGAACTTGCTTCATTTAGCACATACACAATGCGCCGCGTGCTACTTTCGTTTGTTTCTTCATCTTACCGCTAGGCTCACCGCTAAGCCGCTGGTCCAGACCATTTTTGAAGGGGGGGTGGCGACGTGTTTCGCTTACGGCCAAACCGGAAGCGGGAAGACCCACGTGAGTCCCAAACAGCTGCACGCGGCGGCCATTTTCCTGTAAACTTTCAAAAAGCTTCCATTTTACCCTTTTCTGCTCTCTTTACCTTGCAGACGATGGGAGGAGATTTTTCTGGGAAAAACCAAAACAGCTCAAAGGGAATCTACGCTCTGGCGGGCAAGTGTGCTTTGCTGTTCTCTGCTCACACCCGCAGACACGCACGCACGCACGCACGCACACACACACCAGCCTTTCACTCACCTGTCTCCTGTCCTTCCCACTCTCTTAACAGCTCAGGATGTGTTCACTCTCCTGGAGCAGAGGAGGTACGCCAGCATGGGCCTGGAGGCCCACGTCACATTTTTCGAAATCTACAATGGCAAGGTGAGGCAGAATGTTCCGGCACTTAAATTAATGACTTATCTAATTCGGTTTATGAGAATGGGAGGGGTGGGATATTCTCCCAATTATAAAATGCTGAATACAAAAAGACTGACAATTGCGGTAAAAGTAGGGAGAGGAAAACATATTAAATAAATTTAAAAAAATAAAGATAATGAAAAGCGAAATTAATTATGATTATTCATGGAAATAATATAGTTTAATAATAGTTTTAATAATAACAGTATGCAACTAGTTGTAATAGTGCAATCATCACACAACCAAGTCAAGGAAATCTTTAGGTTAGTTATCTGAATAAGACCTGTTAAGTCATGGCTTAATAACACTACTAAACAATTGAGAATCCCCGCCTATAGTGCAGCTAGTTGACTAGTTATTTTCACTCGTATTCGGTTTCCTGGATTGTTCCCCTTGCGTTTCCAGAACAGTTTATGGATTTAATTGATGGTCTAGACAATCTTTGTTACCCGTCTAGTGTACATCACACACTGAGTTTTCTACCTCTTGAGGGAGATATTTACATTCTTACATTTACATTTATTTTTTTAAGATCTGTCCTTCACTCTGAGGTTATTTTCCTCATACTTACACACAGGATCTCAAGTTTTGCTCACTGGAAACATAAAACTGAAAGTAAGCTTCTGGCACCTTCTGTTATGGGTGTAATTAGCACTGAGCACACCGTGCACTTAAACTTAATACCGTAAGACAGAGGTCGACTGGTATAAATATTTAGTTGTATGCCGTATAAACGACTGCCTTATAAAATAACTTTGACCGATAATGTAAGTTTGCGTTCAGCTCTGGGAGTGCAGCCATGCCTGGCGTCTGTGGGTCGCTTCCCTCCTTTCAGCCATTATCTGGAAATAACAAAAATAAATACATATGGAAACCAAAAGGAGACCACACACGCTACATTGTAACATTCTTCTTTCCGCATTGAAACGGTGCTCGTTATTAGAATTTACCTAAACACGACCGCCTTTTTTGGATGAACTTTGGTGTACTTATTTGCAGTTTTTTTTCCATTGTGTAAAATTTTTTGGTCTTTGCTTGGCTTTTTTTTTTTTTTTTTTTTTTTTTTTTAATAAAGTGTCTATCATTTAAAATGTTCTGTCAGAAAATGTAATCTATTCTAGAAGATATACTGTTGCACATATAACTACACATTTAAAATAATTGTGGGGGGAAGAAAGTGGTTTGCTGTTTTCATCATACAAGTAAAAGCCTTTAATGTTGCAACTACGCCATTCAAATGTATCGTCCTGCATTATTCTGTTTTCATGCGTACTGCATATACAAGCGAGGATAGATAACTGGCGCTGGTGGCAGCTAGCATTAGCGCATGAGAGTGAATAACAAAAGACCATTCAGGTTCAGCCCATCTAGGCTCACGACTAATGGGTGCCTGGGCCCACACCGGCCTTGCGAGCCGTGCCGCTAACTGCCAGACATGCCAAGTGCTGGCCGGGCAGTGTGTGGGCTCTTCCCGTGTGAAGCTAACCCTTTTCCTTTTCTCTGCCCGCGGCAGGTGTTCGACCTGCTGAATAAGAAGGCCAAGCTCCGCGTTCTGGAGGACGGGAAGCAGCAGGTCCAGGTGGTCGGCCTGCAGGAGGTGAACGTTTCGTCTCCCGGCGACGTCATCAGGCTGATTGACATGGGGAGCGCATGCAGGTACGACCAGTTCCAACCCGTTTAAAAAAGCCTACTCTTTGAAGTCAGTGTTCTGGAACTCTGTTGCTTTCAATTACCTGTAGTTGATTGTTACACCATCATTAGAATGTTCATTGTTCATAAAGGGTTTAGGCACATTTTTCTATAGGGAAGGCTGGCAATATCTGGAATACTGCCTAGTAATATACAATTTTTATGAACCCTATTTTATGACCTGTTATTTTTTCTGAACTACTATGAATAACACTACAGTTTTGATGAAAGCCTTACTTTGGCCACATTTGAACATAGCTATAGCTATAATCTGCTATTGTACCTTAACTATCTAGCAGTGCATCTTCATAAAGGCAAAATGATGAAATGTGTTTTCACAACGTCTCGAGATTCTCGCGTAGCAAAATCACTTTGAAGAGAGTGGCTGCGGTAACCGACCAGTAAATCGCCTGGTGATTTTGGTGAAATCCGGTCGCGTGACGCTCACCGAGTTCTCTTCCGGCAGGACGTCCGGTCAGACGTTCGCCAACTCCAACTCGTCGCGCTCGCACGCGGTGCTGCAGATCGTGCTGCGGCAGAAGAACCGGCTGCACGGCAAGTTCTCGCTGGTGGACCTCGCCGGGAACGAGCGCGGCACCGACGTCAGCAGCAACGACCGGCAGACCCTGGTGGAGACGGCCGAGATCAACCGCAGCCTCCTGGCGCTGAAGGTAGCTGCTGGTAGCCATGGCAGCATGCGCTATAGCGGTCTCAGGCCCTGGCGCTGAAGCTAACCGCTGGTCGCCGCCGTGGCAGCGTGCGCTAAAGCTGTCCCAGGCCCTGGCGCTGAAGGTAGCCGCTGGTAGCCGCCGTGGCAGCAGGCGCTAAAGCTGTCCCAGGCCCTGGTACATTGGGCGGGAACCCGCACGGGAGTGGGGCTGCGCTCGGAACGGGCCGGCGGCCTTTTCTCCCGCTACAGAATCTTTAAATCTCGAGCGTCCCAGTTCGGGCTCGACCCACGGGCCATAACGAGGGTGGGAACTACTCTGCTAACACAAAACATTCCCGCAATGTTACTGCGTTGTTTTGTCAGCGTTATAACGTTGCCACTACCCGACAACAGCATTGTGAGAACGTTTTGTGTTAGCTGGGTACTCTGGATATCAGCAGGGTCGGGGTCAGTTTCGATTTGAGGGAAGCAAATTGAAATCCGGTTGGTGATTTGAAAGGGCGATGGGCGATGGGTGATGTGCGAGTGGCGCTATGGGACGCGTCGCGGGCGCTCTCCCCCGTTTGACAGAATTCCCGGTTTCTCCTGGTCAGGAATGCATCCGCTCCCTGGGGAAGAACAGCGATCACATCCCCTTCAGGATGAGCAAGCTGACCCAGGTGCTGAGGGACTCCTTCATCGGGGAGAACTCTCGGACCTGCATGGTGAGTTTACTGCCAGGGGAAACGACTCGTTCTGTGAATGAACGAGCCGCCAGCCTGTGCACTGGAGGTGGAGTTACCCCTCCGCTTCAGCAACCCTTTGCTCAAAGCACATGCGGATTACCTGTAGTCATGTATCCAAATTTAATTTGCACACACATTAGACTAGTACTTTTAAATGTGTTACATGCATTTTATAATATTCTAATATTATAAAAAATGCATTATTTCTATTCATAATAGAAATAATACTGCTATACATGTATAGTTTAAATGTCTGGTGTAGGGTATGCAGTAACTGGCCTGTGGGGGGCGCTGTAAATGTGACACTGTTCATGTGTTTAGCAGGACTGGGTGTTTGCCTGTGCTTCAAGGTGGCCATTTTAGTGTTGCTCAGAAGCGGTGTTAAAATCAGTTGTACGCAGTGGAATGAAAAAAAGCTCTTACCCTGAGATTCTCCAGTGTTGACCCACCGTTGGCTTTTCCAGATTGCCATGATCTCCCCTGGGATGGCCTCCTGTGATTACACTCTGAACACACTCCGATACGCCGACAGGCAAGAGCCCACCGTTTTTATTTTTTAATAACTAATTGGAGTTTTTTTTTTTTTTTTTCGCTATAAAGATATTTGATAATTTATTTCAGTGTGCCATCAGGTCTGTTATTTACAAAAAATGTTTTGTTATTTTTTGCAGTGTATTTAATTCTTTTCAATGTAAATAGCTCACATTAAGACTGTTTGCTTATGAGTCATGTGCGGTGGAATTGTTATGCCTGACCCAGCGTTTACGCTGCTGTGTGCAGACTAACGCTGTGTTTCACAGAGTCAAGGAGCTCAACACGGCCACGACCGGAAACGATTCTGATTCCGATAAGAAGTCTGAAATGGAGGTGGATGACGATGACGACGACGATGATGATGATGATGAAAGCCTGACGAAAAACGTGAGTGAAAGGCGGCTTGCAGCCGTCCCGCGGTTGTGTGAGCCCTCCCTCTTTAACTCATTACCCCGGCTAAACCAGCTAATTATCTGCACACACAAGCACCAGTTCACTTGCCGATTATAGAATAAAACATTTAATATAAGGACACACGTACAGTTTTCATTCACTAGCCTGTCAGTAAATACAGGTAAAATGGTAATTTGCATAAATTGGGGCTAATTACGTGCGGGTGTTATAGTGAAGCCTTGGAACGGGTGCAGTCCTCCTTGCCCACCCCTGCTGTTATTGGTGTCCTTTGGAGGTTGCAGTGAATAATTAGACTATCATATCTGAGAGCCAGGTGCACACGCTGAACTACTGCACACTGGTAAAATCATACTGTATAAAACTGGTAAAATGCAAGGTACTCTGAATTAAGCACACCCATATTGGCAACAATTCTGTTGGAATTTTTATTCTATTTTATTTATTTATTTATGAAAATAATGCCGGGGTTGCTCACCAGAGCCGACCGCTGGCCTGAACACTGCCTTCGTTCAGGGCCCACAACCATCCTAGGACCACACTATTCAAGTTTTTATTTATTTATGTTTTTATTTTATTTTTTGGAGCACTTTGGGGCCACAACAAAATTTGTTTAAGGGCCTCTGAAACCCTAGGGCCAGCTCTGCTGCACTACACACCGAGCTTGTCTCAGCCAGAGCGCCACACCCGCAGACTGCAGCGACGAGCGCAGTTTCCACAGCAGTGACATTCTCAGCTGTGGGACCTGGATCTCTCCTCTAGGGGGTGCTGTTGCTGTGAGCGCAGATGAGAAGAAAAACAAAAAAAAAAGCTAACTGCTAACGGGTCTGTGTAATCCATGTAAATTTCACAAGGTATTTCTGGACAGATGTCAGTGTCGGTATTTATAAAAAATTTTTAAAAGGGTGAGGGTGCCAGGCAACTGTGTTCATATTATGGGATGCGTTCCTCGACCTAGAATCCATGGTCACTTTATGGTCATGTGACTGGTCACAATGCTAACGCCCCGTCTCCCGTTTCCAGCACACCCTGGTGCCGATGACCAGCGTGTACGAGGCGGTGTCCCAGGTGACGCAGATGGAGGACAGACTATGCGAGGTTTTGCACGTGCGTACCTGCGTACAGCCCCGCCTCTCATCTTTACTCCACTAAAACAACTCTACGCCAGCCGCACTTTTCTTAACGCTACACTTTATCTGCCCATGAGGTTCTCTGTAGTTATTGCATGCATATGGTTCATTTGTTTTGATGAATTAATTATGACTTCTGTATTTGACTATTAAGGATTCTTTTAAATGGTTAACCACTCTATAGTGCATACCGCTTTGTAGTCTTTTAACCAATGATCAGTTGTAGTGTCTGAGGGCCTTATTTACTAAGATTTATAAAACCTTTTAGCACACGCAAAACTAATAACCAGTGATTGGTACAAAACAAATACCACGAGCAGTCATTGGTCGTATTATAGGTTTTGCGTGTGCCAAAATGTCTTGCGCATGCTAAAGGTCTCGGTAAATGAGGCCCTGCGTGTACATGTTTGTGGTTCGTTGCAGTCTGTACCTGTAGGCGTGTAATCCGTCCGTTTTGACGGCGTGTACTCTCTCGCTTTGCTTTCGCCTTCGCAGAGGGGCAGAGAAATCGCGAACGCTATCGAGGAGCCGACGCACAGCATGAACGCCGTCCTGGCGGAGCTGGCGGATCATGTGATGACACTACAGGGTATGTTTCATTTCGGGGGGGGGGGGGGGGGTGAAAAGGACACGGTATGGTTGTAGATTACGCAAACGATCCCTGCTAAATTTAAAAGCAATAAAGCAAAGTGTTACACCCTCTATAAAAAGCTCTCTAGGTTCAAAGGCTAATTCTTCAGTTTTAGTTGTGCAATAAAAAAGACCATTGGTTAAGTTTCATTGGCGGTGATCATGTAGTTAAATTTGATTAATCTTGCAGTACTAACACTGCAAGCTGCATTTGGCATTCGGGTTATGGCAGCTTGTGCGATGATTGTCACATAGTGAGTAAAATCTATTCATATATTCTCGAATCACTGAACTGCATGTTTGCATAAATGGTGCCATGCCAGTGTCAGTTAATAGCTTTGCTTTTCGTTGGTTGATGGTATGATATTAAATATAACGCTGGTGTGACCCTGCTTTCCCAATGCCTGCAGATTGCTTCCAGGCTTTGCAAGCGGCAGTGAAGACCGAGGAGCTGGCAAGGATGCCCAAGAAGGCGCATCTCTGAAAGAAATTTTAAAATGCTCTTAACCGTTTCAGCTCTGTAAGAAACTGAAACATTTTCACGGAAGCAACAGTGCCATAGCGGTGCCCTTTTAATATTTGTACACATTTAATAAAGTTTGCTTTTTCGCGGAGTTGATTACGGCCTTTGTCCCTTGTAAAAGTTATTTTTTAAAAATAGAGTTTGAGTGGTCTTTGGAGTTGGTCATTCTAAATACGATGGCCAAAGCTTTTTTTCCCCCTCCAACGTTCCTTTCCAATTAACTTGCAGTTTAACCCAAATTAAAAGGGAACCTGACTATGCAGACTTACATACACCCTCATAGTGCTGCATTCTAACATCATGACATCAGTGAGGGACAGCTGGAGGATAGGGGGCAGTAAGCCCCTCTGCCCGGCTTTCTGTGCGGTCTCTCATCCCAAATTCTCTCTCTGCCCCTCCCTCTATACCCCCAAACCTCTCTCATACACAAGCTGAAGCTGGGCATACTCTTTCGCCTCGAGAAAAAAGAGCTGACACATGACAAATCAAAGCCCTAATAAACAGCTAGCACAGAACAATTTTCCCCAAAGGATAAAAATAAACAGATTCTGCCGTCAACTGGGTGGCCCCACATCTCTGTGTGAGGCCTCGCAACACAACTGTTTCCTATGAGAGCCGCTCTGGCCCCCGTCACGGTGGGTGGTATACCCTTCACCCCACCCACCCACCCAACCGCCAGTCTGCCGATTCTCACGAGCTTGCGCGCCGCGGAACACTTCGTCTCCGTCGCCTTTCCTTTCCCTTCCCTCGCGCGTGTTTACTTTCTTTTGAAATCGCGCGAGTCAATAATTGTTAACAAGGAAACTCGGGCGCGGGAATAAACTGGGCTTTGTCCGCCCGTTACACGTCGCTCCGCTTTTATTGCGTGGAGATATGCGCATTGTTCTCAATTTGTCATCTGTCGGCATGCGAGGACCGCAGTGGCTGTAATCCCGCTGACTGCTGAGGTAGAAATCTGCTGCCAGATAATTCACTGAATCAATGCCAGGCTATCGTAAAGCGAAGCTATTGTAGTAAGGAACGATACTATGCTCAACAACCCTATTAACCATTTACATAAAAACCTCGCCGAGCTGAGCAGTTGCATTAAAACAGTGTTAAAACAATCTTAGCTAGGAACATAAAGTCAAAAGCATGCCGTAGTATCGAATCTACCAAAAGCAGAAAACAGACTAGCGACCCCCAACCGAGCGAACTAATAGGCTGTTTTATGTATCTGACCAGTTTCCTCATACTGGATTTGAATGCATATGCTTTCTTTGGCATCTGTTACATTTTGCATTAGGATTCATATGAATTTTACAGGACAGAGAACTTACTTGAAATTCCTTTTGTCAAAATGGTTCTTCAGTGGGAAAATGAACAATATGAGGGTGGGAAGTTAACTAGTGTGAATGAAATTAATGCAATCTGCTTAAAAATGACATACTGATTCAATTTCTAGAATATATAAATGGTGTTTTGACAAACAAACCAAATTAATCATTTTTTATGAGTATACAGTTGTTGCCTTGCATATTTTTTCTTCTTTTTTTGAGACTGAAGGGAACCAAATAACCAAATATGTTCCATAAATGTCAACTTAAATTAATTCCCTCCATTGAACATGGCAGCTACAAAGGAATGCAATTTTTTTTTTGTTCTTGCATGTGTACAGAGTTCCCAGATTCCAAACAGTGCTTTAAAGGCTAGCCTACAAACCACTTGCAAGCTAATAGCGCTAATCGGATAATCCTTGCCTGAACCGCCGTCTCTTAAGGTTGGCATTTTTCACCAGAGCTCTTCTATCGGACGCTGAATCCCGTGAGAAATGCGGTGCGGTCCATTCCGTGTGTTCTGGCGTCCTTATCTCATCTGGTCTTCATCTGAGATCACTGACACCGACACAAAAGTGTGAAGTCATTGCTTGGCCGCGAGAAAGTATACCAGGGCGTCTCCCATCTTGTCCATCACAAAAGCCTGCGCCCACACTGGTCCTTGGCGCACACAACATTGCACTGCTGTGGCCCTAGTAATCAGTTTTTTGTATTTTTTATTGGCAGGTTGAAATGGTTAACAGGATGTACGCGAAGGAAAACTGCAATTCCGGCGAATGCATTTATTTTACTTGCCGCTAAGAGACGTGCTACACATGTGTAGGATTTTTAAGACCATAAATCCATAAAACTTAAGTCAGCTTGTGTCTGGATTATGTAAACTCTCTCCCACATCCACACAGGAAGATATCGTAAGGCTCGTAGGCTTTCAGACTTGGCCAACAAGACGGCATACTCCCACCACAATGCAATGCACTATAAAGCGTTGACTGAGGAGGACCCTGCCCAGCTAACACACAAATGTCCTCACCAACGTTAACCGCCATGTAGTGGCGATGTCATAAGATTGACAAACATTCCAGTAACATTGTGAGAACGCTTTGCGTTTGCTGGGTGGGTCCTGGCTCAGGCCTCAGTTGCTGTCAATGTGATGCTACTGTCGCTGTTTTAGCAGATCTTAACTGTCAGAGGTGGGCTCACATCTCTGTCAGGTTTTAAAAAGATCCCCTGGCAGCACGGAGGATGATATCTGTAAGTGTGCTAAACGAGACTGACGACAGGCCCAAGTTTCTTCCTCTTTCCAACACTTTAATTATCTCGCCGGATTCAAAGGGAACAGACGTAGGAGCAGGCTCTGGTTTTCTCGATCTGGAAATGCATTTCATGCGAGCGGGCTTGTATCTGTTGGCCGAGAGACTGTTTGACTCCGCTCCCTGGATTCCAGCTGTCCGCATGAATATTTTCTCAGCGCAAAGAAAATTGGCAGCGGCCGCTGCTCTGTTCCCATCACCTCCACAGACTAAATAAACAGACAAACCACCCAGCGAGCCGACGGGGGGGGAGAGCGCGAGACCCCGTGTTTTTCTTTTCCGTGCTTCTCTCCCTCTCCGCACCCCCACCCCCACCACCACCGCCCCCACCCCCACCCCGCCGCTCAACTGAACACCGCGAGCGCAGTAACTGAACTTGCGCTCGTATCTGTCGACACCTAGACCCACGGCGTTGTGGGCCTACGCCAGCCTCGAGAAGTGCTCTGCAATCCAACAGATCCAAAATTGACCCTGATGATGGGGGTGTGGGGGCTCGCTTCTGTTTGAATGTGCACACAGACCAAATCAATCACAGGAACGTATGTGTACAATTAAATGTTTGAAAGGGGAAGGTAATCACGTGAACATGTTTGAAATGTCCTCGCTAAATGCATATTGCAGCACTTTTGGTTTGTTCAAAAGCCCGCGGGGGTGTAGGTTTTTGCAGACAAGACAATCTGTTTCCTGCTTGTTTTGTCCCTGTGTATTACGAAGACATGCATCAGCAACGTTTTCTGTTGTGAAAACACATTTGTATTGACTGTGTAATGTTTCGCGCATATTGGTCGGGAAAGACATGCAAGCATGGCCAATAAGCACATTTCCTGCACAACTGTGCCTCAATTCCCCACCCCTGTTGCGCTGCCTCTGGCAATTGCTATGTTTTTTTTTTCCTTCCCCAAGTTGCTAGTCATTATGCATTATAGCCACCAGGGGGCAGTCAAAGCGCACAACCAGTCAAAGCGTTATATATTTCACTATAACATACTTCACTCCTACTTAACGTCAGCCACGTTATGTTGTGCATGTTGAACGACCTCTGACCCGAATACGTGTTGTGCCATGGATAAAAGAGTTTGAATTAATATTTCCGCAGATAGAAACAGAGACTTGAACAATGCCGTTTTGAATTAAGTGATACATTTGACATTTACTAGGTACCGGCAGCATGCAGCTTTAAGTTATTTTGTACGCTTACTGTCAGATAATTCTTTTTTTTGTACTGAAAATTTTAAACAAATACATTGTCTATTGTACTCCCTCAAACAGAGCCCATGCTTCACCTGCTTCTGTACTGGTGCATAATGCATGTCAGGCTCTTCAGGAAGGAGAAAATCGCTCATCTGCAATTAACGGCACTATCGTGGTCTGAGGAGTCCTGGTGGGCCTCTGAACATAATTACCCTGTCCTCATTCATATTTCTGAGTGTGTGTTCGTATTAGAAACTGAACTAGCTCCACGATAGCGCTCTGCTGTAGATCTGTCCCCCTCTCCCCAGGGTCTTCTGAAGGGTGAGTCTGGGGTTTCCCAGTCGAGCGGGTCCTGTTTGATGAGGTCCTGAAGCAATGCGCGTTCTCAGTGTGTCAAGCCAGGAGGCAAGTCAACACAGGTGCAACCACATCTATAAAATGAAGGGGTAGGTAATGTATGTAAACAATCACAGATGCATGAACAGGTATGCAGGCCAGAGTCTTGGAAATTCTTACTTACGCCCCGTAGGTTTTCTTTTCTTTTTCAGTCACAAAAATTCTAACTGAAACGATTTTGTGTGAATTACGCAGAGAAAATGCTGCCTCGGATGGAAGCGAGTTAGACGGAGTGACGTACTAATTGGGCGATCTCGGTTGAAAATTTGCGTGCCAGTACATCATACTCAGAACAATAAAAAAAATAGTTTCCTGGATGATGATGATGATTATAGAGTACAGATAATCTCCCATCATCTGTTCAGCAGCTGCCACTGGTGATGAGGAATCGCTCAGCCTTAATCCCACCCTCTATCTTTCTATTTCTCTCTCTCACCCTTCCGTATATATATTTATCATATATCATACATGTACATATGCGCACGGTATATACACACACACACTGTGTATATATATATAAAATCCACGTTATACACACAAACACATGTTCTGCCGTTCGTTTTCACGCTCGGAAAGCAGACAGAAATGTGTCCTGCCACCAAACCGAAGCCGAATTCCTTCCCCCCCCCCCGTTTAATACGAAATACATCTGCACCTTTCTGGACGGGGCCTTCAGCCAAGGGGCCCCCACGCGTTTAATGCAGCGTGGGATCCGGGGGGGGCCCGGCCCCGGCCCCAAGTCCAGCCCCGGGGCAGTAAACGCGCTGGCGGGGGAAGGCGGGGAGCGCCGGCCACTCAGTGGCGGTGATGGATCGAGGCGATGACAGTGATTTTGTTTGGGATTTCTTGCCCCCCCCCCCCCCCCGCCAGTCTCCCCCGCGGTCTCCACGGGAAGCACACCCTAGCGCCGTGTTGTAATTGTTAACATCTCCGCTGTCTGTGCGAGGGCAGGATTCCCACAACACTCGCAGTTCCGAGCAATTACTGTCTCCAGCCCAAAGTCATTTTTGGTCTCAAGTTATAAATGAAAAGGAGAGAGAGAGAGAGAGAGAGAGAGAGAGAGAGGGGGGGGGGGGGGGGGGGGGGGGAAAGGAAAGAAACGAGAAGGAGCCAGAACGGTCAAAGTCTATGTTTTTGTTTTCGTTTGCTTTAGGGGGTGCTCTGGAAAATTCCGTACTACGGAATGACTCTATCTCACTGAGCGGCTCTGAGAGTTGAAGCGAGCCTGTGTGTCTCCATCCTCGCTGATGAACAAATTCAACATGTGGTTCGTCGGTGGTGGGGTCTCTTCCAGGATTCCTCTTGCTTTTTGCCTGCATGGCACCACCTGGTGGCCACATGCTGTCACTGCAAATAAACAGAACCTGACTGCAAACAGACCTCATCACAAGGGAAAATTTGTACGTTTGCTTTTTTGGGGCCAGCCTTGGAGTCTATTTACCTTACGGAGAAGAATAGACACGTGATTTCTGAGATCCAGTAAACACAAACATTTGTTGCAGAGGAAAGTAAGCAATCTTAATTTTCTTATTCATGGTGTTTTCCTTTTGCCTGTAGTTCATCAGTGAAGGTGTATAGTCCTTTCTTACTCAAGTTTAATAAGTGCAGGTGGGTGCTGCAATTTGGAGGGCGATGCAGAGAGTTTCCAGACCTACACTGTTAATACACTACACTGCACTAATAATAATAATGACAATAATAATAATAAACGTCGCATTTACATAATTCCTCATTGAGATAAAAGGCTCTGTATCAATATGATGTATTATTATTAGTAGTAGTATTATTATTATCATCACCATCATCATCACAGTAACTATTGTGCTGAGGCTGGAAAATGTGTTCATGCAGGCACAGATGATTGAGGTTTTCCAAAATGCCGTTAATACTCATTTAGGAGTCTGTTCCTTTCTATTTCTGGACGGAGCAATCACGCACGTGCATATGTGTTGGAGCTTGGTGTGCCAGGCGACATGTTGCACTGGCCACATCAGATGAGTGCTGCCAGCCTGCGATAGGCTACGCCTTTTGCCGGTTGCGTGCGTTTAATTACAGCGCGCGTGCTTTCTTTGCTTCAGAATGCAATGTATTGCGCATCACCTCGTGATTATACTTCCACCTTAATTTCAGAACGGCGTCTGTTTTTTGAGCAATAAGGTGTGGTGCGCAGCTCGCACAGAACACGATCTCCCGTTGCCAAAAAGAGGCCCCGTAGAGACACAATGCGCCCCCAATGCGGCTGGCATTGAAACTGTTATTGTTTGAAACCAAACAGCTCACTTCTAAACACTGGGTTTGCATTACGAGCTCATGCTTTGGCCCTTCTGTAAACATCGCGGGCCAGAATGAACCAATTAAAACGGCATTAAGCTAGTTCCTGTTTATTTAAAACATGTTTACACTAAGCCTGGCCTGCCTGAAAATTCATATTGTTCCCCTTGCTCAAAGTGGGCCTGCAAATTGCGAACACATTTGTTAGTTTGAAGGATATTTTATAAATATTGATTTCCACTCCCTTCGTTGGAGTGAAGTCAGTACTGATTGGAGTTTCTGTCTGATGTATGTTGCAGCCTATGCAAGGGCACAAAGATACAACCTTATACTTGTCACGTGTGGTATATCGTGGGCTTGCCTTGTGGATGACCAAATAAACCTTCGGATAGCCTACGCGGAAATGTTTTTCCCCAAACATAAAGTTGATTATTCAAAACGAGAGCACGATTTTCGACCACCTGGTAAGGCATTTCAAATATATATTTCATACGAACATGTAATGACAGCAGGCTCAGGAGCCGTAATACCAAAAACACGTGCTGTTTTATCTCTCCTCATAAAAATGTTAAGAACAATTTTTGTTACAGATGCAATGAATAACTGGCCTCGTGGTCTCAATTCACATGACGAAATCCTTATCCCAACAGAGGTAATTGCAGTCATTTAGGACTGTAGAATTTACGAAGAAACTGAATTTGCGTGTGGGAGCACTTGTAACTGCCAATAGAGGGTAACCTAATAGTGCTATAAAAGTATACTGATAAGGTATGGTCTGAAAGATTACTTTAGGGTGGGTTGTTTTTTTTTTTTTTTCAACTGACTGAGTACAACAGCAGTTATAAACCTTAGGATGTCCATACACCACTGCCTGCATCTTGCTATATTAGTATTGATTACCGTAATTGTTTGAATAAACCCACTGATTAAATGGATAGATTTTGGTCCATGACATTCTATTTTCATGATAAAGAAAATGCTTTAAAAAAAAAAAAAAAATCAGTGTGTAGAGAAATAGTACCAGCAGAAAATATAACTAATATGCCATTATTGAAATTAGCTTAGCATGTCTGGCAATACCAGTGTGGAAGGGTTTACTGTTTCACACAGTAGCTTGCTACCCTATCTGTTTAGCCAATGTCAACAGACATTGAAAACGGATTAGCTAGCCAGCTAACTATTTTTCTGACTGTAGAACGCAGGCACTGCACTAATTCGCTCTGGATAAGTTAGCGTCTGCTCGCTAACTGAATTCATTGTAATGCAATTTGCTGAAGTCTCAAGGCAGTTCAGCAAGTGCTCTCACATGCAAATTAAGTTTCTTCATAAATTATACCATCTGTCAGTAGCTACTTTTAGCTTGCCAGCTCTCGCTATTGTAATGTGAGTGCTCCAGACAGACAGCACATTCAGTGTATTCATGGTAAATGCATAGCTTTTGAATTCACGCCTGCCACCAACACCATATTGGGATGGCAGCAGGTATTCCATCCGCCAAGTTACAGCTTGGCGGGGCATGGCCCATACCTGTATAGCACCAAGAATGTTGGCCCTTTTCAGGGTTTTCTACAGAAATAACCACGATGACCAGTGACTCTCAGCCCTGCAGAACGTTAACTTCTGTACATGCTGACCTCATGAACACACATAATTCAGATTTCATCATCAGACATGCTTTAGTACCGCAATCAATAATTCTCCCCATTGGACATTGAGCTACATATTCTGCCAATTAGCAACATCTGATCAAAGTAGCCAATTGCAGGATACTCGGACAGACAGACAAAATGGGCACAGAACCTAAATGGTGCCTGTCCTCAACGGCAGTCCTGAAAGTTCTTTCAAATAACGAGCAAACAACGACATTAAAGAACAACTTTTTTTTTTATTGCAAAGGCAAGTTCCATTGTTTGAATCCATCTGGCTAAAACACAGCCACACTTCAGACAGTTTTGCTTTTGGCATTTTTACGTTTACGTTTAATCTGCATTGCAATTCATTCTGGTAGGTAGTGGTCATGTGGAGACCATAGTGCTGTCAGGTTTCAGTACCCAACCCTATTCATGACTGCATGGCTACATGACTATAAGGTAGGCCCTAAAACCCCAGGCTGCTGTTGCCAGGGGCTTGTGGGGCTGCAGCTGGGTACTATGTGGAGTCCTTTTGCAACAACGGTACACTCAGCGGTCAAAAAATCAAGCATATAAGCAAGATAAATGATGGTCAGTTTGACCGTTTATGGCCATTTAAGTAGGTGTTCAAAATATATTTTTAAGAAAAAACATGAAGGGGGAGCCATATGGATTTCCTGTTGGCAGATTTATTTATTTTCTTGAAGTGTCAACGCTAAAATTGATTGCAGTGGAATTTCTTGTGTTAACTACTTTTTAACTAGGCTACTGTAGCAGATGATCTAGGCCTATAGATCATCTACTGACATACAATTAGTAGGTCGAAAGTGTATACAATAACCCGTTGAAAATATTAGCCATAATTTATTTACAAATACGACAAAAATATGGTTCATGCATTTATATGCATTATTATTATTATTATCAGTTACTCATAACAAACATCGTACAAAAAGAAATGGTATCTTAACAAAAAATGTTTTCAACGCACAAAAATTCAAGTCACAACAAACATTCCTAGCTCACTCAAATTAAACAAGCTCTTTTCCAAAGCAATGCTCCCCAATCCCCAATGTTGCCTTAATTATTTCATGTAAGTTGGCTCTGTGTTTTTTCATCCTACCCTCTGAAGAGAATGTGGTCATTCAAACTTTGTGTGTCACATGAAAGTGTCAAATGTCAAAGCCACGCATTATTTCACTTCGATGTGCTAATCTAAAAGTTAGGCAAAAAAAATATTCTAAATTATCTAAACGCTTCTACCACTCTTGGGCAACCATACACAGACATCACGCACGCACACACATACACACACCACACACACACACACACACACACACACGCTCACACACACATTCACACACACCACACATGCATGCGCACACACATACACACACACCACACATTCACACGCGCACGTGCGCACACACACGCACAGACACAGCCATGCCGCATACACACACGCACACGCACACACCACACATGTGCGCGCACACACAGATACACACACCACACATGCGCGCTCACACACGCACACACAGACATGCGGCACACACACACACACGCACACACACTAATCAGCCCTATTGAATTTTCACAACAATGGCTGCTCATCCCTTGACCACCCAGGATGACAGCGGCGAGGATCATGTGTTGGCTCCTTTGTCCTCTTCCCACTTCTTTCCCCCCTGAGCCCTGCCGTGAAAAGAGCTGGTTTGTCCTGATTTTTACCACCTAGATTGAGCTGTCTGTTGTTGGAGATGTCATCTGTTATCTCACCCACACATCGCTCTCTGTTTAAAAAAGGATAAGGTCTTTCAGCTAGTGCCAACTGCTGCGTCTCCTCCCTAGAGAACCCTCCCCTCCCCAACACACACACGCTGCACTCGCCCACCCCCCCCCCCCACCCCCCCAAAAAAAAAAAAACATCCCTCGCTCTCTCTTTTCAAACTCCAGCATTAATCTCTGTTGATAAAGTTCATAGAAACGGACGGGGCGAGGGGAAAAAGAAAAGACTGGCCAAATGGACCCCCCATTCAGCTCAGCGAAGTGCCACTCTCAGTCTTGGCACCCTTCGCCCAGAGTCCTGCCAAACGGGGGCCTTGAATGAGCTGCGCCCGGTATCACCTCGGCCATCTCGCTCCCTTCCTCCAGCGCACGGCATCATCGGCGTCCGCGGGAAGTCGTGACCCAGCCGTGCCAGTTTCCTAAAACTCTATCCACGCTTTTCCCCGGAAATGAATCATCCAGCCCCCCCTCCCCCTCCGGACCTCCACTGAAGCTTCTCACAGCTTCTCAGCACAGGGGGAATGTCCCACATTTGTGCCCTTAATAAAACAAAGAAAATACCGGAAATTTACTGGAAATTGAAGGTCCTGTATCTATGCTTGGGAGCAACTTGGAATACGCATACCTACTTTCCCCAATATATGTAAATATATAGTGCATTTTATAATGGCGGTTCTATAGCTTTACAGCCCCACATTTGCGAAACCGCACTGTGTTGCCATTGGTTACACCGAACAGCTACAGCGACACAGCGATCCTTACGTCACCCTTGTTACGGAAAGCCGGGTCATTAAGAGGATAGTTTGAGGATAAAGGGGCCGGCCTCGCGCGTTCTCACGTTGACCGTGTTTCTGCAACGTCTGCAAAATGCGGTAAACGTTGGTACAGCCTCAAAAAAAAAAAAAAAAAACATTCTCGGAATGTCAAGCCAACAAACGCCTTGCTGAACTGCCAGTGGAAGTGATGCAGCTGGCTCTCATGCCCTGGTACTGATATCCAAATAAAAAGCTCCGTTTCCTATGGCCAGACAGACAGGCTGTGGTAATAAATGCCATCAGATTTGTTTGCGCTGGTGAAACTGAATCCCTGGATTGGCGAGACAGTCCTAAGTGTGTGTGTGTGTGTGTGCTTTTTTTTCATTATTATTCATTTAGGGGGAGAGAATAATGTTGAAGGCGGAACAGAATAAGCCTGTGGTGAATGGGTGGTGATCCAGGAAGCAGCGTTAGGGTCTGTGCTAACTGGGTACAGCCGCTGCGCCCCACAGCGAGAGCTTCGTCCCCCAGCCACCTGTGGGTCTCCGGGGCGGGGGCGGGGGGGGGGGGCATCTCGACATGGCGTGAGGGCGCGGTCGGAGGATGGTCATCCTCGGGAACTCAGATTGGGAAGCTGGAGGGTTTACATGAAATTCTGTTTATGCTCCACTCATGGCAGCCCTCGGGGGACACACAGCACTGCTCACTCTTTGGGTTTCTCAGGCTGTCCTCCACAGCACTGGCAGGGCCGGGACGGGGATTGTCCAGGTGTTCGTCGTGTCGTCTGAGGACACACACTGGCTTTCTTGGGGATGGCATCCCTCCTCACTCCAGTAACGTGGATACCTTTTTCAGCGCCTAACATACAATGCTCATAAATGATGCAAATTGAATCATATCTGTAAATTTTTGTTGCGTAGACTGGTCACTACGAGTGTCCATTTGGACCATATGGGTTTGTGAAGATTAAAAGGAGTAGAAACAGCAGCCCATGGGGCCATCTTGGAGGTCGGGTGAGGCTATTGCTTAGGCTAGCAAAAGTTAAAAATGAACTGATTTTTTTAAGACTGAATTTAATTGATGCTCTGGATGAAATGAATTTTGTTTGATATAAAATGAGTGATGTTTCATATATTCTTATCTGTTGTTAGCTGTTTGGTGCCTAATCCGTAGAGAGAGAAGCCTGAGGCCTTTTTAACCTTTTAAATAAATTTTAAATACATGAAAGTATCTTGAGCGTTATCTCGATTGTAATAAATTAGTGATAATTCTGTGGTAAAATAAAGAGTTTGCCTTTCAGGTGTGTGCCAAGGAGTTTTAGTGTTTAAAATACAAACGGGACAAAAATCCCTTCAGGTGGTGTGAAATGCATTGAATCGCGTTTCATTTTGTTTTTGCCTCTCCTTTTTTTTTTGCTGTGTCTCAACTTGAGATTCTGTGCAAGCAACATAAGCTTATTCACTGCAAAAAAGTCTGTCCTAACATGCGTTTTAGACAGACTTGTAATGAGACTGAAATTATTATTTTTTTTAACTTAAAAAGAAAATAGTATGTTTTAAGTTTTTGTTTGTTAAATGAAATTGTCTTACCCCACTGGCAAATTTTTTAAATGAGTCAAACTGTCTCACCTTTTTGGAATTATTTTTGTCTTGTAGTATTATTTTATTTTAAATATAAGATTTAAGTACCCGTTAAGATTGACTTACATTTGGCTTTTTGCACTGTGGTTGTGTGTCAACATTAAGGTACCCTGAGGTCTGGGAGGGGAAGGAGAGGGTGTGTCCTCTCATCTCCTCCTTCCTCACCTCACCCCCCCCCCCCTTCTCCCCTTCACTGTTTGGGCATGGCAGTGACTTCAAAAGGGTGCAGGCGTATCGGGTTCCTGCCCGGGCCCAAGGTAGCTGACACCTGAGACATTGTTGTGGGAAGCGCTGGAATTTACTGCGCCCGCCTTTCATCTTAATAGGTGGGCCTGCCGTGGCGGGACGGCGGGCCTGCGGCCGTAACCCCCGCAGCAGGAAGCTCGGGACCCCCCCCCCCACCCCCCACCTCCTCAGTCTCGCCCTGCGCGTACGCGCCGCTTTCGTCAACAAACCGATAAAGCTGGGGAGCGGGGGGGGGGGTGGCGTTAAAAAAAAGCTCCGTTTACTAGAGCAAACAGTCGTTTACCACTTAAACAATACCTGCCCCGGTCCGCCCACTTCCCCTTTCCCTACGTTACGGCTTCACACCTGAGACCCGGGGAACAGACTTCACACGCGAGGAGCTGGGAGTCACTTCACAAAACTCCGCTTCCCAAGAACCCTCTTTTCAGTTACACTGGCTGCTAATCCGGGTGGCAATCGTTCTTTAAGGAGCCCAACTGATAAAAAAAAAAAAAAAAAATTCCCTTCACTACATTTGTCTCAGTCATCTGGAGCGGTGTAATATTTTCTGTCGAGCGATCCCACGATCGGTTCAGTATTTTTAACAGCTCAATTAGCCCTTATTTCTGTTTGGAACAGCATGCATACAGTCACCAAGACCAAGTGGTGAAAAAATGCGGAACACTGACCAAAATCCCTTTTCTGCGGCTCTGAGCAGTGACCCAGCTTTGCCCTCTGAGCGGCCGAGATTTTATCGGCTTTGTGGTCACTTAGTAAGTGCTCCACTTCCCCATAGAGAAAACAGAACACAGGCAGAAAACAGAAGATCACCAATTACATTAAACCGTAGCAGGACTCCTAACTGTAGCAGCAGCAGCAGCAGCAGGACAATCCACTTTTTTTTTTCGTTTTTTGAAAGGAAAGACAAAAAGAGTCAGGTTCAAAATTTTTCATTCAATTTATTTTGTTAGTTCAATTCCTATAAAAGGTGAAGGAAAATGATGGTCACACGAGGGTTTTCTTGAACAGTTGTCTGCAGTCACAGTGTTTTAGACATTGACAAAAGAGATACTTCAGACTATCACACGAAGAAGGAAAGGCCAGGAAACAAAACATGGCGGACAGCATCAGTCGCACCTCTCCTTCATATTCCAAGTGTACGGTTTTCTCCAAACGAAAGGGTCACCTGTTCCGACAGCAACACCCTCCCCCCCACTCCCCCCCCCCCCCATCCCCTCCCGAAAAAAACCCCAGCAACAAATAGATATAATTATATATAATATATATTTACTCTTTAAAAATAAAACTTCAGTCTGGCGGCTAACATCTGTACAAACTACAAAAATAAAAATTTTATATAAATAATTTATATGGCATGACAAACATTTGAAATAAAACTACAACCCAATGCAGAATGACCCCTCCCCCCTCAAAAAAAATAAAAATCCCCTCCTACCACTTACATACTGATGTTTTTAAGCAGTGGATGTGGGTTGTTTTTTGATTTGTTCTTCCAGAATGTACAGTAGCTACATTATTTCTCATCTCCGCTTGTTTGTGTGAACAGGAACACAAGCTGCCATTTAAATCAAATACATTTCCCTGCATTTAAACTGGCAGTGATGTGACCAATAGTGAACCATTACATTTTTTTCTTTTCTTTTTTCTTTTTTCTTTTTTTTGCTTGAGACAAAGAAAGGTATAAATAAAAAAATGAAAAATTCAAACACAGAAATACTGGCAAAGCCTAAACTGACTATAAAGGAACAGAGAAGAGCACCCTTCTGGCCTGGAGGCGCAAGCCCCCCTGTTTGACATCACAAGTTGCCCTTGTGCCAGCCTGACCAAAAAAAAAAAAAAAATTTTAAAAAGAATAGCTTGCTCACAATTGCACAGGACAGTAGTAATATGTACCACCGCCCTAAAGCAGCCAACAAGTGTTAACAAAAAACCTCCCTTTCATTTTTTTTGTTGTTGTTAAATTCCCTTTGAATATAAAATTGGGTGAACACTGCATTCATCATAACCACCCCCTACTCAAAACAGGAAAAAAAAAAAAAAAGGTAACAAACTGACTTCACCCAAAATACAGCTTAGATACTAGAACAATTCCTTATCTCACAGCTTCTTCAAGTAAAACAAAATGCGGACTGCGAATGAATGGGTCGAAGTTTTCAACAGGACAACGAACAGTCGCGGTGGATGGTACTAAGAAAGCTCAGAGGTACAGTAAATCAAAAAGTGAAATCTTGTAACAGACATATTGAGAACTACAATACACGGTGGTGCCCTTGCCGCATTAAAACAGCATCACTTCACGCCTTCAGAACCCACGGCAAATCACATGCTGGGTATTCTGACATAGCTTTTACATTTCTGGGTGCACAGGAAAGCAGTTGTACTGAATACAAGAAAGGATCCCTGCTTGAAATGGAACAAGCTAACCACACCCAAGGGGAAACCTTTTTTTTTTAGAACCAGAATCCTTATCTGTCCTACAGAGTTTATTATTATTATTATTATTATTATTATTATTTATTTTATTTTTTTTAGGATTTGTATAATTTTCAAGCTATTCCATTTAGGTATTTAATTCTTATCCAGGACACATCTTACAAACTAATGAGCAAAGGAAACTGAAAAGGACACACTGGATGCTCTTGTAACGTGTGTAAAGAGAGGGGTCTGCTAAGAAACACCACAAAACACCTTGTTATCTGAGAGACCACAGCACTCCAGAAACACAGCAAGGAAAGGGCCACGCGGACACTTGGAAACTGTAGGTCTGCAAAATGCAAACAGAGTCTGAGGACGGGACTGTTTGAGTCGAGGTTCTACCATTTGTGAGTAAACGAGACGCCATCTTTGACAATTCAGAAGCGCCCCCTTATCAGAATGCGATGTCAGAGAAATAGAACTAATCCGATGTTATTTTCCGTAACTTGCGTCAAGGGGAGGGGGTACTGCATAATTTCAAGGCAAATAATTTCAGTTCTTTCAGAGTAGCAGCGAAAAAACAAACACTGACCTTATTTTCAATAAACTATTATCATTATACCAATTCACTTTTCTGAACGTTTTTTTTACATATTACACATCTCTTAATCTATACAAGGAAGGAGTTCTCCAAAAACCACTTATACATTATCTGACTTTTACATAACAGAATACACAAGTTATACAGTACTCTTTTAAATAGCTTTTCCCTCTTTTTTTTAGTATTAAAATATATATTTATATATTTATATATATATATATTCTTAAAACAAGAACTTTTAATATTTTTTAAAATAAATCCTTTTGTTTGTGTGAGGTCTATATACAGTTCATTGAGAAAGAGTTGGGGGACCAGGACTTTCGAATCGGGCAGCCAGAGATGGGTTCCAGACGAGGGGGGCCTAGCGGTCTTTGGCTGCCTGGTTCCGTGGGCCACCTGAAAAAGAAAAGTGGGGGGGGGGGGGGGGGGGGGGGGGGGGGGGGGGTCAGGTTCGGCGAGCCCTTGTGAAAGCGGAGACCCTGTTTACACTGGCGAAGGCGAGAGCCGACAAGTTGAGCTAGTGCGGAGCTGTGAAGATATTATCATCCTTTCAGAACTATTTACACCCTCTCCCTCCCTCCCTCCCTCCCTCCCTCCTCCCAGCCTGACCGCTGCCTGTATGACTCTGTTTGTCTTGGACCGAAGGCAGGGCACTGGCCTTCACAGAGAAGCTACGTATCGCACCAGACCCAATTAGGCAGATGTGGTCTTAATCCAAGACTCGGAGTCCATGGTCGAAATCCAAGACTTGATTCAAATGACTGCATTAGTGGATTTTTTTTCCCCACCCCCATAAAGTAGTGCAAGCTGGCTTACCTAGAGCCTGCTCAGTGGGATGCTGCCTCTTCTCCTCACATTCCAGGTCTTGGAGCTCCAAGGTGCTCCTCTTGGAATTTTCGGCGGCTTTCCCGCGGGCCTGCGACGTCCCCAGCGTTTCCTCGAAACAGTCCGATTCGCTGTCGTCGAACCCCTCGTGCGTGTAACCCCTGTAGGACCCCGGCAAGCTGGGGTGCACGGCCACCGTCACCGAGGCGGTGGCGGTAACCATAGTGACGGCACTACCGGGCCCCTGAACTCTGGTTCCCGCATTGTAGCCCGGCATCGTAGTCCTGTTATGATGCGGCCTGCTACTGTACTGAGGCCTGGGGCCACAGTGATTAGTCCTGCCGGGACCCTGAGGTCTGTCGCTGGGTAAATGTTGCCTCTTGGGTCCCTGGTCCTGGGTGTAATCCTGCTTTTTATCCCATCGGGCAATCTGGGAGCTGACGGAGGTGACGGTGGGCTGACCGGCTCCATTTAGATGCTCTTTCCTGGTGGCGACGTTCGAGCTTTCGCTGTATGGCTTTACCACCTGCGAGAGAGGCACAGACACAAGATGCTTTATTTTCCTCAAAGGGGAACCAGGTGGCGCAGATCAATTCAGCTTACATTTACTTTTTGATCAAAGTCAACGGACCTTTGCGAGCTCAGCCGCTCTGAACAAACTACAGAACAGCGACTACAAAGGACACCATTATGGCACCGTTTTTAAAATGGCCGCGCCAAGAAGCTCGACGACTTCAGACGAAAGGAGCGAGGTCAGCGCAGAGGACCGGACTGTGTGAGGAGGGATGTTGACGGTTGATAGGGGGGACGAGACCGTACCGTGAGTTTGGGGAAGCTGGGGTTCTTGCTGGCCTCCAGCAGGATGTGGGACGTGGGCGGGGGCGTGGGGGCCGCCAGGTAGGCGCTGCGGTCGCGGTGCTTGTACTCCTCCTCGGCCAGGCCCGACGCGGTGGTGGTGGTCTCGGAGTAGTACTCGGAGGAGTCCTCCGACTCGGAGAAGGCGTGGCGGCGGGGTCCCTGCGGCGGCGGGGGGTAGCGGCCGCCGTAGTAGCCGTGGTGATTCATGGGCGGCGGGAGGGGCTCCGGGGACGGCGTGGGCAGGCGGCTGCCGTTGTCGGCGGGCGTGACCTCGGCGGGGGGGCCCATGATGGACAGGAGGACGGGCAGCAGGACAAGGCCGTTCAGGACCCCCAGGAGCGTCAGGATGGCGAGGACGGCGAAAAAGTACCTGCGCATGGAAAAAAAATGCCAAGGTTACAACAAGGTTACACCAAGGTTACGACAAGGTTACACCAAGGTTATGTCAAGGTTACACCAACGTTACACCGAGGATACGACAAGGTTACCGACGGCCATTCGGGGGAAAAAACAACTCCCCAGAGCAACACGTAAAAAAAAAATACAAAGGTAGGGCGGGTGACGCAGCCAGACTCGTAGCATTCCTCTGACCCACCCCTGACTCCCGCGTGACCCCCTCTGGACTTTCTGCTTCCAGGCCCTGGGCCCTACTCTCTTCCCCTTTTTCCCCTCCATTTCCCCTCCTCTCCCCGCGTCCCCTGCGCTGGCGGCCTGACAGGCCGGAGGAATTCCTGGGCTCCAGTTCGGCAGCGCACGGCCTCCCTCTGGGAGCCCTCATCTATCACCGCAGGACCGCCACTTCCTGAAAATATGTGTTTACATTAGCGAGCAGATCCTACACACTAGCGCCCCCCCCCCCCTCCCCCTCCCCCTCCCCCCCCGGTCTACACAAGGGTAGTAGTGGGGGTGGGGTGTGGTGGTGGTGGTGGGGGGGGGGGGGGGGACGCACCTTCCGCCTCCTGGCTAACACAGTGCTCTCCTCCACAGATTAATATCCGACCGGGTGGAGGTCCTGTTTCAGCTCACGACGCGGTGACGCACCGCCATGTTGACAGCAGACAGGCCCCGGGCCCCGGTCTCTGCAGGGCGGGGGGGCCTACTACGCGTCCATGCTGAGCCTGGCTCTGACCTCACAGCTTTCGACAGCCCCCTCCCCCCCACCCCCCCCCCAAACAGCCCGTCGAAAAGATTCAGAGGACTTTTACACCCGGCCGTTCCTCGAGCGTACCTTCGGTGAACCCCTGCGAAACAGCTTTGAGGCGCGCGGGCGGCAACGTGCCGGGCAAGATGGCTCCGACCCAAAAGCCACCCGGTGAAGGAGGGCACACGCCTCCTTAGGACACCTGCATCGTGACCATTTGTGACAGAATACGCACGACGACGCCTGGCAATCTGAGAACTTCACACTTCAGTTTTCAACCTGAGTAACGGCCTCTCGGTTTGCGAAGGGGACTGCGATTGTGGAGGGTCCCCGTTTCCTAGTGTTTACATCTCACCAACGGGGCGGATGAGTCCCGACTCCTCACCCAATCAGATTAGAGACAGTTTACTCCAGAAGACAGGCTGTTGACACGGCTCCGCGACTCTGTGGTCCCCCGTTTAATAATCACACCGCCTGGCTCGACAAAGGTGTACGCCAACCGCCTCGCCCGCCATCGCCATCGCGTCGCGTGTCGGCGAGCGGAAGAGTGAGCGCGGTGCCCGCGCTCTACAGTGCCCGAGGCCGCGTGGATTCTGGCACCGCGACACTACCCCCCCGCCCCCCAAAAAAAATAAAATCCTTGCAAAACAAAACATGTTTTCTACACATGTCCCGGCGGTCTTCTAGCCATTGCTGAGGGCCAGTTCTGTTTCATCCATCAAAAGCCCCCGGGATCCCGGTGGAGAGGTGGCCCTTCTGTGGGACCCGCGAGGGGCCGTCGGCGTCCGCGCGGCCCGGTGGATGAGTCACGCGGCGCCGCGCCGCGCTCTGTAATGGAGCGCAGGGCTGTAATTTAGGGCCCCGGTTCTCTGCGCTCCTCGTTCGGAGCTCTGGAAACGGGGCCGCTTCTCGGCCACAAGAAAGAGAGCGCATGAGGAAATTAGAGAGGCCTGCACCAGAGCGCCTACATGAAAGAGAGGCTCCCAGCTCTTTTAACTGTGGTTCAGGGCTCCGTGAGGTGGAGGGGAGGGGAGGGCTGGGGGCTGGGGGGCAGGGGGCGGGGGGCCAGAAAAAAAAACAAGGAAAGGGGTGGGGGGAAAAAAAAAACTCCCAGCATTCCAGAAAGTTCTCGTGGCTCACCTCCTTCGAAAGCATTCGTGTCGCTCTCCGGAAGACTTGAGCAACACCAACGTGGACGTTGAAGAGAAGAAAAAAAAAAAAGGCTACATGTTGTACACATCTGGTTGTAACATTTCCCCCTACCAACGTAATGGAAACTGCCGCCTGTTGGCTTGTCTGACTTTGTCTCCACAGACGGTGAGGCTATCTGTTTACCCAAGCGAAATCCACCATTTATCCGACTCGGATTTATGGGAAAATATAATATGAAAACAATCACGTTAAGGAAAATAAGGGCAGAATCTGTTGTGAAGGCTGGCCGTGGGTTAATCGCACCATTAATAGTCAGGGATACGAACCGCTGGGCTCTGTTACTCTCACAGGTTTGTCAGGGATACGAACCGCTGGGCTCTGTTACTCTCACAGGTTTGTCAGGGATACGAACCGCTGGGCTCTGTTACTCTCACAGGTTTGAGCACCACATAAATCTACGCTGAACCAGAACTATTTTTTTGGTGCAAAAATCTAGCATTTTCTTGATAAACCGTAGTAAAGGGTGTTTTAAAGTAGTTTTCATCTTTTCTTTCTCGCCAAGCAGAACGCGGTGAACAGGAAAGTGTTCCTGTCAAACCGGGCTGCCCCCAAAAAGCCCATTTTGACGCTAGTTTTGCGGTCTGGCCCCGGAAGCCCGCCCACCCCGCCAGTCCTGGGCGTAAATTTGAGCGGGGAGCCACAGCGAGCGGGAGAAGCGCGGGACGGAGGTCCCGAAAGTCACGCGATGGAAGCCGCAAGGCCGAGCGGAGGCCCTCTTCTGCTGAGTACCAGGCATTCTCTCTTTCCCTCCTCCCCTCCAGCTCCCTCCCTCCCTCCCTCCCTCTCTCTCTCCCTCCCTCCCTCTGCCTGCCTCATTAACAAAGCCATACAGGCCCCCACTTCAGACTGCCGTTTTTTTGTGATGTTTCCCATTCAACTGTTTGCAGTCTCAGAATGCAGTGTGGGCCGCAGCGCTTTGAAAACCCGGCACGGCGAGGGCAATCTGTTTCAACAAAACTCCCCCCCTACCCCTCCCCACTCCCCCCTCCCCCCCCCTCCTCCTAAAAAAAAAGCCATTTGGGCAAATTCTAAGCCTCCACTTCAAAATGAAGACCCGTAGCCCCCGTCCCCCAGCACAACTTCAGCTCTTTAAAGAGCAGGCCGGGGCGAGGGAGAGACCGAGGGGGAGGGAGGAGCAGACGCAGCAGCCACCTCTGGTTCGGGCCCGAGTCCACTTCCTTTTATTTAGACAGAGAGGCCCACGCTCTGACTATCCAATGTACGTGAAAAAGAAAGAAAGAAAGAAAGAAAGAAAAAAAAAAAGTCGCTTGTTTATTTTACTAAGTCAACATTCCGAAAGTGGAGCGTGATTTATTTAAGGGGGGAAAAACCTAAACTATCCGCGGGCCCTGGTTGGGGTTAGACCTCCAAAGGAGACCGAGTGTTAGGAATTCTGTTGTTTATATAAACTGTAATCTTTTCCATTCGGAGTAGGGGGTGCGGAGGGAGGGTTGGGGGCTGGTTTGGGAGAGGGGATGCTGAGCATGTTCAGCTGTTTATTCCATGTGCCACAGTGAGGAGATGTTTACAGCACAGTATTTATGCTACTCCCCTGCTAGAGGGACCGTTTCCCCCCCCCCTCACCCCCCCACATCTAAACAGGACCTCCCAGCGTGAATGCCCTGGTGTGAGGCTGCAGCCCCCACCCCGATTTCCAGCCAGACCCTCACCACCACCCTCCTCCTCCCACTAAGGCCTTGCCCCCCCCCCAACCCCTTCTCCCTCCCACACCCCTCCCACCACCCTGCCTTCCTCCTTCCTCCTCTTCCTCCTCCTCCTCCTTGTCTTCCTTTGTCTCTTGCAGAATGAAAGGGGGAACTTATCATTTCACCTCCTGGGTGAAGTCGCTGGCTGTGAGAACGGCGGTTGGAGCTGCCAGGACGCCACCCCGGCTGCATTTGTTTATTTTTTTAAAGCTTTTTATTTTTTTTTTCGAAGCCCTGCTCCTCTGACCGAACGGCGCTTTTAAGTGAGGGCTCTGTGTGAGCGCGGGCCGCCCTCAAGGCTGTGGTCCGGGGCCCGGATGAACCGGGGTTTTCGGCTGGAAAGCACGGCAGCGTTTGCTTTTTCTGTACGTGGTGGTTCCCCCTCCCAACCCCGCCATTTCTCTCCCATGGAGGAATTTGTTTTTAGCGGTGCAGGAAAGGGGTACGAGGCCTGGTGGCAGGAGCTCGGCTGACCAGTTCAAACCGAGGGAGGGGCGGGGCCTGGGCTCTTTCTGTGGGCTCTGGAAAGCGTCTGAACCGGAGGCTGTAAGACCAACAGATCCTGTGTGTGTGTGTGTGTCCGTGTGTGTGTGTGTCTGCCCAGGCAGTAACGCAGTTGTGTTTACTAGCAGCTGCTACACACCCATAATGTTTTCTCCATTTGTCGTGAGTGCATGGGAGGGTTGAGGGGTGGGGGTGTGTGTGTGGGGGGGGGTGTGGAGTGACAGGGACAGGTGGGGCGGGGTGGAAACGGGGGCACGCATTCCCACCTGCACCCCCAAAACCTCACCCCTCCGCCCCCCCACGATGAACCCGACAACTGCCTGGGCGTTAGGGTCCTGTCGTCAGGGCCCGTCGTTAGGGAGCGGCGCAGACGTGGTGCGACGCGTCCCCCTCAGTAGGGGGGCGGCGGCAGGAGGGGGGGGGGGGGGGGCGGGGTTTAAGACTCACCTCATGATGAAGTCGAACTCGGAGCCGGCCAGCATGAGCACGCCCAGCAGCGTGGAGATGGCGCCGTCCATCACGGGCGCGAACATGTGCTCCAGCGCCACCACCGAGCGCAGGTTCCTGTTCCCGATCGCCGTCAGGAAGCCCTGCGGAGCGCAGCGGGTCAGTGAGGCAACGCTCGCGGAACATAACGCAACAGCCGTCCCCCACCAAAAACATACTCCAATAAAATATATCACAGAGATACTGCCACACTGCACAATATATGTTTATATCTGAATACTTTTTACCATCAGAATATATGTTTTTAAGAATATATACCGCAGTGATATTTATCATTATAAGTCCATATATTCACATTGCATTGTGGCCATTCCTATTCAATGGTAGCTGACTCTCAGACAAGTAACAGAGGAGAGGAATTCTTGGGTGTCCCTTGCACTGATAGGAGAGTCAGTGTACGAGAGGGGCGGGGTATTTTGGGGGGCGGGGAGCGTACCAGGGCGACGTGGACGGTGAACTCCACCCCGATGCCCACGGAGGCGATGAGGATGACCACGGGGATGGCGCTGAGCTTGATGCCGATGAGTCCCATGATGCCGAAGAGCTCCACCGTCATCATCGCCAAGATGAAGACCTGACGGGACGAGAGCAGCGGGTTAGCCACGATCGCAACGAGCCGGCCGCTCGCTCCCTCACTCGCTCCTCCTCCTCCTCCTCCTCCTCACGTTGGTATCTGAGAACTATTACTCTCTCAGCGCTCATTACCGCCGCCGAAATGCAGCGCACTTAAAGCACTTCCTACCGCTGGAATGAGGCCTGCAGCGGTTACACAAAGCACTTTCTGTTTAAAGTGTGTGTGACTACATTAAAGCGGGTGTGCGTGTGTGTGTGTGTGTGCGTGCGTGTGCGTGTGTGCACGTGTGTGTGTGTATGTATGAGAGAGAGAAAGAGAGAGAGCGAAAGAGAGGGAGAGAGAAAGGAAGAGAGAGTTAGACAGAAAGAGCTAGAGAGAGAGAAAGAGAGAGGGAGTGCAAGAGAGAGGGAGTGCAAGAGAGAGAGAGAGAGAGAGAGAGAGAAAGAGAGGGAGAGAGAAAGGGAGTGCAAGAGAGAGAGAGAGAGAGAAAGAGAGAGGGAGAGAGAGAGAGAGAGAGAAAGAGTTAGCTCCAGCAGTGGCAGGGTGACATCCTCTCAAAGACGGACTGTAAAAGGAGGCCACAGGTCTGAAAAGCAGACTGCAGGCAGTGTTTTTTCCCCCCTTTTTTTATGGGTCTGCTTTTAGCCCTTTTCTCTCTGCCTCTCCGGGCCCTATTTACATGGAAATGGCCCCTGTCCTGACGGCACCGCGGACCGTGCGCACACAAGGGGCCGCGACCAAACAGTCAGGATGCCACTGTCATCTGCACAGCATCGAGTTACCCCCCTCACCTGCTAACCCCTGTCCCGCCCCCCCCACCCCCCCCCCCCCCCCGCTTTCAGGCCCGGGGGAAATGACTGACACTGTCAAACAAAAGACAATATGGGCCCTCATTTCTGTGCTCTGCTCTGCTGTCCCTCTCCTGACATCCTTTCAACCACTAATGTACTTCCTTAAAAAAAAAAAATGGGGGAAAAAAACCCTCTCTGTTTTATTTTAGGAAAAGAGAGAGAGGGGAGTTGTGAGAGTCCCCGGCCTCGCGCGCCCTTTGATGTCGGCAGGGGTCCCGGTTCGGTCACGGTTAAATTGGAAATGTTAAAACCCATTTTATTGCGGCCACATATAGGCTATGAAACTGCAGAGGACACGGCTTAGAAAGGCGACGTGACAATGCACGCTTAGGCCCGGAACGGATCTGCCTCTGTACGGGAAAGCTGTTTGTGCCGTCTCACTCACGGCCCCCATTTTCCCCAAACACGGGCCGAGAACCCGCCGCGTCCCCCCCCCCCCCCCCGCCACCCCGTTATCGCCACCATACGCCCCCCCCCCCCCCCCCCCCCACCACCCCGTTATCGCCAGTCCCCCCCCCCGTTCGCCGCTGCTGCAGTCACCCTAAAAGTCCCATGTCGTCCCCCCAAAGCCGGGACCCCCCCCCCTCGCGGACCGTGGTTGTTCCCCCTGCAGCAGCCGCTGTGTGAAATGTTTCCCAGCCGCTGGGCTGACACGGACCCCCCCCACCACCCCAAACCCACCCAACCCCCCCCCCCCCCCCCCCCCCCCCCCAGCGACACCCACCCATCCGCCACCCACTCCCCCCCTCAGCTCCTGATGGATGGGTTTAGCAGGCCAAGGTCGCGACTGGCCCGATCCGTCCTGTCCCCAATTTTTGACAAAGGCGGTTGGAGGTAAAGCCTCCGGGAAGCTTTGCCGGTCCTTTGCATTTCCTTTTCTAAGCCCTGGCAGCTCGGATTAGAATGACAAAAGGGAGGGGGGAGCGGGGGGCAGAGAGGAGGGGGGGGTAGCGGGGAGGGGGGGTTGGGGGGGGGGCGGCAGCAGCAGCAGCAGCAGCAGCGTCCTCCGGCCAACCCGCCACAGCCCTCCCCAAAGAGAAAAGAACTCCGCGGCGGGGTTATTGAGCTGTGTGCGCGCTGCGGGGCGTGGGGGGGGGGGTGGGGAGGGGGGGTGCAGGGGGGGTGCGTTACTCACGATGACGCCGGCGGTCCAGGGGTTGAGCAGCAGCACGGCGCACACCAGGAAGGTGCAGGCCAGCACCACGCTGACGGCCAGCAGGAACCAGTGGCGCAGGCCGATGTACTGCTCCCAGAACAGGAAGGGGTAGCCGTTGGGGTAGTTGGGCACGCCCTTGCGGGCGAACTCCTCGCAGATGGAGCGCACGCACTCGATGGCCTCGATGAAGTCCGACGTCTGCCTCAGGCCGTTCAGGTAGAAGGGGAACTGGGCGAACTCCAGGGGCTCGGCCGCAGGGACTGTGGGGGGAAGGGGGGTGAGGGAGGGGGGGGCAGAACGGAAATCAGCGGATTATTACATACTGTACCAGACAGCCGGGTAGTTTCAAACACAAGCGAACACATAACAAGTTTGATGTTCTGAAATAACATAGTTTGATGTCCTGAAATAACATGGTTTGATGTTCTGAAATAACACGGTTTGAAGTTCTGAAATAACATGGTTTATCATAGCATATTGCTTTAATTCTTATCAACTAAAATCTCTGCAAACTTAATAACTCATTTATTTTTAACTGTGAGTTGCTGCGTCTTCTCCTGACTGAGAACCAGTGCTAGCAGAATTTCTTGTCCGGGTGGGCTCATAATAATTAAGACAGACGCCAGGCGTATGTACTTCTGTTAATAGGTTGATTAGGGCACCTTACATCGAAGGAATTGGCGGAACTCTGAGTACTGAGGAAGCAGGCCTCAAATGGTAAGAAGGGAGCGGTTGCCCGCGGTTACTCACTGCGCAGGTTCTCCCCGGTGGTGTCGTACTTGTCGTGGATCCACTCGCGGGGGTGCGGGTAGAAGTTGGCCTGGGAGGCGGCGTACCCCAGCGGGTCGTTGCTGACCCAGACGGTCAGGTAGATGTAGAAGATGTCCGGGTGCACCAGGCCCTCCTCGTCGACCAGGCGACGGGTGGTCAGCTGCGCGGAGGGGAGGAGGAAGATGAGGTCAGGCGGAGAGGGGCGGGGCGTGCGGACTGGGAAGAGGAGCAATGGAGGAGGGCGGGGACGGGGGCGGGACTAGGGTACGCACCTGGCTGAAGTTGAAGGGGTCCTTCTTGGAGCCGGTCTGGATGAGCAGCTTGTAGGCCAGCACGCCGTCCTCGGTGCCGTTGCGGTAGCTGTCCCAGGTGATGCGGCCCGCCGCCCAGTCGGCGTCGAACGCGGTCTGCAGGCCTGGAGAGAGATGCATTATGGGTCATGGGCGCGCCCAGCTCTCGGGTATCCACGAGGTGACTGTGGGAGGTGGCAGGACGTCCTGGGGCATCCGGCTAATTAAACAGGCCTTCGGGGGAGCTCCCAGAGAGAGGGCGTTCCCCCGGGAGCGATGTGAGTTTCCCAGCAGCTCCATGACCGTTAACCCAAATGTTTCTGAGCAAGCCTCAAAACCAGCCTTCGACCTCAAACAGCACATGCACACACACACACACATGCTCACACAAACACACACACACACACACACACACACATGCTCACACAAACACACACACACACACACACATGCTCACACAAACACAAACACACACACACATACACATGCGCATGCTCACACAAACACACACACACACACACACGCTCACACAAACACACACACACACACATGCTCACACACACACACACACACACACACACACACATCATGCGTGTGGGCCACGGAGATATAAAACAGGAAAGCCTTTCTTCTTTAAATTACAAAGTCTAGTGCGGTTGAAAAACAGTTTCCAGCCATTCCATAATTACAGGGAAACCCCCCCCAGAAAAAAAAAGAAATAAAATCAAATGAGGAGGGAAGAGGAGAAGAGTCTTTCATGTCAGGCCAGTATCCCTGTTGGCTGGAGAATTCCCCTGTTTCTCTCTCCAGGCCCTGTTGCTCTCCCTTGTTTCACCTTGATTCCCGACCCCTCCCCAACGCACATCAACTGCCCCGCCCCCCAAATCTTTCCTTCCCCTAGCCCTGGGGAAGAGGCCAAGAGGTGACAAAGACAACCTCTAGCCCTCCTTGATCCTTGACACAGCCTGGGGGAGCAGTGTGGCAGGGTGAACTTTCACTGCCTGCTTCCCCCCCCCCCACAACCCACCCCCAAAAAAAACCTCCCCTCTTCACCCGAGTGCTGAAGGTGAACACGCCAGTCAACCCGACAGGCCCAACGCTGAGACTCAAACACAATCCCCACCCCGGGGGCAGCTGACAGCAGTCAAAATCCACAGGGTCCTTCAGCAAAGGAGGCAATATGTACCCCTTTCTGTCACCCCGACTTCCTGTTATTAAATAAAGAATCATTCTACTGTTATAGTGAATGGAAGGAATGGATGTATATGACTGTGTGTGTGTGCGCGTATTAAAAACAGTGTACTATCAATTACGTGCTTAATTTGAAGTACGCACTCTCAGAAAAAAAGGTACCATTCAGTACCTAGAAAGGTACAATCGCTTTTCACTTGCACATTTAGAGGTACAGTTTTGTACTTTTGTACAGAATTTGTACCCTTGTGTACCTTTGTTTCTGAGAGTGTGGAGACACATGCTAATGCTAAGCTAGTGCTAATAAACGTACGTATACAATTATGAATGGGTTGTGGCCTTACCTCTCAGCCAGTCTTGAAAGTAGTGCAGCCACATCCGGGGCAGCCGCTGGTCGCTGTCTCGCACCACGTACTTGACGGAGTTGAAGGCGTTGTGCAGCTGCAGGAGCTGCCGCTGGTTCTTGCCGTAGTCGAAGCCGCCCATGGTCACCAGGTACATGTTGTAGAAGGAGAAGTACTGGAACTGGGCCGAGATGAAGTCGTACTCCTTGGTGTCGCGGGGCACGATGTCCGTCAGGTAGAGGCCGTCGTGGACCATGGTGGTCCCGTAGAGGCTGAGGCCCAGGAGGGCCACGAACAGAACCAGCACCACGGCCTTGGTCTCGGGCTTGAGCAGCAGGGGGGCGTACTTCTCCCGGGCGAAGTCCGACAGGTTCCAGCGGAAGAAGGGCAGGGGCACGCACTCGCGCCCCTCCTTGGTCTCGTCCACCTGGGCCAGGAGGTCGCGGGTGGAGCTGGAGGGGCCGAAGATCTGGGAGCCGTAGGGGTCCGGGGAGGAGGCGGAGGAGGGGGCGGCGGCGGCGGGCGGGGGCACCAGGACGGAGGGGGCGCTGGTGGAGATCTGGGAGGTGGGCGGCAGGATGGTGACGATGTGCTGGCCGGCCGCGTCGCACTGCGTGAAGGCCTGCACCGTGGTGGTGATCTGCGTGCTGGTGGTGATGGTGGGGCCCGCGTACGAGGGCGACGTCGCCGGGTACGTGTGGTTGTCGTTGGCGTCTGAGAACTCCTGGGGCTGGATCTGGATGACCCGGGAAGAGCACGGGCTGCCATTGGAGGAAGGTAGAGGAGGTCAGAGGTCAATTTATGGCCATTCTCACACCAATTTCAAACTACACATAGATAGAATGGCACTTGTGACATCGCCAAAAAGTCACATGACTCTGACACAAATCTCAGTCAGGATAAGGGGTTGACAATGGGCCATTCTGCATCCACAGACCCCTACAGGTATCAGCGTTACCTGTAGAGACAGCACAGGATGTCCAGTCTCTTGTCCTCTCTGCGGTGTAGGTCCAAACTCAGGATGGCGGGAAAGATGAGCAGCACCATGGCGAAGTTGAACACCACGATTATGGCAGCCTGGTGGGGACCAATCCCAGAGAGAGGGAGGGAGAGAGAGGGAGAGAGGGAGGGAAGGAGAGAGAGGTAGAGAGGGAGGGAGGGAGAGAGAGAGGGAGAGAGAGGGAAAGACATAGTTTTTTAGCGCCAGCGTGCCCCAGACCTTGGTTCCCCAGTCGGGCCTGAACTTGACAAAGAAGGCGTCCGTATTCAGGCTCCCTCACTGTTTTAGTGCCGTCGATTGAATCTCGCAAACTTAAAAAGCAGCTCTAAATCACCGCCCCTCCCCCCACCCCCCATCCCGCGCCTCCAAACCTCTCCCCAGCCCTCCCCCTGCACCCCCTCCCGAAACCGTCAACAAGGAACAATCGGCAGAGAGGGGAGTCCCATGGCTGCCCCGACCCTGAAGGAGGCTGGCAGAGGCCCACTACACCCCCCCACCCCCCCCCAGGCCCACATTATATTCGGTATCATCAGAACCCGGACCACCCAGAGAGCAGCGGGGAGATCACAGAGAGAGAGGCTGACGGCTCTGTGATATACTGATATATTCCCCCCCGTTTGATTACTTCTTCCCCTCCCCACCTGAGTTGCCTGGGTGCGGGATGGAGGGAGGGAGGGATGGAGGGAGTGAGAGAGGGAGGAAGGGAGGGAGGGAGCCTACCCCACCGGCATAGGTGGGGAGAGTGATAAAAAGAACAAAAAAAAGCGAGGGCTTTTCTAAATAACGCTCTTCATCAAAGCCGTCTGGGTCCTGGCGTGGGACTGGCGCCCCCCCACTCTGGGAGGGGGCGTGGGGGGGGGGGAGGGGGGGGGCCACGGCGGGTTAAGACGGGTACCTGCAGGGAGAAGGCTCGCAGGGCTGGGATGGGCACCAGGGCTGCCATGAAGAAGGCGATCATGTTGTTGATGGAGGTTAGGGCCACGCTGGTACCCGTCCGGCGCAGGCAGTCACCCGTCCGCTCCTGAGGGGGGGGGGGAGGAGAGGAACACCCAGAGTTCAGAGGGGGCACACACATGGCTTCATTACAGAGCAACAGGGGTGGCCTGGGAATCGGGGGGTTGCGGGTTCCAGCTCGGAGTTCAGTACTCGTGCTCCAGCCGTGTCCCTTACCCCTGAAACCCTACACTGGGTGTGAGTGAGAAATATGTCCAGCGGGAGCGAAAGTGATGTCAGGACCGGGGGGGGGGGGGGGGGGGGGGGGGGGGGGCAGCGAAGTGAGGAGTGAGCGAGTGCGCATTAGCGCCATTAGCGGTTAGCCTGCGATGCTAACGGCGGCGTTCTTGCCTTGAAGGGGATGTTGGAGCCCGTCTCGGTGAAGGAGTGAGCCAGCAGGAACATGTCGTCCACGCCGATCCCCAGAGCCAGGAAGGGCAGCACCTGAGGAGGGGTAAAGGCATTGGGGAAACGGGGGGTTAGAGCAGGAACCAGGGCACCGGGGCATTGTGGGAAACCTGTGGGCGGGGCCTGCGGCAGTACCTGCGTGGTGGCCGCGTTGAAGGACAGGCCCAGGAGGGAGCACAGGCCGAGGCCAGCTGCCACGGACAGCGCCACCAGCAGCACTCCCGCCAGCCCCACGGCCCCCTGGGACTTGGCGCAGTCCCAGCGCAGCATGGTCACACAGGCGTAGGCCAGCTGTGCAGAGAGAGAGAGAGAGAGAAATAAGATAGGGAGAGGTCTGACCACTGAACACCAGGATAGAGCATTTACTACTGGTTTTACTACTACTGCTACTACTAGTGCTACTACTACGACCACTACTTCTACTACTACTACTTAATAATAATAATAATAATAATAATAATAATAATAATGCGTAGAACTAGAATGTTCATTTTCATTAGCATTTACATTAGCAATGCAAACCATCACAGGCCTGGGAAAGGGCATCGGCCAATCAGACGACTTCAGGAAGAGGAAGTGGACGTGCCGCTTACCATGAGCAGGTAGCCGCCGGCCACGCGGATGACGCTGACGTCGGAGAAGGACTTCATGATGTCGTTGAGGGTGGTGGTGGAGAAGGCGTGGATGCTCTGGGTGGAGTTCTCGGGGATGCTCTGGTGCACCACCTGCAGGACGGGGTCACGGTGGATCAGAACCCGAAAACTGAACCGCCCCGCTCCCTCCAAACCAAATGCCACGCGTACCAACCAATCACGTGCCTCCGCGCAACGTACCCTAGTTTTACAAGCCATTGGTCTTTTGTTACTGTTTTTTTTCCTCTGTGCAGACTCTTAAACAGGCGTAATTTATCGCGTGGCGTGCATTAGCATCGTTGCTACGCATAGCCCAAATCGCTGCACTCAGAAACATCTTGAGTTACTCTGCTGACAATTCAAACAAACAGTGAATTATTCATTGGCCTGGCACATCCCCTCCTGACTCTGTGTATACATTTTTGGCGAGCTGCGCACCAGCGAGGTAGCCCCGAGCCCTCGTGAAGCCTGACAACCCAGAAATAATGACCACAGATGCCAAAGGTCAAAGGGCAGGGGGATCAAATGAGATCACATGGTCTCCTGAGCCCTTCCATCAGCACCATGAATGGCCGACAACCTTAGGGGAGCGAAACACCCTGCACTTTGTTTTTCCAGTGACTCTCCAACCCAACTAACCCCCGCCCCTCTTCTCCCTTACCCCTCCACCCCTCACCCCCCCCCCCCCCCCCCCCCCCCACCCCATGCTTTTCCAAGCGGGCATTGCTGGAGGCACTGTGGGTCTCCCCCCTTCAGTCTGCAGGCTGGGTGTCAGCTATCACAAAAACAGCTTGTTCCTATAACTGGGAGTCTGTCAGTGGCCTCCTCGGCAGACTCCATTTACAAGGCAGCTGCGGATTGATGGAATTCAGACAGAGCCGTGCTCCTGCCCCCCCCCCCACCACCACCCCACCCCATGATCCTCGCCAAAATAGGCCTGTCAGCGGGACGGCCCACGCTCGTGGCAGGTAAGGGCTCCTCCGCTCCGGGGGGGGGGGCGGGGCGGGGTCAAGCGTACCTCCACGAACTTGCGCTGCCAGGACTCCAGGATGGCGGTGGCCTTCTCCTGGTTCCAGTTGATGTCGTGGATCTCGTAGTCGTCCTTAAAGTGCTCGTACAGTTGCTTGGGGCTCATGAGGAGGTACATGGTCTGGAGGGCTTCGGCACTGAGGGGGGGGTGGGGGGGGGGGCAAAAAAAATCGACAGCCACAGTGAGACCACGGCCACACGAAGAGTCGGGTTCCAACTTTTTTTTTTTTTTTTTTTTAAAGAAAAAAAACATGGCCGCCGGCAGCCCCGCCCCCAGCCCGCACACACATGATCTGCCGTGAACAGGCCGGCCTACGATGCACATACAATACAAACAGCTCAATTAAGAACGATACAGAATCCCAGTGAAAGATTCAAACCAGTTCCCATGTAAACGGATTCATGTAAATACCTAAGCTGCACTGTATTGTCTAACCCTTCTGAGTGCACACACACCCACATGTGTGCAAGCACTTGTGGTCTACGGGTTAAAGCAGGTGCTCTCATTTTAATACGCATCAACAGATGGTCTACTCATGAGTTTGGCACATATTCTGGGTGGCTTAGTTTGAAAAAAAGAAAAAAGAAAAAAAAAAGTCCAGAGCAAAGATTATAATAAATCATATCACAGTAATGTTTGTGGCTTTTCATGGCCAGTTGTAAAGGATTGTATCACATCCACTGAGATTTGCCAGGGTCAAGATCTGGGCAAAGCCCCAAGATTGTCACTCTATTCCTTTCTGCAGTGGTTTTAAATTAAAACAAGAATTCAAAATACTTAGGGAAGCCCAGGAGTGGGATTACACTGCTGGACTTTTTACTGGGCGTGTTTTTAGACCCTTTCGAACAAGATATCTTCCCCCTGTTTCAGTAAGGCTTATGCAATGTTTGCATGCACATACGTTTTTTAAAAATGCTTCCTGGTCATTTTATTTTTTTTTCTTCTTTTTCTCCCCAAGAAGAGAAGCTCCCTGTTTTTTTCCCCCGTTCTCCAAAACAAATCAGGCCACGGTTAATGTGGCTGTCCATCATGTTTAATTGGTCTATCCTATGCGGGGGTCAGAGGTGGAAACTGATCCTGCTTCATGCAAGGAATTCCTTGGATGTGTGAGGTTATTAGGAGTCAGGAGGAGCCCTCTCTCTCTCTCTCCCCGGCCCCCGTCAGAGTCGCCGCCCACTCCCCCCGCTTCACCCCCCCCCCCCCCTTCCCCCTTCCCCTGCTCACCTCAGCAATGCATCCTGGGAGTCCTTGGCCCTGCCGCCGAGGATCAGCTCCTCCTGCCAGTGCATGAACTTCTTGGAGAAGCCGTGGCAACCGCCACGCAGCTCCTGGGCGATGTCTGGGCTCTGTGAGAGGAGGAGCAGGGGCAGGGGCAGGGGCAGGGGCAGGGGCAGGGGCAGGGGCAGGGGCAGGGGCAGGGGCAGGGGCAGGGGCAGGGGCAGGGGCAGGAGAAGTTAAACGTCACGCTGTGAACAGGCCACACAAAAGCCCTGTTCCAACCATTGCGCTGAACCCGGAGAAGAGGTAAGTCCCCTCGAAACCCTAACAAAGCACACCTCATTCAGCGTCTAGATCTCTCGTCAAGCTGCTAATTAGCAGAATCAGGTGTGCCAGATTATGTCAGTAGATCGCCAGGAACACGGTTGAGCAGCCCTTGACATAGAAGTAGAACTGCATCGTGGGCGTTACGTGGTTAGCCTGTGCAGACGCGACCATAATCGCTTACCATAAGGAGACTTACGCTGTAGCATGTTAATGCTAATAGATGCTAATGGATGATAGTCAATGCTAGTAGACGCTAGTGTTTGTTCGCGCACACGTTCCCTGCCCTGTTTTTCCACCTTCAGAGAGCGTGTTTGGTGTGCAGAGGGGCCGTACCTGGCGCAGTTCCTTGTTGGGGGCGCTCTGGGGGCAGTCGGGGTCGTCGGGGTCCAGGCAGGGGCGGCTCATGTAGGCATGGCCCACCTGGGCCTTCTCCAGCATCTCGCGGAAGCCCTCCAGGGACGTGAACTGGCTGAGCTCCTCCATCAGCTTCAGCGGGTCCAGGTTCATCCACTGGATGTCGGGCATCCCCCTGCGGAGGCCGGAGCGGAGAGAGAGGAGGGCTCGGTCAGCCGGAGCGCCGTCCAATCGGGTCCCGCGAGCAAAGCTCCCGCTCACGCGCTAGCGAGGTGTAGCCGCGCGCCGGAGTTCAGCTGGTGGCCTGCGTCTCTTTCGCCCCCCCCCCCAGCTCTCCCCTAGTTGCTTTAAACCCCCCACCGCCCCCCCCCGACACCGCCCCTAGTGCCCCCCCCCCCCCCCCCGCACCCCCCTCCCAGCCAGCAGCAGCAGCAGCAGATGGCGTTTTTTTAAAGTGGCGTTATTATCCTGTTACACGCGCCCACAATGCGCGGGCGAGGCGGGCCGCCGCCGGGCTGCTCGCCCCCGCCTCTTAACTCCGCGCACGGAGTCATGGCGATTACCTCCGCCTCGCAAACATCTTGATAGGGCTCCTCCGCCGCGGGTCGGCCCGGGGGGGGGGGGGGGTTAGCGGGCAGGCGCTGGGGGGCGAGGGGGGGGGGCGCGGAGAAGCAGCCCTCGTACTGTTCAGTGGGGCGGTGTTTACAAACGCTTTCAGGGGCTGGCCCTACTAGCCTGGGAACACCCGCCAACGTTAAATGTATCATTTACTTCGAGGCAAAGGCAATAATGCGGGCAGCAGGGTGATAACCAGTTGTCAGGCGACAGCGCAGTTCGGCTGCGCAGATTCTGCCACGTAACGCCTGCGCAGTTCCGCTGGTGAAACACGGCGGGTTTTTTTTTTTGTCGCCGAGCTCGGCCGTTCCCCGAGCAGGAGACGCCGGTAGCGAGCTGCGTTTCCGACGCCATACGCCAGGTTCAGAAACGTGATTACTCGGGCAAAAATCCAAAACGCCCTTCAGCCATACACCCTGGATTTCTTGAAACGGCCCCGTGCTTTTGATGCCCCACCCCCCCCCCCCCCCCAGCTCCCCCCTCCCCACCTGGCCAGTTACAACTCTCCACCAAAGGGACGTTAAACCATTAATCTCTTCATCTGTAATCCTTTTGTACTTTTTCTCTCACACTTACAAAGAACAGTTAGCCGTAAATTTCCCAGTTTCCCCCTCGCTACCGCTTCCTTTCCCCTCGTATTAGATTCTATTTTTTTTTTGTTGATTAAAAACAGCGCAAAAAAAACGTAACCTAGTTTGCCCTTACAAATTATAGACGGCTATGTCGTGGTTTTTAAACATAAATGTGCGTGTTTGACGCGCGGCTAACTACGCTAGCTAGCGGTTGTTTTTGTTCTTCTTTTTGTTTATGAAGAGCGGCCATCTTTGAGCGCGGCATGCCGATGCAAACGCTGTGCCTGACCCCGTTTAGCAGGGCAAGTTGTTTGACCTCACATTGCCCTCTCAGTCGTCTGTTGGGGGGGGGGGGGGGTGAGGGGTGGTGGGGTGTGTGTGAGTTGGGACGAGGTGTTCTTACCCCCCCCCCACCACACACACACACACAGATATATCTGCCTCCCGAAATTACTAACACACAACTCTACCGCTAAGTTAAAATTTACCACCAACTTCCATGATGAATAAATCACACTGCCATTCTCGAACCCATGTGTATTTCCACATTTTAAGCAACAAACGCTTGATGTCATAATATGACAGCACATCACTTTAGAGGCATCCTAAATAAATAAAACAACATATATGTGTCTTGAAAAATAAAACATATATTCACGAGGAGAAAAAAATATATATATCTGAGTGTGAGTGAAAACGATTTTGTCCTGGGAGGCTACTAAAAACGGTCGGGAGAGGGAGGAAGGGAGGGAGGGGGGTGCAAAAAAGGACCACAGAAAAGCTGTCCCGAATCTGGGCAGAATCCGACTCCAATAATTCATGAAGACTGGCTTCAGATAAAGCTGGTTCTCTCCCATTCCCACATACCAAGCACCCGGGTCCTGCGGGCGAAGAGACCGGCCTTTATCTGCTCCTGTTTGCTTGAGTGAGCCAGCCTCGGCCCTTTTGTTTTTCCATAGATTGCTGCTCTTTGTTCTCTGAAGTTCTCTCTCTCTCTCTCTCTCTCGCTCTCTCTCTCACCCTCTCTCCCTCTCCCTCTCTCTCCCTCTCCCTCTCTCACTCACCCTCTCTCCCTCTCTCTCTCTCTCTCTCTCTCACCCTCTCTCTCTCTCTCTCTCTCTCTCTCACCCTCTCACCCTCTCTCTCTCTCTCACCCTCTCCCTCTCTCTCTCTCTCTCTCTCTCACCCTCTCTCTCTCTCTCTCTCTCTCTCACCCTCTCACCCTCTCTCTCTCTCTCACCCTCTCCCTCTCTCTCTCTCTCTCTCTCTCTCTCTCACCCTCTCTCTCTCTCTCTCTCTCTCTCTCTCTCACCCTCTCTCTCTCTCTCTCTCACCCTCTCTCTCTCTCTCTCTCACCCTCTCTCTCTCTCTCTCTCTCTCTCTCTCTCTCTCAGCTGAACTGAAGCGGAAGCTAGCGGGGACGTTGGCCGATCGCGGCTCTCCCTTCAGCGACGAGGACACACAAACAAACAGCGCCCGCATTCTACAACGCCCCTGTTTCAGCACCCTCCGAATCTTACGCCAACGTGAAAAGACCGATCGGAAAAGACACCTCGCTCTCGCCCTCACCGAATCCCGCGCAGGACGGAGTCACGGGGCGGGACGGGACGGGAGGTGTATCAGACACCTACGCATTTTTCCTGCTCAAAAAAAGAACCCGGCGTGAGAAAGGCTAGCCGGCGCGCGAGAGCGTCCCGTCCGCTTCCGCCCGTATTTTCCTGCTGAAGATGTTGCTTATCGCACGCACGCCTGAGTCTGCGTCGCGGGCGTGCGGACAAGCGCGTTTACGTAATGATATTTTGTTTTTCGGGCCAGCATTCCGCTTTCGCAAACGAGCGGCACTTTGAGGAGGGGGGGGGGGGAACAGTTCGGTGCGACCGAGGGCCTTGCATAACCAAACTGCGCTCTTAATTTCTTATCCTCTCTTCTATAGGGCCCGCGGTTTGAATAATGCCTATTTTATTTGTTGGGACACTTACAGCTCTGAGCCCTGCCGATTACCATGAGAATGTGGTGTTACCCGTCGCTGACAAAGCTGCCTCCCCCACCGCCACCCCCCCACACCCCCCCACACCCCTCCCGGGCCCCCTCACTGATGGACACTCACTCGTAAACTGAAAGAATGCTTACCATTGTCTGAACCAAATGCCCAACCCCCCACCCCCCCCCCCCCCACACACCAGCAACCATCCCCGCCCTCCCTCCCTCTCCCTGTCCCCTTTCCATGAGGGCCTTCCCCTGGCATTTTTTTTTTTTTTTTTTTGGGGGGGGGGGGGGTGAGGTGGTGGGTGTAGTAGGGGGCACAGTGGCAGGCCTGGTGAGCTGGCTGGTTGGCGTGGCGACAGGACTCACACACAGGCCGTGGCTAAGGTAGGCCTCGTCTTATGCACGACCCAAAATGAGTCCTCATTCTCAAAAAAAAAACAACCCAATTTTCCGGAGTGGCGGCCCTGTTGCTTGGTGAAAAATTGAAGCCCCTTGCCACGGGAGCATGCGCCAACCAGCAAGGGAGATTCAGCACGCTGGCTGCCACTACCCACTCGACTGGGCCCAAACCAGCAGGCACTGCTCTGGTGCCGGCCCCGAGCCAGGAAGTACCACGGTCCAACCGTACAACTAACCCCGCCAGGCTAACCACGCCACAGACTCACTGACCACCGAGCGCTACGCAGCTAGGCAACGCGACAACGTAGCGCGACAACTCGGGGGAACTCACGGCAAGTAGGCGGAGCCTCCCTGGAGCTTGGCGCCCTCCCAGAAGCAGTCCAGAGGAGTGATGATCATGCAGGGAAACAGCCTGTCAATCATCTGGAGAAGAAGAACGAAAAAAAAAACGAGTAAGGCGTCGGCAGCGGCCCAACTGTACCTCCCTGTACCTCCCTGTACCTCCCAGCTCAAAAAAATTACAACTCAACCTAAAGCAGATCAGCAATACCAAAGGTGCTCTATCAGAAAC